>NC_084638.1:21755552-21813052 GCF_033978795.1 Nerophis ophidion | reverse complement strand
ATGATATTCGACTGAAAACATACACAGGAAGAGTCTCAGTCTTGGTATTGTTGAACCTGAGCACTGCCATTGACACAATTGACCATATTATCTTATTGCAGAGGTAAGAAAACTGGGTGGGAATACCTGGTTCTGTTCTTAACTGGTTCAAGTCCTATATCAATCAAGGACACACTTTGTTTGAATTGTTAACTGTCTCTGACCAAATGGATATGATCTGTGGGGTTCCTCGGGGCTCGATTCTGGGAATCCTATTGTTCAACTCGTACATGATGCCACTACGTCAGCTCATACGCAGCTTCAATATGCCCAACCACAACTATGTAAATGACGCTCAAATCTACGTGTCACGGACGGCAGGTGAACATTGGCCTGTTGATTCACTTTGTCACTGCATCATACAATTAAGTGTGTGAATGCAAAACAATTTTCTTCTGTTAAACTCAAACAAAACTGAAATTATTGTCTTTGGCCTACAGAAGCAAATAGAAACTATCATTATTAGTGTCCTTAAAGGGGAACATTATCACCAGACCCATGTAAGCGTCAATATATACCTTGATGGTGCAGAAAAAAGACTATATTTTTTCAACCTATTTCCGAACTCTAAATGGGTGAATTTTGGCGAATTAAACGCCTTTCTGTTTATCGCTCTTTTTGCGATGACGTCAGAACGTGACGTCTCCGAGGTAACACACCCACCATTTTCATTTTCAACACATTACAAACTCCGGGTCTCAGCTCTGTTATTTTCCGTTTTTTAGACTATTTTTTTGGAACTTTGGAGACATCATGCCTAGTCGGTGTGTTGTCGGAGGGTGTAACAACACTAACAGGAAGGGATTCAAGTTGCACCACTGTCCCGAAGATGCTAAAGTGTCTGCCGCCAGACCCCCATTGAATGTGCCAGAGTGTCTCCACATTTTACCGGCGATGACAGACATGGCACAGAGATGTATGGATAACCTGCAGATGCATTTGCAACGATAAATTCAACGAAATCCCAAAGGTGAGTTTTGTTGATGTTGACTGCCAGCTAATCGATGCTAACATGCTATGCTAATCGATGCTAACATGCTATTTACCGGCGGTGCTAAAGCAGACATGGCACAGAGATGTATGGATAACTTGCAGATGCATTTGCAACTATATTACGTTTACTTCCACCCACATTTAATGCGAAAAAAACACTTACCAATCGAAGGATTTAAGTTGCTCCACTGTCACGAGATGCGAAAGTCCTGATCGTTTGGTCCGCACATTTTACCTTCGATGCTAACGCAGCTATTCGGCCATGCTATGGCTATGAATAGCGTCAATAGCTATTCGCTCAATAGCTTCAGTTTCTTCTTCAATACTTTCATACTCCAACCATCCGTCTCAATACATGCGTAATCTGTTAAATTGCTTAAGTTGCTGAAATCCGAGTCTGAATCCGAGCTAATGTCGCTATATCTTGCTGTGGTATTCGCTGTTGTTTGTTTACATTGGCAGCACTGTATGACGTCATAGGGAAATGGATAGTCGCATCGCAAATAGCGAAAATCAAGCACTTTAAAGCTTTTTGTAGGGATATTCGGGGACAGGTAAATTTTTGAAAGAAACTTCAAAAAATACAACAAGCCATTGGGAACTGATTTTTGGTGTTTTTAACCCTTTTGAAATTGTGATAATGTTCCCCTTTAAAACTCTTCCCCTGAAACCTAATAATAAGGTTAGAAATCTAGGGGTAATAATTGATTCAGACTTTAACTATAGCAGCCACATTAGGTCATTAACATCAGCAGCGTTTTTATCAACTGAAAAACATTTCCAAAATCACATAAATATTGTCTAAATCAGACTTAGAAATACTAATTCATGCATTTTCCCCCAAGTTAGACAACTGAAATGGCCTTATCACTGGGTTTTCAAAACGAGTTGTAAAGCAGCTTCAGTATATCCAGGATGCTGCAGCTCAAGTCCTGACTAGAACCAGGAAATATGACCATATTAGTCCAGCTTAGGTCACTGCACTGGCTTCCTGTTGCTCAGAGAATAGACTTTAAAACATCTCTGATTGTGAACAAGTCTTTTCATGGTCTTGTGCCAAAGTACATCTCTGACATGTTAGAGTCATCTGAACCATCTCGAGCTCTGAAAACGTCAGGGAGTGGTCTTCTGCTGGTGCACATAGTCAGGAACTGCGTTTCAGTTTTATGCTCCTAAAATTTGGAAGTCTTCCTGAAGACTACAAAAGTTCAAATCCAGCCTGAAAACACTTTTTTTTATTTGGGCATGTGACAACTGAAATATTGTATCTACAGAATTGATTTTAAGTTATTATGATTGTTTTTATGACGATTGCCTTTGTTGCGATGAGCTGGCGACTTGTCCAGGATGCAGTTGAGGTAGGGTCCAGCACCCCGTGCGACCCCGAGAGGGAAAGCGATAGAAAATGAATGGATGGATGGATGGATTTTCTCATTTTAATTTGAATTATTTTTCCTTCTTTTAACTTTCTGTAAAACACTCTGAATTGTCTTGTGTACAAATTGTGATCTATAAACAACATTGCCCTGCCCTACTTTTGATTTGTGATCTATTTTGATTTTATGGTCAGAATGTCATACATGGATAATTTTCAAAAATGTTTTTCTTGAGGCTTAATTCTTGTTCACAGTTCAGCTAAAATCCCCAACAATGTGTACTTTGAAGCAAAAATTTTGCAGAGCACAAGAGTCGAAGGCTGCTCACTCATCTTTGTATACAATGACCTGATCATGAGTGATCTTCTTTCCGATCCGATACAGAGTAAAATTTAGGCTGGTATTGGAAATACCGATACTTTGTGCAAATATACCTAATGAGGCAGCTAACATTTTAAACGTTGTGCATTTCAAATAATAACTTGGCATAAAGAATACAGTTACTTATCATCAATATTAAATTATATAGTATGTATCATTATTATTGTGTATATATGTACAAAATCAGTGAAGTTGCCACGTTGTGTAAATCATGAATAAAAACAGAATACGGTAAATCTTTTTCAAATTATATTCAATTGAATAGACTAAAAATACAAGATATTTATTGTTGGAACTGAGAAACTTAATTATTTTTGCAAATAATCATTAACTTACAACTTAATGGCAGCAACACATTGCAAAAAAGTTGGCACAGGGGCATTTTTTCCACTGTGTTACATGGCCTCTCCTTTTAACAACTCTCAGTAAACGTTTGGGAACTGAGGAGACACATTTTTGAAGCTTTTCAGGTGGAATTCTTTCCTATTCTTGCTTGATGTACAGCTTAAGTTGTTCAACAGTTTTAGGTCACTCTTGTGGTATTTTAAGCTTCATAATGCGCCACACAGGCAGGCCAGTATAGTACCCACACTCTTTTACTACTAAGCCACGCTGTTGTGACTTGGCATTGTCTTGCTGAAATAAGCAGGGGCGTCCATGAAAAAGACGTTGCTTGGATGGCAACATATGTTGCTCCAAAACCTGTATGTAACTTTCAGCATTAATGGTGCTTTCACAGATGTGTAAATTGCCCATGCCTTGTGCACTAAAACACCCCCATACCATCACAGATGCTGGCTTTTGAACTATGCGCCTATAACAATCCGGATGGTTCTTTTAATCTTTAGTCCAGAGGACACAACATCCACAATTTCCAAAAACAATTTGAAATGTGGACTCGTCAGACCACAGAACACTTTTCCACTTTGCATCAGCCATCCGAGATCAGCTCGGGCCTAGCGAAGCCAACAGCGTTTCTGGGTGTTGTTGATAAATGGCTTTCACTTTGCATAGTAGAGTTTTAACTTGCACTTACAGACGTAGCGACAAACTGTAGTTACTGACAGTGGTTTTCTGAAGTGTTCCTGAGCGTGGTAATATCCTTTACACGCTAATGTCGCTTTTTGATGCAGTACCACCTGAGGGATCGAAGGTCACAGGCATACAATGTTGGTTTTAGGCCTTCCATTGATTTCTCCAGATTCTCTGAACCTTTTGATGATATTACGGACCGTAGATGGTGAAATCTCTAAATTCTTTGCAATAGCTCGTTGAGAAATGTTGTTAAACTGTTTGACAATTTGCTGACGCATTTGTTCAGCCCCATCCTTGTTTGTGAATGACTGAGCATTTCATGGAAGCTGCTTTTAAACCCAATCATGGCACCCACCTAATCCCAATTAATCTGTTCACCTGTGGGATGTTCCAAATAAGTGTTTGATGAGCATTCTTCAACTTTCTCAGGTCTTTTTTGCCACTTGTGCCAGCTTTTTTAAACATATTGCAGGCATCAACTTCCAAATAAACTAGTATTTGCAAAAAGTTAAGTTTTTCAGTTTGAACGTTAAGTATATTGTCTTTGCACTCTATTCAAGTGAATATAGGTTGAAAATGATTTGCAAATCATTGTATTCTTTTTATTTATTTTCGATTTACACAAAGTGCCAACTTCACTGGTTTTGGTTTTTGTATTAAGCTATGCTGTATATATGCACTGCGATACTATTTCATCCAAATGACATTTTTATAAGGATGCTTTATGTTTATTCACACTAATTTACCTTATTTACATATGGAAATATTCATGGTGCATGTTTGGAGTATATCACACTTTAACTCATTGCAAATTATGTTAGTGTAAATAATTCAGAGATGTACTGTGCCATATTTATTTCATTACATTGAAGATTTTGTTAACGCTTTCTGATGATTTGCCTGTTTAATTGCACATACTGTATGCATTGACTTTAGGGGAAGGAAGCATGTACAGTCAAAATAAATTGTGGGATTGATCTGTAACCGTACATGATTAATGTCCGTGTATGGCATTCTGACAACAAAATGTAATTTGTGTCAAAATATCTCAGCCTTTTCTTAAAGTTAATTTAAACTATGCTAGCATGTGATTTAATGATACAAGAAATAATAACAATGCAATTAAAATTGTTTCAAAATATGTTTAAATTCATTTAAATTATACAAGCAAGTGATTTACTGCGAGTAATCTCGATCAATGACCATTCAAAAGTGTAATTAATCTGATTTAAAAATGTAATCATATGACAACATTGCTTACTCATTTTGAGCAAACAAAGATGGTGCATTGAAGTAAAGCATTTTTAAAAATTGATCACCGTATGACATTCTGACAATAAAATTGTATTTGTTTCAAATTATCAAGGTCTTTTTTTTCAAAGTTAATTTAAATCATGCAAGCAAATGTGTGATTAAATAAAATGTGTGATTAATCCAATTTAAAAAATGTAAGAATATGACAACATTGGAGTAAATAAAGGTGGTGCATTAAAGTAAAACATTTAAAAAAATGTCCGTGTATGACATTTTAACTAACATTTAAATGTGTTTAAAAATATTAGGGGTAATGTCACAAAAAAGGACAGTAATTTCGTCTATTCTGGTTTAAAACATTTTAAAATTGAGAAAAATTATTTTCAATTTAGATTTTTTACGGTGACCTGGAAGTGCAAAACACTTTAGCATTTCATGAAACAAATTACAATAACAGAAAACATCAAAACAAAAGCGAAAATAATTGAAGTTTCATAAACCGGAAGAGGAATGTCCCACATTAATGACTGACAGCGACACGAGCCAATCGTTTTGTTAATGACTCGAATGAGGACGTAAAGACTTGGCAGATAAAGACAAACAATTGGCTAATTTAGCTGTCAATCGGAGGTTTGGGACATTCCTTTTCCGATTTGGGAAGGTGAAAAAATGTTTCCTAGTGTTTTTTGTTTTTTTTTCCGGAATTGTAATTTGTTTCATTACGTGTTTGTTTTTTACTTCCGTGCAACTGTACATTTTGGTTTCCCCCCACATATAAATTCTCGTTTAAATATTCAGCATAATTCTGAGGATACTTAATTTAAGAATTCCAAATTGATTAATGCTTGTTTTCAGGAAAAAAAAAAAAAGTATTTCTGTTTTAAAAGTCCTGCTATTTTTTCAATATACAAATCGTAATTTTGGATGTTTTAACTATCTTTTAATATTTCCTCTCAAATTTAGTCTTTATAGGTGATATTTTGTCAATTCTTTTCTGAAGTGTAAGGACTAATTGTCGTGTTTATACATGATAATCTGTTCATTACAATTGAGCGGGCAATTTAATATTCAAAAACACTACGTAATCCCAGAGTACATTGCTCCAGTGTCTGCATTACCTAATCCCATAAACCATCGCGGGGGGCGGGGACAAGGCCTGTTGTCACAGCAACCGGCATGTCACTCAATACGCCCCGCCCCACCAAACCCCCGCAGCCAATCGGATCCTTTAGGAATGACATCATTGTTATTTTCAGTGGAGCTCCAGCTCCTAGGTGGATAAAGTTCGTCTCTACGTTGGAAGTGATAGAAAGTATTATCCCGATCCGGGCACCGTTTCCTGTCTTTAGGGAGGAGGATCGATCAAAGAGGATATTTTATGATATCGGTGAGGAAACGGGTTACTTAATCGATGATCACGAGGGAAAAGTTTTCTCGGGACAGCAAGTTGTCAAAGCGATCGGGACTTCCAACAAAAGGCGGATTCTGTCGCAAGGCTGGGGAGGCTCGGAAGCCGAATGTTTTTACTTTAACAAAAAGGTGAGACGCCATTTTTTTTTTTTTTTAAAGCGACTGAAACTTAATGTCCGGGAAAATGGAAGCGACGTTTTACGACGACGCCGTGAACGCGTCGGGCAACTCTCAACACGACGCGACGAGGGTCTACGGCTTCAACGCCAAAACCCTCAAACAGTCCATGACTCTCAACCTGAACGACCCCAAGAACTTCAAACCTCAGCTGGGCCCCAAAGCCTTGGACATCCTGACGTCCCCGGACGTGGGTCTGCTCAAGCTGGCCTCGCCGGAACTGGAGCGGCTGATCATCCAGTCGTGCACCGGCTTGACGACTCCCACCCCGACGCAGTTCGTCTGTCCCAGGAACATCACCGACGAGCAGGAGGGCTTCGCGGAGGGCTTCGCCAAGGCTCTGGCGGAGCTCCACTACCAGCAGATGGGCACCGCCCCCGCCGGGGCGCAGACCACCACCGAAGTCGCATCCGGCGCAGCTGCGCCCGACGCCGGCGAGAACCAGTACAGCTGCACGGTGCGCCCCGAGCCGCCGGAGTACACCAACCTGTCCGCCTTCAACCGGGCCGTGCTGGGGTCATCCGACCGACACCCGCCGACGTGTTATCAAGAGCACTCTCGCCTCCGCTCCTTGAAGGAGGAGCCGCAGACGGTGCCGGAGATGCCCGGCGAGACGCCGCCGCTCTCCCCCATCAACATGGAGAACCAGGAGCGCATCAAGGCGGAGCGCAAGCGCATGAGGAACCGGGTGGCCGCCTCCAAGTGCCGGAAGAGGAAGCTGGAGAGGATATCCCGCCTGGAGGACAGGGTGAAGAACCTCAAGAACCAGAACACGGAGCTGGTGTCGTCCGCCAACGTGCTGCGGGACGAGCTGGCTCTGCTCAAACAGAAGGTGATGGATCACGTCAACAGCGGCTGTCAGCTCATCTTGACGCAGCAGCTCCAGGCCTTCTAGGCGGCTCCATGTCTTGGAGAGGGGTTTGGGGAGGGGGGCCAAATGACTCCAAGTGGCCTGAAAAGTCCAAAATGATCATCAGCTCAGGCACTTCCTGCTAAGTTTCTGCAGACGAACTTCAACTTCAGGAATCTCTGTGTCATATATCGACCACAGGGGTGGGCAGAATCGAATGAATCCTCACTTATTAGTTAGTGCACTCTAAGATTAATAAGAAAGTTTATTGTTGTTTTTATTCCCGCTCTTCCTTCCTTCACTTCCTGGTGTCCAACACCTAACACAGTGGTTCTTAACCTTGTTGGAGGCACCGAACCCCACCAGTTTCATATGCGCATTCACCGAACCCTTATTTAGTGAAATTCAAGACAAAGCTGTATGTTTTTGGTAACACTTTAGTATAGGGGAACATATTCTAAGTAACAAAGACTTAATTTAGAGTTATTTGGACATAGCTCGGTTGGTAGAGTGGCCGTGCCAGTAACTTGAGGGTTGCAGGTTCGATTCCCGCTTCCGCCATCCTAGTCACTGCCGTTGTGTCCTTGGGCAAGACACTTTACCCACCTGCTCCCAGTGCCACCCACACTGGTTTGAATGTAACTTAGATATTGGGTTTCACTATGTAAAGGGCTTTGAGTCACTCGAGAAAAGCGCTATATAAATATAAATTCACTTCACTAGGGGAACATATTCGAAATAATAGGTCAGGGTTAGAGGGTTAGGGCCATGCATTAATTAGTACTTAATGACTAGATAAGAACCAATATGTTACTAATTTGCATGCTAATAAGCAACTAATTAATGGTGGATGTCGTAGTGGTTTGTGCAGCCTTATGAGACACTAGTGATTTAGGGCTATATAAGTTGATTGATTGATATGTTCCCAATACTAAAGTGTTACCACATTTTTTTTGCTGGTGCACAAAATCAACCGTGCAAGGACATCACCTTGTTCAAACAACAAAACTAAGACGGTGCGTAAACTAACAACAAATTACACACCTGCAAATCAGTCAGCTGTTGCCATATCTGTAATATGCCAACAGGGAGAAGTTTGTATTTACACGAAGAGTCGGGTGTGTTTTGATCTCCGCCGAACCCCTCAGGTCGACTCACCGAACCACTAGGGTTCGATCGAACCCTGGTTAAGAACCACTGATATCCTGTGTTCCCCCGCCCTTAAGTCCCCCCTACAATGGTTCCGGTATAGTCCCGTTCTCACTTATTAGTTAATGCACTTTTAGATAAGAACGCTTATTGTCTTTTTCCTGCCTTTTAATTCCCGCTCTTTCTTCGTCCAACACCTAACACCTGTCCTCATATCCTGTGTCCCCCCGTCCTTATGTTCCCCTTACAATGGTTTCGGTATTGTCCTTGTAGCCAATACATGACAGATACCTTTACCTTCAGTGAATTGCCGCATTCTAAGACAGCCAAAATATAAATAAATATCCTCTTTTAACTTATTCCGAGTTTTCAAACGAACTGTGATGGCGAACTGACTGCAAAAAATATCGATTCGCTCACCCCTATCGCATCTTTTTCTACTACGCCATCCAATACAGATGACCCGTGGAGGGTCACGCGTGGTTCACGCCTGTATGACGTCAAAGAAGTTGCAATAAAATTCATTTTAGACATGAACTTGTACAGTAACACTAAAGATTGTCACCTTTACGCTCAGGTGTGAAGCAATTACTGACTTAACCTGCCTTACTCTTAATCTTCACAGTGATGCAACTTTTTGGGATACAGGTGTAACCGATGTTAAAACGTTGTTTGTATGCTGTTTTTTTTTAAGCACTTCACACTTGTAAATATGATAAAATAAACAATTTGACACACTGATGCTTTTGTTTCCTAATCGTAAATGGTTTCCCCAGTCATTAAGAAAGTAGACCCATAGAGGGCAGACTGGACAGTGAGTCATCACAGCTTGGAGGTGAACGCTGGCTGTGATTGGATGATGTCCCGGAAGTGAGCAGCACTGTGCCATATAAGGAATGAGTGGCCACCGTGGGACGGATGAGTCACTAACTACCCACCTCTTTCTTTTTTCTCCAGGAGGTAAACAAGTACTGCATACAATAACAATATTATTGAAATGTCTTAATCTTAAGAAGTTATTCATCTCAAACTCAATACACATTACAAAAATAGTGTACATAATTTGTCATTATATACAAACATTCTTATATACACACGCACACAGGTTCACCGAGTGGGTTCCACGCATTCATTTAAATCAGGGATTTCTAAAATGTTTGACAGGAAGGCTGCAATAGGCTGAAAAACATGGCCTACTCTGTGTGTGCATATATATATATATATATATATATATATATATATATATATATATATATATATATATATATTTATAACCTCCTCTCACTCTGGCGCTTACCAAAGGCATGCGGTAAAAGTAAGCATGCGCTAATTATTTTAAAACCTCTTCTCACTCCGGCACTTATCATAGGTGTGCAGTAAAAATTTGAGTGTGATGTAAACTTGGACCTTAAATCCTACTGAATAGCTCTTGATCTTCTTCCCTTTATGCGATTTTAAATTACTGGTATTGAAATCAGCCTCCTCCATTTTGAAAATGATGACAGGGGAAGTATCACTCAAGACGTCACAAGTTTGACCAGGCGAAAATACTTAGCTTGCGCTAATTATTTTGGGAAGCGAGTTTGACCCGGCAGTAATTCAAGGCAGGTGCATACTATATGTCCTGTGGCAATTCATGGACATTTTGTGTGTGTGTGTGTATATATATATATATATATATATATATATAGATATAGATATATAGATATAGATATATAGATATATATATATATTTATATATCTATATATATATCTATATCTATATATCTATATCTATATATATATATAAATATACACAAACTATATATATATATATACTGTATATATATCACAGACACATATGTATAGTGTGTGTGTATATACCTGTATATACACACACACACATATAAATATACACAAACACTACATATACATATACACACATCTATATATAAACACACACACTATATAATAAGCGGTAGAAAAATGGATGGATGGAAGGCACACACTATATATGTATGTACATATATATGTAGTACTACTATATATATAATAGGGCTGTGAATCTTTGGTTGTCCCATAATTGGATTCAATATCGATTCTTGGGGTCACAATTCGATTCAAAATCGATTTTTTTTTTCAATTCAACACGATTCTCGATTCAAAAACGATTTTTTCACGATTCAAAAGTATTCTCTATTCATTCCATACGTAGGATTTCATCAGGATCTACCTCAGCCTGCTGACATGCAAGCAGAGTAGTAGATTTTTGTAAAAAGCCTTTATAATTGTAAAGGACAATGTTTTATCAACTGATTGCAATAATGTAAATTTGTTTTAACTATTAAACGAACCAAAAATATGAATTATTTTACCTTTGTGAAAACATTGGACACAGTGTGTTGTCAAGCTTATGAGATGCGATGCAAGTGTAAGCCACTGTACACTATTGTTCTTTTTTTTTTTTTTATAAATGTCTGATGATAATGTCAATGAGGGATTTTTAATCACTGCTATGTTGAAATTATTAAAAATATTGATACTGTTGATAATATTAATTTTTGTTTCACTACTTTTGGTTTGTTCTGTGTCGTGTTATGTCTCCTCAATTGCTATGTTTATTGCAGTTCTGAGTGTTGCTGGCTCAGGTTTGGTTTTGGAATTAGATTGCATTGTTATGGTATTGCTGTGTATTGTTTTGTTGGATTTATTAAAAAAATAAAAAATCCTAAATAGAAATCGATTTCTTAAAAATGAGAATCGATTCCGAATCGCACAACGTGAGAATCGCGATTCGAATTCGAATCGATTTTTCCCCACACCCCTAATACATAGAATATACACACACAAATTAGGCCATCTTTTTTAGCCTAATGCAGTCTTCCTACATATACGTGTGTGTGTGTGTATATGTATATATATATACATACATATAGTGTGTATATATAGACACACACATATATATATATATATATAAATATAAAAACACACATTTTATACATGTATATACATATAGTGTGTATATATACATGTGTATATGTATATATATATGTATGAATATATGTGTGTCTATATATACATATGTGTGTATATATATATATATATATTTATGTGTGTATGAACAAATGTGTATATATATATATATATATATATATATACAAACATATATATTATATGTGGGGCGGTATAGGTCGGTTGGTAGAGTGGCCGTGCCAGGGACTTGAGGGTTCCAGGTTTGATCCCAGCTTCTGCCAACCTAGTCACTGCCGTTGTGTCTTTTGGCAAGACACTTTACCCACCTTCTCCCAGTGCCACCAACACTGGTTTAAATGTAACTTAGATATTGGGTTTCACTATGTAAAGCGCCTTTGAGTCACTAGAGAAAAAGCTCTATATAATTATGATTCACTTCTCTTCACAATATATACACACAATACATATATATATATACATAGTATATACACACAATACATATATACAAATACACATAAACATTGGTGTGTATGTATATGTATATATATATATATATATATATATATATATATATGGGCTTCATGGTGGCAGAGGGGTTAGTGCATCTGCCTCACAATACGAAGGTCCTGCAGTCTTGGGTTCAATTCCAGGCTCGGGATCTTTCCGTGTGGAGTTTGCATGTTCTCCCCGTGAATGCGTGGGTTCCCTCCGGGTACTCCGGCTTCCTCCCACCTCCAAAAACATGCACCTGGGGATAGGTTGATTGGCAACACTAAATTGGCCCTAGTGTGTGAATGTGAGTGTGAATGTTGTCTGTCTATCTGTGTTGGCCCTGCGATGAGGTGGCGACTTGTCCAGGGTGTACCCCACCTTCCGCCCGATTGTAGCTGAGATAGGCGCCAGCGCCCCCCGCGAGCCCAAAAGGGAATTAGCGGTAGGAAATGGATGGATGGATATGGATATATATATATATATACACACACACCAGTGACGTGCAGTCAGGGAAGGCAGGTGAGGCAGTGCCTCACGTGCCATCATGGAAAGAAAAAAAATGTAAAAAGAAAAAATAATTATTAAATTGTTAAATGTATCCAGTGATTATACTTTATAAAGTTATTTTCCATTCAACTTCACCAGTTTTAGATTTTTTTTATTCAAAATCGCTGAATATTCACATTTGCCGTTCAAATACTGAGAAGAGACTTGCAGTGAGTCAGCAGCCAGTTGAGCCTCACCATGGATTGCGCAATGACTCGGCTAACTGCTGGCTGCTGTGCAGTGAGACCGTATTGCTATATGAATTATATTATACATTTACATAGTTTAGTTAGCTGAGGTATATAATGTACAGTGTATTTTGTCAACAACTGTATATGTGTAATGTATTTCTTGTGCTGGGCAATCATAAAATGGCTGCGAAGACGCACTGTGTGAGGCACCTGTTCTCCCGCCTCATGGTGGTAGAGGGCGCTAGTGATCCCAGGGATCATTCTTGCGAATACTCGGCTGCAGAATAAGTGACAACAAGCCACAGTTAGCAAGTCAAGTGCAGCGGCAGCGATCGTTTATTTTGTCCTCTCCCTTGGACTTTTAACATGGAGGATTGCATATCTAAAATAAAACAGTTTTCTTAACTGGACTTTCAAACGAAGCAGGAGGTAATAATTAAAGGAAGACCAACGCCGGAGCTAAAATGTTTACTTCGGACAGTGATCTCCATCGAGACAGAGAGACTTTTAAAACTGAAAAAAGATAAGGAAGACTTCTATAAACAAGTTATTGATGCTTTTGTTCAGAAGGAGTGGCGCATGGACTTCATTTATAAGTAAAGGTAAGACCATAATAACCTTTTTTTGTATTAAATGTGCTTTTTTGTGTGCTACAGTTTGTATGTGTAAAGAATGCTGGTATGAGCTTTTAAACATTAACCGTTAACTGCTGCCAATCAAATGGTGAATAAAATACTCTTTAGGGTTCATATGTTTGTAAATCTGACTGTGATGAAGTCGGTGCCTCACCAGCCATGAACCTCACCGCACGTCACTGATACACACATATATTATATTAATATAATGGAGGCATGATTAATATAATTGGATATTATATGACCTTAAAGTTTTGTAATCAATCATAAATATCAAGCAGCTAAAATGCGACAAACAAGGATGTGTGGAGAAAATGTTTTGCCATTACCCCCATCAAGCATAGTAGTGAATTTAAAGGGGTGAAATTTTGAGTTATGTATATCGATTAGGGGTGTAACGGTACGTGTTGTATTGAACCGTTTTGGTACGGGGGTTTCGGTTCGGTACAAGGGTGTATCGAACGAGTTTGTATTCTAAAGTCTTAACAAGCTGCTCTGCTTTCTGCCTCTGAGCAGTAAGCATCCAGCATTGTCCCGCCCACACAACCATCTGATTGGTTACATACAAAGCCAATCAGCAGTGCGTATTCAGAGCGATGTAGCAGCCAATCAGCAGTGCGTATTCAGAAAGTGTGGAGTCAGTGCTCCGGCGTCGAGATGATCAGATATGTGTCTAGCAGGTGAGCGGCGGACATTGTACACTCTCCAAATTATAAAAAACACTTCCGAGTCACAACTATTACAAACATCACTATGAGCCCGTTGACCTTCTAGAAACTTAAACTGCAGCTCAGCTTGCTCATAGTTGAGGCGAAGGCTAATTAGCTTTTAGTGTTACATTAGTTCATTTTGCTGTGTGTGTGTGCGTGCGTGTGTGTGTGTGCATAATAAAAGTCAACTACAGACTTCCCAGATGCTGTAATAAATTAAGCATGATGAGTTGACTTGAAACTGTTTAATGTTGCACTTTTTATATGTAGAAGAAAGGTTTTGTCATTTAATTTAATCAAAGCAACAACTTGAGGCAGTTTAATGTGGATTACTGTGGGCAGAATTATTATAGTGTTCCCAATGTTAAAAGGATAATGCCATTGTTTACAAAATTGGTAAATAAATAACCAAAAAATCTATATTTTGTTGTTTTCCTACTGTACCGAAAATGAACCGAACCGTGACCTCTAAACCGAGGTACGTACCGAACCGAAATTTTTGTGTACCGTTACACCCCTAATATCGATTGGACATTTTTTAATCATATCCACAAAGTTCAATGAGCAGGTTGCGTTGTGTGACCATATGTGTTGACATTTTGTGTTGGTTGCAGATTGTTTGCACCATGTGTGGGAAACGTTGCTTGGATTGGGTCGTACGAGTAAATGCTATGTTTACGCTTCAACGTACAATTCCCGGTCGTTGACCAGAATTGCTCACGGTGTCCACAGGACGGTGACAAACTTGCAACAATTGTAACAGTCAGATAACTCAAATTAGACTGGAGGCAACCCGTGGGCAAGACTCTTATTAAAACTCCTGATGCCTGCGGGGCCAAAGTTTGGACACCCCTCTACTTAAATCAACCCATAAAACCTAAAGACCGCTCTATAGAAAAAGCAGCAATCTGGTCCATTTTAAGGACCCCGCACTTTAGCACCCGGTTGGGAGTGCCAGGTTTAAATGGATCATTATAACAGCGCTTTTAGTGACGTTATACCGTCTAAGTCTGAGTAGATGACACCAATAATTTTTATGCAAGTCTCTACATGATGGCCTCTATTATACATTTCTTAAATTGGTCCATCCAGCATTTCAAAGGCTTTTTTCGTGACTCAGCAGCTTTTTAAAAAAAGCTGCAGTAGATGTCGCAATGTGTAACAAAGTCTAACTTACAAATGGACATGGTTCTCAAACTTTTTTCACCTCCAAAAAACATTTTGACCTCCAAGTACCCCCATAACGACCAACAATAAAATACAGTAGCATAGTAGGCCTAAGCAGTCATTAAAAACAAGGCAAGTGTATTTAATCATTTTGGGCCAGTGTAACATTACACAGTTTGAATCTAGAAAAATAAAACACTGTACTTTAATAATGAATCAAATATTTGGCACTGTTTCAGATCATGGCAGCAAATTGTCAAATTAGTGTAGTTGTCTGCGGTCTCCTCTGTCGTCCATGTGTTGCAGACATTCTCCGTCTATGTTTTACACTTTTTGTTATTTTAAACTTTAATTTGTTACAACACACTGAGAACATTAGGAAACTGTTGAGTGCTTTATATAGCGGTGATATTTGTTGGTAAATGAGATGATCGATTATCATCAAAGACATGGGTGTGCGCAATGTTTTATACTACATTACCCTGAAGGCTTAGCGCTGTAGACAGGAACCAGAAGAGTGTCTGATCTTCAAGAGAATATAAGAGTTGTGATCTTCAAACAATAAAGAGTCGAGAATGTTCGAAGTTGTTTTTCTGGGTTTGTCTACACCAGGGGTTTCCACAGTACGGCCCGCGGAAAAATCGACAGAATTTTAACATTAGCATGCTAGCCTTTTTTTGTAGGTATACACCTCAGCGTAAAATATTTTGTAACTTAACGAGTGATACACATTAACATGCTAATGTTATTAAGCTATCTTTTGTTTAACGAATTTTGTTGGTATACACCTGTGTCATATTTTGGATGCATGTTAGGCAGACTAGCATTTAAAACATTTCAGAAACACACCTCTGAGTATTACATTTTGGTTTTGGTCACAAATTACAGTTAGCATTTTAGTATGCTAAAGCTTTTTTAGCTAATTTTGCTAATATTTTTTTTGTTATTTGACGCTATCCCACCAGCGTGCTCACAGTCAGCATCTACGTTTGGCTTTGGCTCTTCAACATTCACATGAAATTACTGAAATTGCTTTTTCTAGCTCTTTGAAGAAAAAAAATACATCGTACTGGTTGTGAAGGTGAAAACTACCAACATGGCGCCCACGTCCTTTGATTTGTCAGTCTGTGGCCCTGATTGGAAAAAGTTTGGGGACCCCTGGTCGAGACATGAAACATTTAATAGTGCATCCTGAGTCACACTTGATTGGTTAGATACGTTGACGTGTGCTACTCAGGGAAGAATTTGATTGGCCAGAGCGTGTGGGGAAGTTGGACAAACTTGCGAGGTCGTACACAATTCATGAGGATTAGTTGAATTTGCAACATTGCGAAATCCTGGAGGGTCTGAAATGTACTTTCGGCTATTTGTTTTGATGCAGCACAAAACCCAAAACCAGTAAAATTTGCACGTTGTGTAAATTGTAAATAAAAACAGAATACAATGATTTGCAAATCCTTTTCCCAGCTTATATTCAATTGAATAGACCGAGAAGACAAGATATTTAATGTTTGAACTGAGAAACTTAATTTTTTTTCGCAAATAATCATTAATTTTGAATTTAATGGCAGCAACACATTGCAAAAAAGTTGGCACAGGGACATTTTTACCACTGTGTTACATGGCCTTTCCTTTTAACAACACTCAGTAAATGTTTGGGAACTAAAGAGACCATTTGTTTAAGCTTTTCAGGTGGAATTCTTTCCCATTCTTGCTTGATGTACAGCTTAAGTTGTTCAACAATCAGGGGTCTCCGTTGTGGTATTTTAGGCTTCATACTGCGCCGCACATTTTTAATGGGAGACAGGTCTTGACTACAGGCAGGCCAGTCTAGTACCTACGAAGCCACACTGTTGTAACATGTGGCTTAGCATCGTCTTGCTGAAATAAGCGGCGGCAACATATGTTGCTCCAAAACTTGTATGCATCTTTCAGGATTAGTGGTGCCTTCACAGATGTGTAAGTTACCCATGCCTTGGACACACTCCCATACCATCACAGATGCTGGCTTTTGAACTTTGTGCCTGTAACAATCCGGATGGTTCTTTTGCTCTTTGTTCCGGAGGACACGACGTCCAGTTTCAAAAAACAATTTGAAATGTGGACTCGTCAGTCCACAGAACACTTTTGCACTTTGGATCAGTCCATCTTAGATGAGCTCGGGCTCAGCGAAGCCGGCTGCGTTTTTGGGTGTTGTTGATAAATGGCTTTCGCTTTGCATAGTAGTTTTAACTTGGACTTAAAGATGTAGCGATGAACTGTAGTTACTGACAGTGGTTTCCTGAAGTGTTCCTGAGCCCATGTGGTGATATCCTTTACACACTGATGTCGCTTTTTGATGCAGTACCGCCTGAGGGATCGAAGGTCTGTAATATCATCACTCACGTGCAGTGATTTATCCAGATTCGCTGAACCTTTTGATGATATTACAGACCGTAGATGGTGAAATCCCTAAATTCCTTGCATTAGCTCATTGAGAAATGTTGTAGTTGAGACAATTTGCTCACGCATTTGTTCACAAAGTGGTGACCCTCGCCCCATCTTTGTTCGTGAATGACTGAGTATTTCATGGAAGCTGCTTTTATACCCAATCATGGCACCCACCTGTTCCCAATAACCCTGTTCACCTGTGGGATGTTGCAAATAAGTGGTTGATGCGCATTCCTCAACTTTCTCAGTCTTTTTGCCACTTGTGCCAGCCTCTTTGAAACATTTTGCAGGCATCAAATTCCAAAAGAGCTAATATTTGCAAAAAAGTTTACTAGTTGGAACGTTAAAGGCCTACTGAAATGAGATGTTCTTATTCAAACGGGGATAACAGGTCATTCTATGTGTCATACTTGATCATTTCGCGATATTGCCATATTTTTGCTGAAATAATTTAGTAGAGAACATCGACGATAAAGTTCCCAACTTTTGGTCGCTAATAGAAAAGCCCTGCCTTTACCGGAAGTAACAGACGATGTGCGCGTGACATCACTGGTGTGAGGGCTCCTCACATTGTTTACAATCATAGCCACCAGCAGCTAGAGCGATTCGGACCGAGAAAGCGACAATTTCCCCATTAATTTGAGCAAGAATGAAAGATTCCTGGATGAGGATATTGAGAGTAAAAGACCAGGATAATTCTTGGAAATCCCTAATCTGCTCATTGTGTTACTAGGGTTTTAGTGAGATTATATGGTACCTGAAAGTCGGAGGGGTGTGGTCACGGATGTGGTGACCGCCAGTGTCTCCAGTGGGAGGAGGTGATAGTCCGCAGCAGCTGCAGGAGGACGCAAGCTCCGCTCATAATTATGGTAAGAGCCGACTTATTACCACAATTTTCTCACCGAAACCTGCCGGTTGACATGTGGTCGGGAACCATGTTCGCTTGACCGCTCTGTTCCATAGTAAAGCTTCACCTTCGGGAATTTTGAACAAGGGAACACCGGCTGTGTTTGTGTGGCTAAAGGCAGCCGCAATACACCGCTTCCCACCTCCATCTTTCTACTTTCACGTCTCCATTATTAATTGAACAAATTGCAAAAGATTCAGCAACACAGATGTCCGGAATACTGTGTAATTATGCGATTAAAGCAGACTACTTATAGCTTGGATCGGGCTGGAAAAAAATGTCCGCTACAACCGGAGACGTCAAACGCATGCGTCATCATTCCGCGACGTTTTCAACAGGAAACTTCGCGGGAAATTTAAAATTGCAATTTAGTAAACTAAAAAGGCCGTATTGGCATGTGTTGCAAGGTTAATATTTCATCATTGATATATAAACCATCAGACTGCGTGGTCGGTAGTAGTGGGTTTCAGTAGGCCTTTAAGTATCTTGTTTCTGCAGTCTACTTAATTTAATATAAGTTGTATTCTGTTTTTATTTACGTTTTACACAAAGTGCCAACCCCGCCTTCTGCCAGCTTGTAGCTGAGATAGGCACCAGCGCCACCCGCGACCCCAAAGGGAATAAGCAGTAGAAAATGAATGGATTGACAAAGTGCCAACTTCACTGGTTTTGGGTTTTATACATCATATGACTCGATATGTTTGACTTTTGCGTGTGACATTTTTAACTAAAACTCTGCCCTTTAACTTATATGAGCCACAGTGACATGAAGAGGAACACTGGCCTGCAACAAACCACTTTAAACAATTCTCACCGAGTGACAATCTGCTGGCTTGACTAGGATGAAGCTGACTCTGTGTCCACCAACTGTTTTGTTTCATCTTGGTCCATTGTTCGTCTTACTATGCAACACAGTTGCAGTTTTCCGAACCCAATACTTCCAAACTATTTTCAGCTCTGGACAAAGTTTATGTGCCACTTATTATGCACACAGAATCCATGGAGGTCTCAGATGATCATCACCGCATCCTTGGCAGCGAGACGCTGCCTGTGCACGTGGTCCTGCTCCAGTTCTTCATGGCTGGGATGCCAGAGGCGCGACAGGATGCGCTCCATATTCAGAGCGTACATGGTGTGGGAGGGCATCACTCCATGGTGAACCTGCAGGAGACAAACATTAAACCCATTCAAGTCTAACAGCGACTAATAGCGGTATCAGCCAACCCTCAAATCTCCAATATTGGTATCGGGCTACAGTACTATGATTCCTGCTATTAGTCAAAAACTATTTTAGCAGGAATCAGTACTCTGACTTTGCGTGATTTCTTCTGGGGGCTACAATATGTTATATTACTTTAATTTATTTTAAAGTACAAAAAAAACTAACTTATTTCCAAGGTGTGGTGGTAATAAAGATGCTGTGGCGGTTCGTCACATTCAATTACATTAAGGGGAAACCGCACCATTGCATTTTATGTAGACCACAAGGAAGTGTTTTAAATGCAGAAAAAAATAATGTGACCCTTTTAATGCACTTTATAATCTGGAGCACCTTGTGTATGAAAATAGATTCGCTCATCAGCAGTGCGCCATTATTCCAGTGCAATCTATGGTCGGAAAAATACGGTAATGGGTAGGGCTGGGTGATATCTCTTGTTTGAAAGATATGTCCATATATTTTTTAAACAACATTTGAATTAAGAAAATATCGTAATATGAATTTCATTGTTTTCACGTTAAAATGACCAAACGCCGCTTATTTGTCGTGTTCCTTGTTCTCCCCAGCAATACTCCATGGGCTATTAAACCCCTCTCCTTCCCCCTTCCAAGCGGTGCTTGTCGTCTCCCCCCCACTGCACTGACCTACAACAACACACAAGCAAATATATAGCCTGACTGTGCCACCACCAACTACGTAGCTTAACTACATTTCCCAGTAGCTTCGCCACTTTTTAAACAAGTAGCAATTTCTGTAGCTTAGCTATTTTTAGACCCATGCAGCTAAGCTACATGCTGCAAAAGAAAAGAGAGGGAGATGGACTACTGCAATTCCACGGGCAGGGGACAAAATATAAGGGAAAGATCAATGATTTGGTGGTTTACATATTAGAAAATAAATGACTAGTTGGTTGGTTTAAAATGGTGAGTCACAATTGGTTAAGATTAGGGCAAAACATTACGGACAGGCCGATCAGAGGCAAGATAGGGTGGGTCAGCGAAACAGGAATGGAGATCACAACAGACATCCCAAATTACGACGAAAGTGTCGTAAAAGAGAAACAAGAATATTCAAGCGAAATGTACGACGAAGTGAGGAAGATCATAGCCGCACAGTTAAGTCAAGTCGCTTACATTGCGGGGACCACTTCTAGTCGGACCACAGAACCGTCCATTACAATGTCGACTGGGAATTAAACATGTATTTTTTTTATCCGGGTTTGATACATGTTGTATTACTATGTTATTTATTTTATGTAAAATAATATTTTTCTATTTTATTTATGTTACTTAATTCTGTACTAAAACAGTTTCTTGTCTGTGCTGTTAATACCCATCTTGACTAACTGGGTTAATAAAAGTGCCACTGACTGTTTACAGTACAGTTGTCATGCAGTTCAATTTCAGTGAATATCACTCAAAAATGAATATCTTTATACGTATATTTTCACCGAAAAATTTAGGGATGATGTTTGATAAGAAATTATCGAGTTCGAGCCTATTATCGAATCCTCTTATAGAACCGATTCCTTATCGATTCTCTTATCGAGTCCGGATAAGTTGTTGTACTTGGAAAAAAAACAACAATAGTTGGTTTAACAAAAGCTCACTTTTATTATATAAGAAAAAAATAAAATCTAATAAATATTGACTGTTACCCCCCTAAAAAAATAAAATAAAATAAATAAATATTGACTGTTGTTACCCGAAGTATATTAAGTGGGATTTTTCAGAAAAACAAATATATACAGTAACACAAAAACAACCTGTCTCTGTGATCGCTATAGGTGTATAAATAATAATATAGTGTTAAATAAAATCAGTCCCTTGGGCAAAAAACTGAAAATACAACTCTCCAAAAAGTGCACTTCTGCTATTATTTGACATAACTGTTTGTTATGATACTTTGACATTTTTGCACTTTATTTCTTTATTGAAAGAAAATTCTATGAAGAGAAAAGTTGTTTGCAAATGTGGTTAGAATTGTAAAATATGAAGTTAAAGCTAAAAAAAAAAGACTTTATTGAGTTAACATTATTTCTGTATGAGCTAAGGAATATAACAACTACACTACCCAGCATGCAACGGGAGTGACAAGCATGCGCGGTAGCCCCGAAAAGTGTTGTTGCATGTTGTCACCCGGCAGTAAACGTTAAGAACTCAGCCAACACGCCTCGTCTGCATTATTTATAATTAGACTGACAACACATATAGTGTGATTTTGCTTTGTTTACAAGGAAAGAAAAACAAACGTTTAACAAGGGGAATATGTTGTATCTATATGTATATATATATATATATGTATGTGCTGCGGTTGCTTTAAGAACGTTGCGACAGCTGCCGTAAAGGAGGTGCGTTGCTAGCCTGGTTGCTATGTTTCCGGTTGCTCGTAAAAGCGTTGGTCATGTGTTTGTACCCTGTTCAAATCTCTCAGTAAAGTTATTCATTGGATTATGTCTTTTGTTTTGAACTTTATTACACCTTGGAGCGCTTTTTCCCGTCCGTTGTTTTCCTGCTTTCGCTATCTGCGCCTAATGACTGAACTACGTGACGTCGTTTCTTGTGATGTCTCATGGAGCATTTCTGTTCGGGACAGATTCGAATAAAGAACAAACTCTTTTTCTTTACTATAGTGGTCTCGATAATGGGTACCGGTTACCAAAAAGGGGTTCGAGTCCGAGGACTCGGTTCTTTTCTTATCGAACAACCGGGAAAACCGGTTTGGAGTATCATCCCTATCGAGATATATATCGAATATCGAGTTGAAGCAAAAATATATACAAACCCCGTTTCCATATGAGTTGGGAAATTGTGTTGGATGTAAATATAAACGGAATACAATGATTTGCAAATCCTTTTCAACCCATATTGAGTTGAAGATGCTACAAAGACAACATATTTGATGTTCAAACTCAAACTTTTTTTTGGGGAAATAATCATTAACTTTAGAATTTGATGCCAGCAACACGTGACAAAGAAGTTGGGAAAGGTGGCAATAGATAAACTTGAGGAATGCTCATCAAACACTTATTTGGAACATCCCACAGGTGTGCAGGCTAATTGGGAACAGGTGGGTGCCATGATTGGGTATAAAAACAGCTTCCCAAAAAAATGCTCAGTCTTTCACAAGAAATTATGGGGCGAGGTACACCCTTTTGCCCACAACTGCATGAGCAAATAGTCAAACAATTTAAGAACAAAGTTTTTCAAAGTACAATTGCAAGAAATTTAGGGATTTCAACATTTATGGTCCATAATATCATCAAAGGTTAAAAGAATCTGGAGAAATCACTCCAAGTAAGTGGCATGGCCGGAAACCAACATTGAATGACCGTGACCTTCGATCCCTGTTACGGCACTGTATCAAAAACCGACATCAATCTCTAAAGGATATCACCACATGGGCTCAGGAACACTTCAGAAAACCACTGTCACTAAATACCGTTGGTCGCTACATCTGTAAGGGCAAGTTAAAGCTCTACTATGCAAAGCGAAAGCCATTTATCAACAACATCCAGAAACGCCGCCGGCTTCTCTGGGCCCGAGATCATCTAAAATGGACTGATGCAAAGTGGAAAAGTGGTCTGTGGTCTGACGAGTCCACATTTCAAATTGTTTTTGGAAATATTCGACATCGTGTCATCCAGACCAAAGGGGAAGCGAACCATCCAGACTGTTATGGACACAAAGTTCAAAAGCCAGCATCTGTGATGGTATGGGGGTGCATTAGTGTCCGAGGCATGGGTAACTTACACATCTGTGAAGGCACCATTAATGCTGAAAGGTACATACAGGTTTTGGAACAACATATGCTGCCATCTAAGTGCCGTCTTTTTCATGGATGCCCCTGCTTATTTAAGCAAGACCATGCCAAGCCACATTCATCACGTGTTACAACAGCGTGGCTTCGTAAAAAAAGAATGCGGGTACTTTCTTGGCCCGCCTGCAGTCCAGACCTGTCTCCCATGGAAAATGTGTGGCGCATTATGAAGCGTGAAATACGACAGCGGAGACCCCGGACTGTTGAACGACTGAAGCTCTACATAAAACAAGAATGGGAAAAAAATTCCACTTTCAAAGCTTCAACAATTAATTTCCTCAGTTCCCAAACGTTTATTGAGTGTTGTTAAAAGAAAAGGTGATGTAACACAATGGTGAACATGCCCTTTCCCAACTACTTTGGCACGTGTTGCAGCCATGAAACTTTAAGTTAATTATTATTTGCCCAAAAAAAAAAAAAAAAAGTTTATGAGTTTGAACATCAACTATCTTGTCTTTGTAGTGCCTTCAATTGAATATTGGTTGAAAAGGATTTGCAAATCATTGTATTCCGTTTATATTTACAGCTAACAATTTCCCAATTCATATGGAAACAGGGTTTGTAGACATAGTTTTTTGTCATATTGCCCAGCCCTAGTCGTGGGTGCGGCTTATATACCAGTACGCTCTATAATCCGGAAAATAATGGTACTGAAAGAACAAAGAACTCCTTAAAAGCCCAAAAACATTTTAAAGCCCAACTCCATATTGTTTAATACGACAATTGAATATCATTACTGACAACAAATCATTTTTGATCACGTAGGCTATCATAAGATGTGGTTATGTCACCCTAAACTTTGCTTCAGAAGCTAACAAAGGTGTACAGTATGACATTCTGACCTGTAAGGCCTCCAGAAGGTCAAACATGGTGACGGGTGGGAGGGCCATGTGGAAGCTGTGCGCAGAACAAGCCAACAAGTGAACGGCTTGCTGCTCTGCCTCATCTGGGGAAATTTGAGGCAGTGGGCCCGCTGGTAGAGACGCACTCGGAGGGGGGCTAAAAAAAAAAAAAAAGACAAGACATATTAAAAATGGCAGTGGAACACAACTAGGATTGAGAGAGTAAACATTGCTCCTACCATTCAGTGACTGTGTTATATGCAGCCAGGCTGTTCTTGAGATAAGGCTGCGGTGTGACATCACTGCCAAAGGCGTAAGGGAAACGACCTTCCCGTAAGCGATACGCTTTCCTCCGGGAAATTACAGCAGTCAAAACATCTTTCAAGTGGTGCTGCAATAAAACACAGCTTGGAATCAGGCTTAGCTAAGTCTGGTAGGTAAGGACACCCATAAGCCCTGTCGTAATAATTAATCAAAGAAGGTACTAAAGATGAACACTGTATGAATAGTAAAATTACAAATGATGACCATATCCACAAAAATAAGGGTATCTTTCTATGCATTAAGCCTCTTGTCTTTGCGGCCACTTAGGTTTTGTCCTTAAAAACTGAGATTTTGAAAAACTCAAGAGTCTCCGGTTGCAGCTTTTGAGCGTGGATGGGTAAAACAGACTTTTTTCAGATTGAGATTTAGTTTATTTAAAAGGGAAAATAAATAATAATGAACATTTGACATGTAAATATGTGAGATTATAGCCAATGGCTAATTTCCATCTCTCGTCCCCTGGCATATTGAAGTTAATATTGAGACAAACACATTCAAAACAGGTACAGATTCACAATATAAAAAAATAAAAATTCTAAGAGTTAGGTGCATGCTGCTGTAGACACCCACTGTCACACATGTACCTTTTGTCTGTCATGAATACATAAAACAATTGATAAAATACATATTTTGTAGTATACACCTTAATTTATACAAGTAGCCTATCAGATATCATAAGAGTTTTGGTTTCCAAACAGCCAATTTTTCAAGGCCTTATAAAATGCTGCCTGTGTTGTTAGTTCCCTTATTTTCACAGGAATTGTGTTCCATGTTTGACACGCTCGGTAGGAAAATGAGTTTCCCAAACACACTTTTTGTAAACGGCACCAAACAGTCCCCTCTGAAGCCGTCCTGTGAGCAGTATAGTGAAGTGAATTATATTTATATAGCACTTTTCTCCTGTGATTCAAAGCGTGTTAATAACATAGTGAAACCAAATATGTAAATTACATTTAAATCAGTGTGGGTGGCACTGGGAGCAGGTGGGTAAAGTGTCTTGCCCGAGGACACAACGGCAGTGACTAGGATGGTGGAAGCGGGGATTGAAACTGGAACCCTCAAGTTGCTGGTACGGCCACTCTACCAACCGCGCTATACCGCCCCGTTTTAATTATCCAGTAACACATTTGTTACTGCATAATTTCGAATACGCTTTTGCCTTGTAGACTTAGTAGCATACAACTGTAATTACTTGATATCTGTTTATATTGACAAATTTTGCATTTTTTTGTTCAATAAAAGGCACTTACTAAACGTCTAGCTTGTGTGCTTAGCTGTTGTGTAGCTGCTTGCTCTTAGTAGCCTACAGCCTAGCATGTCTACCTTTGCAAATTATTTCACTGAAGTACAAGTAAAAACCAACATTGTGTGGTTATTGGAGGACATTTAGCTGTTAAAACTGTAATGTCACGGTTAGGTTGATGCTTGGAAGGCGCTCGTGTTCGATCAGTATGACCAGCCCTATCCATCCAACCATTTTCTACCGCTTGTCCGTTTAAGGGTCGCGGGGTGTACTGGAGCCTATCTTAGCTGCATTCGGGCGGATGGCGGGGTACACCATGGACAAGTCGCCACCTCATTGCAGTGTAACCAGCCCTTTTCCTAGTTCAAACCCCGGTGCAAGGGAGGTGTTTGGAGTGATTTATGGTTCGGCTCCTCTGATTAAACTCTGCACGGCCATTGCAGCCATTATCTAATCATTTCGTACACGACTATATCTTGTGGGTGAGCACACGCTTTGGAAATCTGTGCATGTACGAACATGAAAAATGAAAGATAATCAAAGCCAACATTTAATTTGGATCGAGCATTAGTGTTTCACAAATTTAAACTTTTAATTGTGACAAATATAGACATTTATTTATTCAATGCGTTCTGTTAAAGGGGAGTTGCACTTTTCTAATTTTATTTTGCCTATCGTTCACAATCATTATTAAGGACATGACAACACATTTTTTCTTTAATGCATTCTAAATATTAAATAAACAAATAAAAGTCACCTTACAGCACAGCTGTAAGCTGACTTCGGAAGCTCCACTATTCTGCCTATAAAATCTGATTAATAACCATTTAAAATGCGCCAAACATCATGTCTTTCACATGACGAATGGACTTTTTTTAAGCATTCTAAATATTAAATACATTTGATACATTTGGTCTGCTTACAATGGAGCTTATTGGAATGGTTCAATTCCAAACACTTCCATTAGGGTTTTATATACATGATGAATGTATATAGGTGATGTCTTAACAGGAACATCTATAATAATATTCGTTATTTACGTATTTTGATCATTTTAGGCATACGTGGCAGGTTGCAAACAGCCCCTTAAACTCGCTGTTGGGCTTTGTACTAGTAAACAGTAAACATTTTCGATGCAGGCAAATATAATCTGATTTACTTTTTTTCTTTCTGATATCAGACCGACATCAATATCGGATAAGGACACATCTAACAAACACAATGCTGCAATTTTTAAATACCATCTCTTGACATATAAAAAAATTTACCTAACAAATAGTTTAGCATTCACACGCAATTCCTTCAGGATTTTCCTCATCTAGCCTAATATAGAATAGAGACTCTTGTCGGGGCGAGAACCAATTATTTACCTTTACATTGTTTCTAATGGGGAAATCTGTTTAACTGTAAGAACTTTTTGGTTGGCGAACCATGTTCAAGAACGAATTAAAGTCTTAACTCGAGGTTTCACTGTAATCACTCTTGTAGTCCAGCAAGGAACGTTCACATTAAACATCTAGCCGCAGTGGGAATTTATCAACTATTATTTTAATGCACGCAATCAGCTGTTTCCACTCACCTCCACGGCGCAGGTCATCGCAGTGATGGAGTCCTCTGTGATGTTATCCAAGCCCAGTTCAAATGCCGTCACCATCATGCGGGCCTCCAGCTGGCCCCGGGTGGGCAGCAACAGAGTGTGGGCGCTGAGACGCAGCTCCTCATCCTCACCGGCCGCCTCCCGAGGGCTGAACGGTTGCGCTGCGCTCAGAGGGTTCTGAGGCTGGAAACGATGCTGAAGGTATACACATGTATGACGAATATTAGCATGGAAATGCCTCACCCCACAAAGCAAACATAGGTTTTACACCAAGAAAAGAAGAAAAAAGGTCTTACATCAAATTTCTGTCTGGAAGAACATTTCTTCTTTCCTTTGGGTTTTCCTGGCTTTGAAGCAGAGCCACCTTGCCATTGTAGCTGTCCAGCGCCCTCTGGAGGTCACAAAAGGAAGTAAATCAAATGAAATTGTACACACAATAGCAATGCTCAAAGTGCTATATAAGAAGTCATTTTATACAACCGCCAGTTGTGTTCATCATGAGCCTATCATGACTTTATATGTATTGTATACGTGCAGATATAAACAGTGTGTATTCAAGCGTATTGTTCAAGACTTCTATGTTTATTTTGAATCTTGATTCCTCAGCTGAGCAAGACCTTTTGGACGGTTGTAAATTTTTACCTTATGTGTAAATTAAGGAAAATGACCAGTTTAATTTCAGTGTGACATTGAAATAAGTTAAAAGATACATATTTTGTGTTTCTGTTGTTTTCAGTTTGAAATGAGGCTGCCAGGTAACAGTATAGTTACACAAACTGCTAACTTTTTCCAAGAATTTAAGGATGCAAAGCGGCCACTTTGATATGTTTTGTACATCAAATATGCTAAAACCAATCCAATGTACAGTACAGGCCAAAAGTTTGGACATCTTCTCCTCATTCAATGCGTTTTCTTAATTTTCATGACTATTTACATTGCAGATTGTCATTGAAGGCATCAAAACTATGAATGAACACACGAGGAGTTATGTACTTAACAAAAAAAAGTTGAAATAACTGAAAACATGTTTTATATTCTAGTTTCTTCAAAATAGCCACTGCTCTGATTATTGCTTTGCACACTCTTGTCATTCTCTTCATGAGCCTCAAGCACACCTGTGAAGTGATAACCATTTCAGGTGACTCCTCTTGAAGCTCACAGAGAGAATGCCAAGAGTGTGCAAAATAGTAATCAGAGCAAAGGGTGGCTATTTTGAAGAAACTACAATATAAAACATGTTTTCAGTTATTTCAGCTGCATTCGGGCGGAAGGCATGTTACACCCTGGACAAATCACCACTTTGACAGACAACATTCACACTCAGAGTCACACACTAGTGCCAATGTTTTGTGTTGCCAATCAACCTGTCCGAAGGTGCATGTCTTTGGAGGTGGGAGGAAGCTGGAGTACCCGGAGGGAACCCACGCAGTCATGGGGAGAACATGCAAACTCCACACAGTAAGACCTTGAGCCTGGGGATCGAACCCAGGACCTTTGTATTGTGAAGCACATGCACTAACCCCTGTATGACTGTGCTGCCCCGTGTTATAAAATACAACTGCACCCTACCACCAGCCCTCATATTCCTAAATTGGTGTACTAGCATTTTTTTGTAGCTGCAAATATCACAGAATAACATTACAAAACATATCTGACGGAGCATGACTGTAATGTAAGACATTTTTTTTTTTAACATCAGGGTTTCCCCTAAATCTCCAAAATACCTGTGACGGAAGGGACATGGTTGATATGACATTGCATGATTTGCTATGACGCATATATTCTTTAAAAATGGATTTAAATATACATTTAATGCAATTTTGACCAAAGTAGCTTTAACAAGTGTGCTTAGTATTAAGATCAATTCAAGTCAATATTATAAAGCCAATTTCAACACCAAATGGGGATTTTTATTTTATTTTTTTAAATCACAGTGGCGCAACATTCACATTATATTTTTCTACTTGCCACACTGCTTGTCTTGGGCAGTTATATTAAATTTTGCACCGTTACCAACTGAGCTAACCAGCTCAAAGCTTGCATTGTAAAATTGTGTAGGCATAAAAAAAAAAAAACCTGACCACAATTAAAAGAATAACAAAAATACTACAACTTACCTGGTGTGGAGACGATGATCTGGCATCGTGTGAGTATGGCCAGGAGGAAATCATTGTGAACATGGACTGCACAGAGGGAAAGTGAAATTAAAGTGTCGCGTTTTACACTATTTCAAAGCTATATTTGCACTCCAAACCATTTTCCTGGGCCAACAGGCGCCGTGCCTCAATGTCAAACTCTTCCTTGCTGATCTTATGCTTGAACCACAGTTTCAGGTTGGCCCAGTAACTGCATGGAGAGACACAAAACAAATTACAAACGTCAGTATTAAAACAGTTTTGAACGACACAATTGGAATGCTCTCCCAGTAACTGTTAGAGATGCTACTTCAGTAGTAGCATTTAAGTCCCATCTTAAAACTAATTTGTATACTCTAGCCTAGGGCTGGGCGATATGCGCTTTTTTTAATATCTCGATATTTTTAGGCCATTTCACGATACACGATATATATCTCGACATTTTGCCTTAGCCTTGAATGAACACTTGATACATATAATCACAGCAGTATGATGATTCTATGTGTCTACATTAAAACATTCTTGTTCATACTGCATTAATATATGTTCATTTTAAACTCTCATGCAGAGAGGGAAATCACACTAAGTCAATTGACCAAACTATTTATTAAATAGTTTGTAAGCAGTGGCACAAACATTCATGTCATTTCAAAACAGAAAGTGCAAGATTGTCAGAGACATTTTAAAACAAGCTATTAGATGACATCAAAACGACACTAAATTAAAGTGCACTTTTTGTAAAGAACGCCACTACAATAGTTTAAAACAAATAAAGTGCACTTTTGCGTTCATTATGTCACACAAGATATTTCAATAAGTGTCAAATAAAAATGAGCTGCATAATAGGAAATCAAATCCTTCACTAAGTGGTAGGTTCCTGCGGACGTTAGCTCCTTCTGTTGTTGACTATTTATTTTCGTATGGTGTTGATGTGGAAATGGTTGCCTCGGCATTTTGTTGGTGTGGCACCGAACAAAGATGTTGACATGCGGAGTAAGCACTCTTCATTCTCTAGCAGGTGACTTTTCAAATGATGCTACATTGGCAGTGCAGCTATTTTTTGTAGCAACAATTTTGCCCCACACTTTACAAATTAGAGTTGTCTGTTTGACATATTTCCGCTTGAAGTCAAACCACCGCCAGACTGTTTTTCTAGGGAATTAATTATTTTTCCTTCATTTGTTACCATATTCGCACCTTCTTTCTCTCATATTACCACTAGCACCGCTCCGTTAGAACCACAGCTAAAGTTACCCATGTCGCTACCTCTCTGCTCCGCTAGGGCATGTGACGTGCGTGCGTCATTATGTGACGTATGTAAGAAGGTGCGCTTGTTTAAGTCTCTGTGAGATGGAGAGACAAGAAAGAGTGCCTGTAGTGCAATGCCCGCAGCCAGAAGCAACTGTGTGAGAATGTATACCTGAATATCACGATATAGTCATTTTCTTTATCGCAGAGACAAACCCTCGATATTGATATATCGAGTATATCGATATATCGCCCAGCCCTACTATAGCCTTTAACTAGACCCCCCTTTTAGACCAGTTGATCTGCCGTCTCTTTTCTGCTCGGCCCCCCTCTCCTTTGTGGAGAGGTTATCAGGTGACCTCTGGGGCGGTTTAGCTCGGTTTGTAGAGTGGGCGTGCCAGTAACTTGAGGGTTGCAGGTTCGATTCCCGCTTCTGCCAACCTAGTCACTGCCGTTGTGTCCTTGGGGAAGACACTTTACCCACCTGCTTCCAGTGCCACACACACTGGTTTGAATGTAACTTAGATATTGGGTTTCACTATGTAAAGGGCTTTGAGTCACTCGAGAAAAAGCGCTATATAAATAAACTTCACTTCACTTCAGATAGATGACGCGCTAGCTGTGCATCAGTTGGGGATGTCTCTGCGCTGCTGACATGTCTCCACTCAAGATCTCCTGCTGGCCCCACTATGGACTGGACTCTCACACTATTAACTAGATCCACTCGACATCAATTGTACAGGTCGCCCATTGTAGCCCATTGGGTTGAGTTTTTCCTTGCCCTGATGTGGGATCTTAGGCGAGGATGTCGTTGAGGCTTGTGCAGCCCTTTGAGACACTCCGTTATTTAGGGCTATATAAATAAACTTTGATTGACTGATTAAATCAATATAAATTGATTGTGGTGAAGAAGGAGCTGAGCCGGAAGGCAAAGCTCTCAATTTACCGGTCGATCTACGTTCCCATCCTCACCTATGGTCATGAGCTTTGGGTCATGACCGAAAGGATAAGATCACGGGTACAAGCGGCCGAAATGAGTTTCCTCCGCCGTGTGGCAGGGCTCTCCCTTAGAGATAGGGTGAGAAGCTCTGTCATCCGGGAGGAGCTCAAAGTAAAGCCACTGCTCCTCCACATGGAGAGGAGTCAGATGAGGTGGTTCGGGCATCTGGTCAGGATGCCACCCGAACGCCTCCCTAGGGAGGTGTTTAGGGCACGTCCAACCCGTAGGAGGCCACGGGGAAGACCCAGGACCCGTTGGGAAGACTATGTCTCCCGGCTGGCCTGGGAACGCCTCGAGATCCCCCGGGAAGAGCTAGACGAAGTGGCTGGGGAGAGGGAAGTCTGGGCTTCCCTGCTTAGGCTGCTAGCCCCGGGACCCAACCTCGGATAAGCGGAAAAATATGTATTAAATCAAGAATAATGCATGTTTGTCGTGTGTATAACGGGAACAAATACCACTGTTTAATATTCTATCACTTAAACAAACTAATAGCTTCAAAGGGGAACTTGCACGTTCAGAAAGCAAGCGGATTGGCACCTAAATTTACATTGAACAACATTTACAATATTAGTGAAGTGAGTTATAATTGTATAGCGCTTTTCTCTAGTGACTCAAAGCGCTTTATATAGTGAAACCCAATATTTAAGTTACATTTCAACCTGCGTGGGTGGCACTGGGAGCAGGTGGGGAAAGTGTCTTGCCCAGGGACACAACGGCAGGGACAAGGATGGCTGAAGTGGGATTCGAACCTGGAACCCTCAAGTTGCAGGCACGGCCACTCTACCAACCACCCCATAATATCTAATGATATAAAAATAGCATATGATTTGTTTGCGTTAAAAACGCACACTTTTAAGGCGATAAATTCACTCATTTAGAGTGCAATAACTGTTGCTAAGGAGAACGCCGCCATCACTAGTAAAAGCTAGCCACCGGCTAACTCACAAGCAGCCTCCGAATGTCACTCAATTACCATATACAAACCAAGCGAATGAACGTAAACATCAAATCCACAAACGGTAATAGATTTTCACTTACTGTTTCACATTCTCGCCGATAGCGTCAGTTAAATTTTTCTTTGCGATTTCCAGCTCGCTCGCATGGGACGCCATAGTGGTCGTGAAGTTATACAGCGGCGTCATCAGTCCGCGACCATTTCACGTCCGGCTCCAAAGCATTATTTAACGACATGAATACAGCTACTCGAGACATGTTTTAAATACAAAGCGAACTGCAAAATTACTCTTAGTTAAGATAAATCAATCGCTTATAGCAGAACTGTTAAAATGTGAATGATACCGTGGTCGCTGGAGCTTTTTTTAAATGTTCATTTTTACATGTTAATTACATTATATTAAATGCATGGTGATCGTGTACAATTTGTCATTTTCATTTCACCTCATTTGTGCTTATAGGAAAGAAGAACAAACAATGTTCATGGACAGCACTTGAAAATTATAAACTACAAACCACCACTAGATGGTAGCATATCATATCTTTTAAGATTTATCTATCGACGTTTGATTTCTGTATCGACGTGCATGTATGTGGTCAAAAGTTTACATACACTTCTCCCGTCCAAAGGCAAAATCTAGTAACTCACTTCTAGCTGATTATGAGAAAACAAAGGAAAACCAATCTATCTTGATGCTGTCTTACAAAGATCTACAAAGTCATCAACCGTATAGATGTTTTCTTGAGCTTTCATTTTCTTGCCGATTGAGCCATGGATCGAATCTGCTCTCATGAACGTGTGCCCTTTCTTCAGATATCTTATCACAATCTCGGGTGGGCCCCATTCTGCGTTTGCACATTGGGCAAGAGCCGTGTACAGCGTCCAGTTTTTATTTTGACCTCCACAGTTATCTGCCCAAAAGAGTATGCAACCTGGGCCAACCTTCCAAATATCCCCTCGTGCCATAATATCACATAATCAGGTTGACCGTCGGCCCCCATTCGTGCAAATGTCTCATTAAAGACAATAAGGCGACTGACAATGAAGCTCCGATTGGTCCCTTGAGATACTAGGTTTTTCTGTTGTATCTACGCGGTTATGTGGTAGTTGCTAGGTCCTGCCATGCACGTAACAGCTTACTTACGGAACAAATTACAATATCGCATACACTAATGTAAAGCATATCACCTAGGAACTCCAAAATTATTATCAGTTCAGTTTTCACCAACATTTAGTTACTGGGTTTTGCCTTTGGACGGGAGACTTGTAAATAACAAAATGTCATGGCTGTCTTGAGTTTCCAATATTTTCAACAACTCTTATTTTTTTTTGTGAAAGAGTGATTGGAGCACATACTTGTTTGTCACAAAAACATTCATGAAGTTTGGTTCTTTTATTAATTTATTATAGGTCTACTGAAAATGTGACCGAATCTGCTGGGTCAAAAGTATACATACAGCAATGTTAAAGGCCTACTGAAACCCACTACTACCGCCAGAGGTGTGTAGTAACGCGCTACATTTACTCCGTGACATCTACTTGAGTAACTTTTGGGATAAATTGTACTTCTAAGAGTAATTTTATGCAACATACTTTTACTTTTACTTGAGTATATTTATAGAGAAGAAACGCTACATTTACTCCGCTCCATTTATCTATATTCAGCTCGCTACTCGCTACCTTTTTTTATCGATCTATTAATGTTTGTTTTGGTTTTTCAAAGTAAGATCTACGCATGCCTGCGTTTCACCAATCACATGCCGTCACTAGTGATGTTGGACCAATCAAACAGAGCCAGGCGGTCACATGACCGTCAAACGTAAAACCCGACTTAAACAAGTTGAAAAACTTATTGGGGTGTTACCATTTAGTGGTCAATTGTACGAAATATTTACTGTACTGTGCAATCTACTAATACAAGTTTCAATCAATCAATCAAAAGTGTAAAGGAAAAAAGACACTTTTTATTTCAACCGTACTTCCCGTCAAAAGCCTAAAGACTGATCGCACAGTTCCTGTCTTCACAATAAAAGTGCCACACCATCGCGCCTGCGCTAACAAAATAAGAGTCTCCGAAAGCCAGCGCAAACAAGCCAGCAAGCTACTGAGTTTGCCCCCAATGTATTTCCTGTAAAGTGTATAAAAACGAATATGGAAGCTGGACAAATAAGATTCCAGAAACCAACGACTTCCATGTGGTATTAGACAGAAAAGAGGAACCTTTTTTCTCCTCCATTTGAAAACGTGGACGTTATCAACACTATACTGTCTGATTCCAATCAATGCAAGTCATCAGAATCAGGTAATACACCTACTTATATTCTTGTCTTCATGAAAGATAGGAATCTATATGTTAAACATGCATGTATATTCATTAAAACACCTTTAACATGTCAACAAAAAAGGCAAAATAAAGAAATATAAATTATATACTGTATATATAAATGTATGTATATATATATATATATATATATATATATATATATATATATATATAAAAAACGGAAATGCTGATTATCGGTCCTGCTAGACACCGACCTCTATTTAATAATACAACTTTAACATTTGACAACCAAATAATAAAACAAGGTGACTCTGTAAAAAATCTGGGTATTATCTTCGACCCAACTCTCTCCTTTGAGTCACACATTAAAAGCGTTACTAAAACGGCCTTCTTTCATCTCCGTAATATCGCTAAAATTCGCTCCATTTTGTCCACTAAAGACGCCGAGATCATTATCCATGCGTTTGTTACGTCTCGTCTCGATTACTGTAACGTATTATTTTCGGGTCTCCCCATGTCTAGCATTAAAAGATTACAGTTGGTACAAAATGCGGCTGCTAGACTTTTGACAAGAACAAGAAAGTTTGATCACATTACGCCTGTACTGGCTCACCTGCACTGGCTTCCTGTGCACTTAAGATGTGACTTTAAGGTTTTACTACTTACGTATAAAATACTACACGGTCTAGCTCCAGTCTATCTTGCCGATTGTATTGTACCGTATGTCCCGGCAAGAAATCTGCGTTCAAAAGACTCCGGCTTATTAGTGATTCCTAGAGCTCAAAAAAAGTCTGCGGGCTATAGAGCGTTTTCCGTTCGGGCTCCAGTACTCTGGAATGCCCTCCCGGTAACAGTTCGAGATGCTACCGCAGTAGAAGCATTTAAGTCTCACCTTAAAACTCATCTGTATACTCTAGCCTTTAAATAGACCTCCTTTTTAGACCAGTTGATCTGCCGCTTCTTTTCTTTCTCCTATGTCCCCCCCTCCCTTGTGGAGGGGGTCCGGTCCGATGACCATGGATGAAGTACTGGCTGTCCAGAGTCGAGACCCAGGATGGACCGCTCGTCGGGACCCAGGATGGACCGCTCGCCTGTATCGGTTGGGGACATCTCTACGCTGCTGATCCGCTTGAGATGGTTTCCTGTGGACGGGACTCTCGCTGCTGTCTTGGAGCCACTATGGATTGAACTTTCACAGTATCATGTTAGACCCGCTCGACATCCATTGCTTTCGGTCCCCTAGAGGGGGGGGGGGGTTGCCCACATCTGAGGTCCTCTCCAAGGTTTCTCATAGTCAGCATTGTCACTGGCGTCCCACTGGATGTGAATTCTCCCTGCCCACTGGGTGTGAGTTTTCCTTGCCCTTTTGTGGGTTCTTCCGAGGATGTTGTAGTCGTAATGATTTGTGCAGTCTTTTGAGACATTTGTGATTTGGGGCTATATAAATAAACATTGATTGATTGATTGATATATATATATGTGTGTGTATATGTATATATGAGGTAGATCACCTCGACTTGGTCATTTATTAAGTAATTGATTAACGTTGAAAAACTTATTGGGGTGTTACCATTTAGTGGTCAATTGTACGGAATATGTACTGTACTGTGCAATCTACTAATACACGTTTCAATCAATCAATGAATGCCTACTGAGCCTATGGTGCTGTTAAGTTACTGTGGCTCAATGTGCCTTAATTTTTTTTGAATTTTAATGTACTATTATTTAATATATAATATTGTTTTAGTTGCTTTAGAGATATTCCTGGCTCTGAATTTGCTCGTTGCTATTTTTATGTTTTTGTGCATTATTTGTTGCCGTAATCATTAAACAAACAGGTTACTCATCAGTTACTCAGTACTTGAGTAGTTTTTTCACAACATACTTTTTTTTTTACTCAAGTAAATATTTGGGTGACTACTTACTTTTACTTGAGTAATAAATCTCTAAAGTAACAGTATTCTTCAACTAAATATTTGGGTGACTACTTACTTTTACTTGAGTAATAAATCTCTAAAGTAACAGTATTTTTACTTGAGTACAATTTCTGGCTACTCTACCCACCTCTGACTACCGACCACACAGTCTGATAGTTTATACATCAAAAATATGGCAATATCGCGAAATGATCAAGTATGAGACATAGAATGGACCTGCTATTCCCGTTTGAATAAAAAAAATCTCATTTCAGTAGGCCTTTAATATTTGGTTACATGTCCCTTGGCAAGTTTCCCTACAATAAAACACTTTTGGTAGCCATCCACAAGCTTCTGGTAAACTTTTGGTTACATTTTTGACCACTCCTCTTGACAAAATTGGTGCAGTTCGGCTAAATTTGTTGGTTTTCTGACAATGACTTGTTTGTTCAGCATTGTCCACATGTGTAAGTCAGGACTTTGGGAAGGCCATTCTAAAACCTTAATTGTAGCCTGATTGAGTCATTCTTTTACCACTTTTGATGTGTGTTTAGGGTCATTGTCTTGTTGGAAAACCCAACTGCGCCCAAGACCACTCCAGACTGTTGTTTTTAGGTTGTCCTGAAGAATATGGAGGTAATCCTCCTTTTTCATTGTCCCATTTATTCTCTGTAAAGCATCAGTCCGACTGGCAGCAAAACAGGCCCAGAGCATAATACTATTACCACCATGCTTGACGGTTGGTTTGGTGTTCCTAGGATTAAAGGCCTCACCTTTTCTCCTCTAAACCTATTGCTGGGTATTGTGGCCAAACGGTTAAATTTTTGTTTCATCTGACCACAGAACTTTCCTCCTGAAGGTCTTATCTTTGTCCATGTGATGTCAGATGGGACAATGAAAAAGGAGGATTACCTCCAAATTCTTTTGAACAACCTAAAATCATAAGCCTATAGGGTCTTGGGCGCAGTTAGGTGTTCCAAACACAAGTTAAAAGTGGTAAAGGAGTTAAGGTTTTTGAATGGCCTTCCCTAAGTCCTGACTTAAACCTGTGCACAATGCTGAAGAAACAAGTCCATGTCAGAAAGCCAACAAGTTTAGCTGAACTGCACCAATTTTGTCAAGAAGAGTGGTCAAAAATTCGACCAGAAGCTTGCCAGAAGCTTGTGGATGGCTACCAAATGCGCCTTGTTGCAGTGAAACTTGCCAAGGGACATGTAACCAAATATCAACATTACTGTATGTATACTTCTGACTCAGCGGATTTGGTCACATTTTCAATAGCCCTGTAATAAATTCATCAAAAAAACAAACTGTTTTTTGTGACAAACAAATATGTGCTCCAATCACTCTATCACAAAAAAAAAGAGTTGTAGAAAGTATTGGAAACTCAAGACTGCCATGACATTAAGTTGTTTACAAGTGTATGTAAACTTTTGACCACGACTGTATGTATCCATGTATATATCCACATATCCATCTATCCATCTATCCATCTATCTATCTATCTAGCTATCTATCTATCTATCTATCTATCTATCTATCTATCTATCTATCTATCTATCTATCTATCTATCTATCTATCTATCTATCTATCTATCTATCTATCTATCTATCTATCTATCTATCTATCTATCTATCCATCTATCTATCTATCTATCTATCTATCTATCTATCTATCTATCTTGGGATCATTTCAAGTTCTTGGAATGCATTATTTATGTCAACATTTTACTGCTAAAAAGTTAAACAATATGATTTATATCTTCCCGACAGGCGGCCTAAGTCTCTTTTGATGATCCCAGCAATGTTGCTCCAATTCAAAGGCCTTAAAAAAAAAAAGATCATTGCAATGTTTCTTGGCTTCCATCTTGACCAGCTGTATTATTTATATTACAGTGCAACATCCAAATATATATTTAAAGCTTGCTACTGTAGTCAAATATTTAAACAAAACAGGATTTATTTCTTCCCGATGCGCCCCAAATGCATCCACTCGGATGATCCATGGGATTTTCAAATTGACAAAACTAATTATGCAATGCTTGCTTAAAAACATAAAACACATTTATCAGAAATGTGTTTCTGGTAGATTACTTTGGTGATATAACAGCAATTTTTTCCAATTTTTTTTTTTAATTCTTTGGAAGCCTGTTTTAATACCTTTTAAAATGAGTGAAAAGATGACTTGTAAAGAAGCACAACTGAGTAAGCTCATTTAAAACGTGATCAATCTATACTAACTATGCCTGACATTTAAGTTGTTTCTATCCTTATGTTATTTCCATTATTGAAGGTAATCTGCATGGATACAGAATGATGTCAGAATGCTATTCTGCCTTGGCTTTTGTAAAGTTTGAAGATGTTTTCCCCTCTTTTAAATATGGGCAAGGCAAGGCAAGGCAAGGCAAAGCAAGGCAAGGCAAGGCAAGGCAAAGCAAGGCAAGGCAACTTTATTTACATAGCACATTTACAACAATTTTAAAAATTGAACCAAAGTGTTGAAAAGCATAGATCAAAAAAACGAAACAAAAACAAACAAACAACATAAACAATGAATGAGCTAAACAAGATAGTGCAAAAGCAATATGGTAAAAGCGGTCCAATAAAAAGTAAAAAAAATTGCTAAATAAAAATAATAATAAAAGTGCGACAAATTGAGAAGAAGAAAAAAAGTAAAGCAAAGGGGAAGGGGGGAACTAGAAATGGTGGCCTGGTGGGCGGACTCAGCTCAGGTCAGAGGCCAGCGAGAAGAGGTAGGTCTTAAGAAGGGTTTTGATGAGCCTTTTCCGTTGCCGCCCCTCTTTTAAATATGTAAGTTACAATAACAGGACAAACATTGTAAATGTTAAGATATAATAAATATAACCTTGTTATTGAGCAATAAATTAGGTTACTTTAATGACATCAAAAATGTGTAACTATACTTACACCTCCTTATCAAAAATGCAAAATGGTTCGATCCGCACCCAGCCTTGAACAATTCACTCAACTCAGACGACATAAGGTCATCAAGTCTCACCTTAAACATTAGAATGCTTCACCAGCATTTTGGAACAACAATGAAAGTAATTTACTGTATTTTCTGGACCAGAAGGCGCACCGGATTATATGGCTGATGAATGGTCTATTTTCGATATTTTTTCATATATAAGGCGCACAGGATTTTAGGGCACATTAAAAGAGTCATATTATTATTATTTATTTCTACATTTAAAACACTTCCTTGTGGTCTACATAACATGTAATGGTGGTTCTTATAGTCAAAATGTTGCATAAATTATGTTTTACAGATCATCCTCAAATCGGTTTCTGACAGTCGCTTCCGGATGCGCTGTTTTGTGGGCGGTCTTAATTACGCGTCTCACCTTCGGCAGCGTCTTCTCCCCGTCATCTTTGTTGTAGCGGTATAGCGTGCAAGGATGGAAGTGGCAGAGGTGTCAAAAGATGGAGCTAACTGTTATAATGAAATTCAGACTTTACTTTAATCCATAACAAAGCAGCATCTTCTCATCCGGATACAACAACAAAGTACATAATGTGTCCAGTGAAAATTTGTCCGACTCTTTGATAAATAAAGTTCCTTGGGTGAATAATGTAAACTCACTACACCGGTATGTTTTAGCGCTTTCATGGCGAGTTTACTGACAGATACAAGTAAGAACTTTACACTTTATATTAGAAATGGCAACAGCGAAGGATGAATGTTCCATAACAAGAAGATAGAGAAAAAGAAGAAGCTTATCAACTACTGACTCAGCACGGACTAAAAAGGCGGACGCGTGGAATTTTTCAGGATTTATGCAGATCTCAAATACAGAACAGCAGGTAACAGAGGATAAGAAAAGTTGCTTTTGCATAATTTCGCGAAGCAAAACACCATATAATATGTCTTAACTTATACACACACCATAATAATACTCGTATGTTGACGCACAGTACAATCCATAGCTTACCAAAGTTGTACTAAAACATTTTGATAGATTTTTGAGCGCTGTATGTAATGTTCTATATTTTCAATGGAACATGTAAATTGTTTGCATTGTTGACTGACATATATGAGTAAGAACTTTAAACTAATTTATTTTAGAAATGGCAACAGTGGAGGATGAATGTCCCATAACAAGAAGATAAAGACAAAGAAGAAGCTTATCGACTACAGTGTCCCCAAGCGCAATTTTTCAGGACTTATGCAGATCCCAAAAACAGATCAGCAGGTATCAGAAGGTAACAAATGTTGCTTTTGCATAATGTTGCGAAACAAAATGCCAAATAATATGTCTTACCTTATACACACACCATAATAATACATGTATGTTGAAGCACAGTACAATCCATCAAGCGGAGCGGTTTCATAGCTTATCAAAGTCGTACTGAAACATTTTGATAGATTTTTGAGCGCCGTTTGTAATGTTCTATATTTTCAATGGAACATATAAAATGTTGGTGTTGTTTACTTGAGTCTTATTGCCATCATATTGCAGTCCACACGAATCTCTTATGTTTGACTGCCATCTACTGGTCACACTTATTATTTCACCATGTACCAAATAAAATAGCTTTAAGGTCGGTAAGCAAAACCAGAATTATTCCGTAAATTAGGCGCACTGGGTTATAAGGCGCACTGTCAAGTTTTGAAAAAAAAAAAAAAAAAAAAGATTTTAAGAGCATCTTATAGTCTGGAAATACGGTATTTATAATCATATCTAAAGGAATAACAAATTGTATGATTATCTAAATTCATATTCTGGCCATTTTATATCGAATTAGGTTGGCACTTTTGTAAAAAAAAAAAAAAAGTTTTTGCCTGTGTTTTAAAAAGCTGGTTTCGACTACATTCATGCAATAGTTAGTTTTGAGCGCATGTAAACATACCAAGTGTCAGGCTTTCCCCTGACAGTTTGTCTATGTTTTAGTATTTTCCTCTGCATTTGTCTGTTTCCTCTGTGTTTAGTATCTCTTTAGTTCCTGTATAGGGCTCTTATTTTGTCAGCTTCCTGTCTTGTTCCCTGAGTGCTGTGTTCCTCCTCAGCTGCGGCTGATTGGCACCTGGCCACACCTGTTACCAATCAGCCCGCTCCTATTTGTACCTGCTTTGTCTTGTGTCAGTGGCTGGATCATTGTTTTCTCGTTGCCACATGTCGCTCTTGTCGTTGCTATCGTGTCATGTCGTTTTGTTACAGCTTCTACCTATCGTGCTACATTTTGTCCTGGTCGACGTAGCGGTAAGCTGTTTCTGTTACCATTAGCTATTTCCAGTTTTTCTGTTTGTTTTCCACTAGCTTCCATGCTAAAGTTCCTTTTTGTTTTTCTAGCTCCCAGTGCTAGCTCCCTTAGTTTGTTATTTCGCCCACGTGCATGCTTTTTGTTTGTTCTTGTTCTATTATTTATATTAAATCATGTCTTCATATCCCATGCCTGCCTCCATCTCTGCATCTTGGGGTTCGACAACAAATACCTTTGACACCAAGTGTGCATATATGGGGCGGCAGCGTTGGGTTTTGGGTGGAATGGGCGGCCATTTAGGAGTCTTCTGTCCAAGGAGCCGGAATTTGGTACTAAACCCATGAGTGACAGGCGTATAGTTACAAACTGCAGATCAAATGCAATCCTGCAAGATGACATTGACTTTCACAAAAGACTGATGTTTTATCAAATAATAGGACATTTGTAGGACCAACACAACCAAACTGATTCCTGGTTGAGTGAGGGCCATCCCAGAACAGTGTGTGACTATCATGACGAGGCTGTCCAAACAGTTCAAAATTTGCCAAATAGTTTATTTTTCCTGTTACTGATACGACTTTGATCATACAATCGACCAAACATAACAACTCACAAAACAATAATACATAGCAACAGCACAACAAAGAGTTTGGCAAAAGTAGTGAAGATTTTGCATGTGGGTACAACACATGCCACATTTGTTTTTTGTTACAAATGGTACATAATATTTTTCCCTGCGGTAAGAATCTAATTTTTACAACAAATAAATACACACCAATTGCAACCCTTTTTGTTTTATGTTAATCCACATGTTTTGGATTAAGTGTTACAAATTCAAACATTTACCGTAATTTTCCGGACCACAGGGCACACCGGATTAAAAAGCGCACTGCCGATGAGCGGGTCTATTCAGGTTTATCGAACACATCACACACACACACACACACACACACACACACACACACACACACACACACACACACACACACACACACACACACACACACACACACACACACACACACACACACACACACACACACACGCACACACACACACTTTGATTGATTGAATGAGACTTTTATAAGTAGATTGCACAGTAAATATTCAGTACAATTGACCACTAAATGGTAACACCCAAACAAGTTTTCAACTTGTTTAAGTCGGGGTCCACATTAATCAATTCATTTTACAGTGTGTGACTCATTGGAAATGGTTTTAGCTTACCAATTTCAGAGTATGTTTGATGCACTTTAGCAAACACACAGCCTCCTATGCAACCTTCCCAAGGTCTCTCACTGCAGGCACTAGCCATACACAGACGGAGAGGGTGCTTAGTCCTGGTGGTCAATACTGAATCTAAATCACGACAGGAATGGCTGATCAATGTGTCACACAGAATCACTTCCTGATTAATATTATACATGTTTTGAACATTATTGTTTGGCAATAGTTATCATTAAAACAATAAACTTATATTTAAGTACTTTTTAACATCTATTCAGTTTAGGAAATTAGGATCTCAAATTGCAGAATCCCATTTTACCACTGGATAAGACTTTCTTCACAGCTTTGTGACTGTGGCATTAACTGTGCCAGCCCCCTTGATTGTAAACTAATTTGTCCATGTCTAATGCTGACTTTACAGTATTCCCAGCTACTAAAAGTTATTTTATGAGGAGAAGGCATTTAATCATGTTGGGGTTTTCAAGGTTTGGTTGTACAAAACACAAAACCAGTGAAGTTGGCACGTTGAGTGAATCGTGAATAAAAACAGAATACAATGATTTGCAAATCCCTTTCAACCTATATTCAATTGAATAGACTGCAAAGACAAGATACTGGAAATCGTTATTTTTTGCAAATATTAGCTCATTTGGAATTTGATGCCTGCAACAAGTTTAAAAAAAGCTGGCACACGTGGCAAAAAAGACTGAGAAAGTTGAGGAGTGCTCATCAAACACTTATTTGTAACATTCCACAGGTGAACAGGATAATTGGGAACAGGTGGGTGCCATGATTGGGTATAAAAGCAGCTTCCATGAAATGCTCAGTCATTCACAAACAAGGATGTGGCGAGGGTCACCACTTTGTGAACAAATGCGTGAGCAAACTTTCGAACAGTTTAAGAACAACATTTCTAAACGAGCAGTTGCAATAAATTTACAGATTTCACCATCTAACATCCATAATATCATTAAAAAGTTCAGAGAATCTGGAGAAATCACTGCACGTAAGAGGCTAAGCCAGTGACCTTCGATCTCTCAGGTGGTACTGTTTCAAAAAGCGACATCAGTGTGTAAAGGATATCCCCACATGGGCGCAGGAACACTTCAGAAAAACCCTGTCAGTAACTACAGTTTGTCGCTACATCTGTAAGTGCAAGTTCAAACTCTACGATGCAAAGCCAAAGCCATTTACCTACTCAGTGGCCTAGTGGTTAGTGTGTCTGCCCTGAGATCGGTTGGTTGGGAGTTCAAACCCCGGCCGAGTCATACCAAAGACTATTAAAAAATGGGACCCATTGCCTCCCTGCTTGGCACTCAGAATCAAGGGTTGGAATTGGGGGTCAAATCACAAATGATTCCCGGGCGCGGCACCGCTGCTGCCCACTGCTCCCCTCACTTCCCAGGGGGTGATCAAGGGGATGGGTCAAATACAGAGGACACATTTAATCACACCTAGTGTGTGTGTGACAATCATTGGTACTTTAACTTTAACTTTAACTTGACTTAATTTATCAACAGCACCCAGAAACGCCGGCGGCTTCGCTGAGCCCGAGCTCATCTAAGATGGACTGATACAAAGTGTAAAAGTGTTCTATGGTCCGACAAGTCCATATTTCAAATTGTTTTTGGAAACTGTGGACGTTGTGTCCTCTGGACCAAAAAGGAAAATAACCATCCGGATGGTTATATGTGCAAAGTTCAAAAGCCAGCATCTGTGATAGTATGGGGGTGTATTAGTGCCCAAGGCATGGGTTACTTACACATTTGTGAAGGCACCATTAATGCTGAAAGGTACTGTGAAGGTTTCCCTCTTGTGTGGGTTCTCCTGGCCGACAGATCTTCGTGAGCCTGGTATTACAGTGTGAATCAGGTCTTTTATTTTCTCACACGCCACGACAGCACACTCTTGTGACTTTTCAGTCTTTGTTTTTAGTCTTTTTCGCGGCATGTCTCTCTCTCGCTCCAACTCCAACTCTCAACGTGTCTTTGCCCTGCTGCCGCTAATAAAGGCGACAGGTGATTAGATAACTACAACCCAGCTAGGCAATCTAATCACCTTTCAGCTGTGTTCCCTGGCCCACCCCCGCTCCGTGGTAGGCCTACAGGACACGCCCCCCCCCCCCCCCCCCCTGCTGATTTCAGCAAGACAATGCCAAGCTACGTGTTACAACAGATGGCTTCGTAGCAAAAGAGTGCGGGTACTAGACTGGCCTGCCTGTAGTCTCCCATGGAAAATGTGTGGCGCATTATGAAGCCTAAAATACCACAACAGAGATCCCGGACTGTTGAACAACTTAAGCTGCACATCAAGCAAGAATGCGAAATAATTCCATCTGAAAAGCTTCAAAAATTGGTCTCATCAGTTCTCACGGTGGTAGAGGGGTTAGTGCGTCTGCCTCACAATACGAAGGTCCTGAGTAGTTCTGGGTTCAATCCCGGGCTTGGAATGTTTCTGTGTGGAGTTTGCATGTCCTCCCTTTGACTGCGTGGGTTCCCTCCGGGTACTCCGGCTTCCGCCCACTTCCAAAGACATGCACCTGAGGATAGGTTGATTGGCAACACTAAATGGGCCCTAGTGTGTGAACGTGAGTGTGAATGTTGTCTGTCTATCTGTGTTGGCCCTGCGATGAGGTGGCGACTTGTCCAGGGTGTACTCCGCCTTCCGCCCGATTGTAGCTGAGATAGGCACCAGTGCCCCCCGCCACCCCAAAAGGAATAAGCGGTACAAAATGGATGGATGGATGGAGTTCTCAAATGTAAGGAAAGGCCATGTAACACAGTGGTAAAAATGCCCCTGTGCCAACTTTTTTGCAACATGTTGCTTCCATTAAATTTTAAGTTAATGATTATTTGAAAAAAAAAAAAAAAAGTTTCTTAGTTCGAACATTAAATAATATCTGGTCTTTGCGGTCTATTCAATTGAATATAGGTTGAATATAATTTACAAATTACACAACCTGCCAACTTCAATGGTTTTGGGTTTTTGTACAATAAAGCATCATGGCTTAAAGGCCTACTGAAATGAGATTTTCTCATTTAAACGGGGATAGCAGGTCCATTCTATGTGTCATACATGATCATTTCGCGATATTGCCATATTTTTGCTGAAAGGATTTAGTAGAGAAAATCGACGATAAAGTTAGCCATTTTTGGTACTTCCTGAAAAAGCCTCGCCTTTACCGGAAGTCGCAGACGATGACGTCGCAAGTGTGGGGGCTCCTCACATATTCACATTGATTTTAATGGGAGACTCCAACAAAAAACAGTTATTCGGACCGAGAAAACCACAATTTCCCCATTAATTTGAGCGAGGATGAAAGATTCGTGTTTGAGGATATTGATAGCGACGGACTAGAAAAAAAACGAGTTAAAAAAAAAACGCGATATTTTGATGTTTTTAACCTTCGTCTTGTGTCAGGGTCGGCACCGGCCCGTTTTAGTTTTTCAATGCATAGAAAGAACCACATAAATGTATTTTTTTGCCTCAAGGCTTTTTGACTTTGTCAGGAACCTCTATTTCAACAAAATAAAACTCTCTTTTTTATTACTATTTATTTTTTCACTAAATTATAAAATGCTTTGGTTGAAATTATGACCTTGGCGTTGTTGGGGTCGGTTTCGACCCAGTTATAAAAATAAGATTATCAAGCAATAATTCGAGCGAAAACTGAACACAATGAAAGCCAGCTCCTCTGCCAATCATGTGAGCTTTCGGGGATTCTCATTTTACCTTTTTATCCAGTACAAAAACAAACAAAGATGGGCATGTCCAGACATGTGAGGTCAATTCAGTATAAAATTATTAAAATGAAAAAATAAATAAAACTAATTTATGTAAGCGATTTGTTCTAATAACCCTTAGTAATAGTCAGGTTTTGATTGATTGATTGATTGATTGATTGATGATTTTATTATTAGATTGCACAGTTCAGTACATATTCCGTATAATTGACCACTAAATGGTAACACCCGAATAAGTTTTTCAACTTGTTTAAGTCGGGGTCCACGTTAATCAATTCATGGTAACACAACAACCTTTTATTTATTCACACGAGTCTCTTGAGGTTCATTTTTACCATTTTTAAAATTGAAGTCGAGGGGGTGTACTGACAAAAAAAAAAGGCCCAATGGCCCACAACAAAAATATCAAAACCAATATTTTCATGGATAAAGAAGTCTAACAAGGTAACCAAGAGATGAGAAACAAATTGGATGATAGATAGTTGTTTTTAGTGTATTTTACAGCTGATTTTAGACTTTGTTCAAAACCGACCCGTTAACATAAGAGATGGTAACAGAAAGCTAACACAAAAGGAAGGTTAAACACATTTACTAGGATGATTCTGGGAAATCCCTTATCTTTCTATTGTGTTGCTAGTGTTTCAGTGAGTTTAATAGTACCTGATAGTCGGAGGGGTGTGTCCACGGGTGTGTTGACGCCAATGTCTCACGGGTGTCGACGGCAGCTGTACGGACGACACAAGCTCAGCTGATCTCCGGTAAGTGGCGACTTTTTAACCACAATTTTCTCACTGAAACCTGCTGGTTGACATTCGTTAGGTTCCATGCCTGCTTGACTGCGCTCTGATCCATAGTAAAGTTTCAGCTTCGGGAATTTCAAACAAGGAATCACCGTGTGTTTGTGTGGCTAAAGGCTAAAGCTTCCCAACTCCATCTTTCTACTGTGACTTCTCCAATATTAATTGAACAAATTGCAAAAGATTCAGCAACACAGATCTCCAAAATACTGTGTAATTATGCCGTTAAAGCAGACGACTTTTAGCTGTGTGTGTGCGTAGCGCTCATACTTCCTAAAAACCTGTGACGTCCTGTGTACACGTCATCATTACACGACGTTTCCAAGACGAAACTCCCGGGAAATTTAAAATTGTAATTTAGTAAACTAAAAAAGCCGTATTGGCATGTGTTGCAATGTTAATATTTCATCATTGATGTATAAACTATCAGACTGTGTGGTGGGTAGTAGTGGGTTTCAGTAGGCCTTTAACTTCCACGCTGGAAATGACTTAAAGACATGTTCAGTAACAGTGCCAGCTAATAGGCTGCTGAAACGCACGCAGCACATTTCCTATCCTCAGTCTTCCTTTGTTTGTTTGATCTGCTCTGTATTGGTTGCTTGGTTAACATGTCTCTACAATTAAACAAAACCCCTGTTAAATAAATCTTATTTTCACCATCTCAGCACTCGCCGCACAGCAACCCGGAAAATCGTACAAACTTGGGAGTGGAAACTGCGTCAGTCTGCGGCAGACTGAGCCTTCCCAGATCCCTTCAAATGATTATCCATTTTAAACAAGTGTCTGTTCAGCTTTAAATCAAAAGGGCATTTAAAAACCAACATTCTTAGGTGCTTTAACAAACTCACTATGGCCGTAAATTAGTCTTGTTGCTTATTTTCAATGAAAACTCACATCATAACATGTCTGTTGATGACATAAACTGCTGGCCAGTGAGTCAATATCAGTCACTGGCGAAACAGCATTAGGCAGCTCAGAAATCTCCCTTGTGCGAGCCCTGTATTACTTAAATAAGCATATACGTAAAGTATAAATTAATTAATGACAGGGTGCTTCAAAAGGAAATTTTACCACTAACATCCCCCTTCCTGCTCTGTCACTGACAAAAATATGATGGCAAATATCCCCAGACATCCTCAATGTCCCTCGTGGCGTGCATCGATAGTGCTGGGATTATAAACTGTCGTGTTGGGTTCGAATCCTGCACAAAGATACAGTACAGGCCAAACGTATGGACACGCCTTGTCATTTACAACACAACGGATAGTCCCAACCAGGGGCGTCACTAGACATAATACTGTACTGGGGCACACCTGGGGCACAAATAATTCATGTGAGCGCGCAAGCAAAAACATTTTTAGCACTTATTTATCATAAAAAATACATAAATAGTGCTTTAAACTATGAAATCATATCAGATTATGTTGTATGGATCTTTGATGAACCACCTGAAATTAACTAATGCATTTGACCTACTTGTGCACTTTTTTACTCCAGACTTCTAAACTGCTACTGGTAAAAGCAAAAAGGATGAGCAATGAATCTTTTTGAAATATATATTGCAGTTATCATCTGCAAATTTAACATCTACAAAAGTAAAACAAAAAATAAAGCACCCCTACATCTCTGGGTTCTTTTATATTATTTAATTTCCATTTATGGCAACGTGGCTAATCCTATTTTAGATAAACAAAACTATAAAATATACACAAAACAATAAAGCCACAGTAGTAGAATAAATGAACAACTGTTGTGTGTCTGTTCAGGGAATCATTTTCTGAGAAGTAAACTGTAACGTCTCGTCATTTTTGCAAAGTGGTCAATCACTCTGGACAGACATGGAAATATTACAGTAACTGTTATACAGTTGACCAGTGGTTCCCAACTGCTGGGTCGTGACATAAAAGTGGATTGTGTGTCATTTTCAGTGAGTCGCAGTCAAATGTGTGCATGAAAAAAAAAAAAGTTTAGGGAGAAAAAAATCAAATTGTGGCAACAAAACCAGATTATTTTAGCCTTTTTTCTAGTGACTATTAGTGAATATTTTAGCAAAAGGCAAACCGACTAACAAGTTGGAGGAGGACTCAGGACAGACATGGAAATATATTTAAAAACAAATCTAAATGGGGCAACAAAACCAGATATTTTTAGCCATCTTTCTGAAAACAAATACAGAAATGTTACTATTTTTTCTGGAAACAAAACCAGATGCTTTAGCTGTAGCCATTTTTCTGGTGACAAAACAATATTATTTTAGTCAAAGTCACACCGATTAACAAGACAAGTCTACCGAGCTATTTTTCTGTGAAATAAACTTGAATGATTTAAAAATTTGGCTCACGACTTGATGATATGGAAAAATGTTTTTCTTCCTGAAGATAAACCATTTGAGAAGCACTCAACTCACACATGCTTACTCCAAATCATCATTGATGCAGAACCAGCAGACAATAACCAACATTATGTTTCATGTTCATTGGAAATTCCCCCGACAGCTCGTACAGCAAATTAATATGTTTGTCTTGATACAAGGAATAACGTTAGCTAACTTAGCATCAACTTAAGACAATGATGTTGCCTAGTTAGCTAGGACTTCACTTACATCTCTCATTCCTGCTGCTTCTTCTCTGCTGCGGGCGAATAACTTTCTGATATCCATCTAGGAGTTACAGTTTGAGTCAAATCAAAATCAAAATAATGTAATTAACAAATTGTTGTTGGCTAACGTTACCTACCTCAGCAGTGATTCCCATCCTCTCTCTCTCTCTCTCTCTCTCTCTCTCTCTCTCTCTTTCTCTCTCTCTCTCTCTCTCTCTCTCAACTGAAGTCTCAAACCACATGTGAATAAATTACCATATTAAGTAGCCATGTGCTCTTTGCTACGTGGAGTGAATACAGTAGCAATCAATTACCATACTAAGTAGTATGTGCGCTGTTGTCTATCTTATGTAGACTTAAAACTCTGACGCGTTTTTTTTTATTGGTGAAATTTTTACTGGGGCACTGCAGATCAACAGTGGGGCACGTGCCCCAGTGAAATCTGTCTGGCGACGCCCCTGGTCCCAACCCAATCGATTAAGCAAGAACTTCCACTAATGAACCCTGATAAGGCACACCTGTGAAGTGAAAACCATTTCTGGCGACTTCCTCTTGAAGCTCATGGAGAGAATGCCAAAAGTGTGCAAAGCAGTAATCAGAGCAAAAAGTGGCTATTTTTGAAGAAACTACAATGTAGAATATATTTTTTTTGTTCAAAAGTACCAATGGTTGTCACACACACTGGGTGTGGTGAAATTATCTTCTGCATTTGACCCCTCACCCTCGATCACTCCCTGGGGGGTGAGGGGAACAGTGATCAGCAGATGTGGCCACGCCCGGGAATAATTTTGGATGATTTAACCCCCAATTCCAACCCGTGATGCCGAGTGTCAAGCAGGGAGGTAATGGGTCCCAATTTTGTAGTCTTTGGTATGACCCGGCCGGAGTTGTTTGTATTGATAATCTCAGCTGGGGTTAATGAGCACTGGAGGGCTATTTTAGCCAGTCTCTATTGCTTCTTGTTTGTGGGTTCACGGTCCATGCAAGTTGCGGGTGCAATCGTGGTTAGTAATACTCTGGATATTCTTGTTTTTGTGTTCTAGTACATTGCTTTGTTTGAAGCTTTCCCTTAACTTAAATTTTCAGGCCCTTTTCCCCCTGTGCTTTTTCTGTGCTATCCCTTCTGCACTCGTTTTTTTTCTGATGGACTTTTGCGCATTAAATACTCTTTCGCCCGCACACTGCCTGCTGTATCCTACCTTTTTGAGGTCACATCCTCAGCTACAGGGAGCTAACCTGACAATGGATCAGGCCCAATGTGCGTCCCTTTTAAGGTCCATACGGAACACATAGTTTACTGGTGGCCTTCTCTATCCCCCGTCTCCTCCATGGAGAGGATACCAGGTGGTCACGGATCATTTCTGGAGAGGTACCAGTCTGGAGGAGGCGCTAGCTGTTCCAAATCGTGACCCAGGGTGGACCACTCTTTTATGCACAGCTAGTGACGTCTCTGGGTTTTCTACATGGAAAAAAATCCCTCCACGACACTCTGCTGGACTCTCACGTTATCTATCAATGCAACAATTCAATAACTTTACCCATTCGGCATCCATTGGAAGTTACCCTTTGTTTTGCCTGCTCAGTGGCCTTACGGTTAGAGTTTCCACCCTGAGATTGGTAGGTCGTGAGTTTAAACCCCGGCCGAGTCATACCAAGGACTATAGAAATGGGACCTATTACCTCCCTGCAGTGCGCCAAGAGAGGCCTCTGCTGACAGTGCACTCAGACTCGCCCTCACTAGTGCTGAGTGCAGCACGCCCAGGCAGCAACAAGCCTGCAGCCTGTCAAGAATCAACACACCTGGATTTGATGAGAGGGAGCAGCTTAAAAGCCAGCAGACCCGAGGAACCTTTGCCAGAACGTCGCTATCTTCTCAGTAAGCATTACGTCTGGCATTTCCTCCCCTGTGCTTTGCTCTTTCCGAGTCTCCCTTGTTCATGTCCCTTGTGTTTTCCACAGTGACTCCCCTGTCTTACCTCTCGACATCCATCCGGATTCCTAACTGCCTTCCTCGATCCACGATCTCCCTGCTCAGACCCAGACCACGCTGCCTCGCTCCTGCCCCCGACATCTTGCCTGTTTACGAACTGCCTCTTCGCTTTGCCCCACTGGATTCGACGAAAGATACAACCAACACTCACAGACAACAAACCCTGGTAACATTTACATTATTAATATTACACATAGTCATCAGTCATTCACTTAGAGTAGCATACACACGCCATGTATCATCAAAGGTTTAAATAAACCTTGTGAACCGCAGTTCTGCCCTGGTTGTCGCCTCCTTCCCTCCTCTGTACATAACATGGCACTCAGCATCAAGGGTTGGAATTGGGGATTAAATCACCAAATGATTCTCGAGCGTGGCCGCCATTGCAGCTCACTGCTCCCCTCACCTCCCAGGGGGTGGAATTAGGGGATGGGTCTAATTCAGAGGGTAATTTCTCCCTCACTTAGTGTGTGTGTACTTTAACTTTTTTCCCATCAAGTTAGGGCTTTTAAAGTTGATCTTGCCCACATGTGGGTTCAGATCAGGGGTTGTTGTTGTGTTTTGGGAAGGTCTTTGAGGCACTTGTAATCAAGGGCTATACAAATAAATGGTGATTGGTCAATTGCTTGATACTGTAGCATGCAAAATATTTCAATATAATGTGTGTAAGGCTGTTTTTATTACTATTAATAATTTTATGTATAGTTTTATTCGTATGGGAGTTAATTTTGTTGTAAACCATCACAATGACAATAAAGGGATTCTATTTTAGTATATTCTATTCTTCTCTACGTTATCTCTAAACATGTGACCATTCTTTTTTTCAAGAGATGTACAGCTACTTTATTCCAACCACTGTAATACTGCACTAATAAATTGTCTGTTTATTTAGATGGCATCGATGTAGAAATACAGCACTCCTCCAAACATCGTCAGTCTGATTTGTATAAATTACCCTAAACTTTGGAGCTGGGGCACTGCCATGGAAAAAAAATAAATCACATTGGGCCCCCCGGGCAGTTATTGTCCCCACAATCCTATTTTGAAAATGCAGATCGAGAATATATTGTATTAGTGTTTAAAACACAACTTCTGACAGTCTTTTTCCACGATCACAGGTGTTAAACTCAAGGCCTTGGGCTAGATCTGGCCCCACGACATAATTTTGTGTGGCCCGCCAAAGCCTGGAAGTAATAAAATAATTGCTTCTATTGATTGGCAACACTAAATTGACCCTAGTGTGTGAATGTGAGTGTGAATGTTGTCTGTCTATCTGTGTTGGCCCTGCGATGAGGTGGCGACTTGTCCAGGGTGTACCCCGCCTTCCGCCCGATTGTAGCTGAGATAGGCGCCAGCGCCCCCCGCGACCCCGAAAGAGAATAAGCGGTAGAAAATGGATGGATGGATAAAGTACTTTAGATTTTCTTATTAAACACATTTGTTCTTTCCATTTTGACGACAAAAATAAAAGAACTGCATGCAATTGCATATTTCTTTGTTTAATATTATCTAATAATGTAACAAATATATTTATACAATACAATTATTTTTTTCTTAAAATAAAAATACTCAAATATTTGTTTGACTTATGTATAGATTCGTAATAATAGTTCTGTTCATGTTAATGTAATGTTAGCGACATTTGTATGAACTTAGGTTGGAAAGTTGTTATAATCTGTTGGACGACGTGACTCGGTTGGTAGAGCGATCCTGTTCTGTCTCCCTGTAATGTTTGATGCTGCTCTGTCTCTCTGAAATATTTGTTTGATCTTGAATGGGATTGTACTGAAAATTTTTATTTCCCCTCGGGTATTTCTGATTCTGATTCTGATGTACAGCTTAAGTTTTTCAACATCATGCTTCATAATTCACCACACATTTTCAATGGTAGACAGGTCTGGACTACAAGCAGGCCAGTCTAGTACCCGTACTCTGAAGCCACGCTGTTGTAACACGTGGCTTGGCGTTGTCTTGCTGAAATAAGCAGGGGCGTCCATGACAATGTTGCTTGGATGGCAACATATGTTGCTACAAAACCTGTTTGTACCTTTCAACGTTAATGGTGTCTTCACAGATGTGTAAGTTACACATGTCTTGGGCACTAATACACCTCCATACCATCACAGATGCTGGCTTTCGAACATTTTGCCAATAACAATCCAGATGGTTCTCTTCTTCTTTGTTCCAGAGGACACAACGTCTACAGTTTCAACAAATAATTTGAAATGTGGACTCATTAGACCACAGAACATTTTTCCACTTTGCATCAGTCCATCTTAGATGAGCTCGGGCCCAGCAAAGTCGGCTGCGTTTCTGGGTGTTGTTGATGAATGGCTTTCGCTTTGCATAGTAGAGTTTTAACTTGCACTTAGAGATGTAGTGACAAACTGTAGTTACTGACAGTGGTTTTCTGAAGTGTTCCTGGTGACATTCCTGGTGACATTGTTTACACACTGATGTCGCTTTTTGATGCAGTACCGCCTGAGGGATCCAAGGTCACGGGCATTCAATGTTACGTGCAGTGATTTCTCAGGATTCTCTGAACCTTTTGATGATATTATGGACCGTAGATGGTGAAATCCCTAAATTCCTGCAACAGCTCATTGAGAAATGGTGTTCTTTTAACCGTTCGACAATTTGCTCACAAATTGGGGACCCTTGCTCCATCCTTGTTTGTGAATGACTGAGCATTTCATGGAAGCTGCTTTTATACACAATTATGGCACCCATCTGTTCCCAATTAGCCTGTTCACGTGTGGGATATTCCAAATAAGTGTTTGATGAGCGTTCCTCAACTTTCTCAGTCTTTTTTGCCACTTGTGCCAGCTTTTTGGAAACATGTTGCGGGCATCAAATTCCAAATGAGCTAATATTTGCAAAAAATAACAAAGTTTAACAGCTTGAACATTAAGGATCTTGTCTTTGCAGTATATTCAATTGAATATATGTTGAAAAGGATTTGCAAATCATTGTATTCCGTTTTTATTTACGATTTACACAACGTGCCAACCTGGGTTTTGTATTGCTCACTGTTGCAAACGGCCCTATGAAGGTAGCCATAACTGTCATGTGGTCCTCAATGAAAACGAGTTTGACACCCCTGGTGTAATATTTCCATTTAGAAGATACTGATTAAAAAGAAAAACTGAATAATTTTCATTCTAAATAGTCATAGCTTTGCATTTAATAGCACACAATGCAAGAAGTGAAGCTTTTAGCGCAGATTTGGAAAACACAGATGATAGTTTGACCAATACAATAAAAATTTACTGAATGATTGTGGTTATGAGTCACATGTGAACTGTTGACTTGCTCATCTCCAGTTACCCACAAAAATGCGCAACCACTCTAAATGAAATGTGATTGCGAAACGTATCTGTCTTCTCTTCAAAACAAGAAACACATAACCGAGCGTGTTCAACACAACTCTGTATTTCAGAAAAGTCATGTACAGAATGTTCCACCATGTCAGTCTGACAAGTTTCTCTCCATGGAGACAAGACTGGTAAATACGACCGTATATCTGCACCATTCCCACCCACAAGATAAGCCTGGAATGTGCATGTAATTTCAACAAAAAATACAACACATGAACTCGAAGTGCGGACAAAACTCTTTTGAATGTCATTCATGAACTCTGTCATTATGTTTGCATTGATGTCTGACCCCCGTAAAGCGATGTATGGACTGTTGTGGTCCGACAGCAAAATGGGACAATAAGGCAGTCTATTTCCAGCATCAGGACCAGGGGCTGTTGGTCTTTCATGTATTCTCTGCACACACCCGTGGTGTTCAAACCACACCCAACAGCTCTTCTCCTTTGCTTTCATATCAGTGATTACAGAGTGCACTGGCTCGCAACTTTGTCGATGGAAGATCTTTCCAAAAAAAAACAACATACAGTCCAAGCAATTATGCGTGGAAAGAATGTACAGTCGTGGTCAAAAGTTTACATACACTTGTTAAGAACATAATGTCATGGATGTCTTTAGTTTTCGATAATTTCCACAACTTTTTTTTTTTTGTTATACAGCAGGGGTCGGGAACCTTTTGGGCTGAGAGAGCCAAGAAAGCCAAATATTTTAAAATGTATTTCTGTAAGAGCCATTTAACATTTTTTTTAACACTGAACACAACTAAACACGTGCATTTTTAAGTAAGACCGACATTTCTAGAGTATAATAGGTCTCTTATTCTTTGTAGGAACATTGTTATTCTGAAGCCAACTGTGGAGGGGGCGTGGCCTGCAGGCCTGCAGCGAAGCGGTGGTGTTGCCATGATCGGGCTCGAAATCAGCGACAGGTTCATAAATAGCCCACCTGGGTTTTGTTATCTAATCACCTGTCGCTCTGTTATAAGAAGCAGCCAGGGGGAGAGACGGGGTTGGGGCTGGAGCACGAAAGAGAAAAAGACAATGCTGGAAAGCAACTGAGAGTTATTGAAAAATAAAACAATACTGTAACCCTGAAACAGGTTTCTCGTGTCGGTGCTTGGTGGTCTGAAGAACCCCCAGGAGGGCAAGCCCCACACTAACCAATAATGAATAAATAACTTCTTACCATTAACGCAACTTCTTGAACAGGTGTGGTAGAAAACGGATGGATGGATTACAAATGCATGAAAATGTTTTATATTTTAAACGTCAT
>NC_084638.1:21460552-21750552 GCF_033978795.1 Nerophis ophidion | reverse complement strand
ACAGTTGTGAGGTAGAGGTGGAGTTTTCATTCAGACATACTGACTCACGTGAGATTTACACCTTCTCCCTTCAGCGACGAATCAAATAACCAGGAAAATGGATGGCACTGGATCTATCGGGCACCAGACACTGACCCTACTACTGGCCTCACCATCCCCAGCCTCCAAGGGAATTGCTCTGCTACTGTCAGGGACCCACATGGCTCTGGCGGTTGTGACCCCAAGATGTAGGAAACAGGAAAACGACGTGCAGGTAAGAGTCTTTATTCTACTCAAAACAAAAAGGAGCAGTCATGCATCCCAAAGGTCCTCAACATAATTAATCCTCGAGGCAGGCATAAATAACAGCCTGATTGGCAATTGCAACCAGGTGTGTCAGGCTGCCAATCAGGTACAGGTGAGGGAAACGAGCGCTCAGAGGAGACATGCAGGGAATAGAAATCAAATAAGAGCGCTCACAGGAAATAAACACTTAACAAGGAAACACACCGAGAAGTAAAGTGACAGATCGTTACAGCTACGCACAAAACCCTGAACCTTTGTGGTGGCCGAACGTTCAAAGCAACGTTGCTTTGAATTTGCCCCAGGAATCAATAAAGTAATTTCTATTCCATTCTATTCTATTCTATTTGTGGACAACAAATAGGCGCCTTTTCTGAAGCCGAGTTCAACAAGCGTTGGACTGTTCAGTCCAAAGGTAATGATTTGTTTGGTCGGTTTTTTACAGAGGTTAATTCTAGAGGAGTCCATTGTTCTGTGTGCATTCTATCACCAAAGAAAGCACCTAATACACACATAATGAAGTTGATTAAATGATTCCCAGGTCATAATCTGTCTGTGAAAAAGTAATTATCGCTTCTTCACAGAGACTCTCTACCAATAAGTGGGATGCTTTGTTGGGGGACCTGATTCTATAAAATGATACGCGGGCATGATGGACAGGTGGATCGGTGCGCATCTTCAGTGTTGCAGACGCTGTATTGATCCATTGTGGTAAAGAAGGAGCTGAGCCGGAAGGCAAAGCTCTCAATTTACCGGTTGATCTACGTTTCCGTCCTCACAGAAAGGACAAGATCACGGGTACAAGCGGCCAAAATGAGTTTCCTCCACAGGGTAGCGGGTCTCCCTTACAGATAGGCTGAGAAGCTCTATCATCCGGGGGGAGCTCAAAGTAAAGCCGCTGCTCCTCCACATCGAGAGGAGCCAGATGAGGTGATTCGGGCATCTGGTGAAGATGCCACCCGTACGCCTCACTGGAGAGGTGTTTAGGGCACGTCCGAACGGTAGGAGGCCATGGGGAAGACTTAGGACCCATTGGGAAGACTATGTTTCCCAGCTGAAAAATCTCAGGATCCCCCGGGAGGAGCTGGACAAAGTGGCTGGGTAGAGGGAAGTCTGCTGCCCCCGCGACCCGACCTCGGGTAAGCGAAGGAAAATGGATGGATGGGCAATCAAACCAGTTTCTTTGGCTGCAGGAAAACTAAGACGGTATACAAAAACTAAAGTATCAATGCATGTTCCTTTGTAATTTAACTTTATTAAAACACTAATAAGATAATAAAATATCAAGAGTTTCACGTATACCTGAGAAGGCGTCCTTGTCTCTATCCAGAGTAGTGAACTGTTTGCCGTTGTGGCTGCTGAGGGAGTCGCCAGCGTTGCCTCGATAGGTGCCCAACCTCAGGCGGTAACCCTCGCTCTCAGGCTCCAGGTGGAAGCTGCTGTACTGAGCGTACACCTTCTTTGCCATCCAGTCCTCCAACTCCACCTGAAGCTTGTAGTCGCCCTGACGTCCAAGCTTGTAGATGCCTTCCAGACCGAGCCAGTACTCCCCGTCTATGTTTCCGAAACCGCTCTAGAGGGAGATTGAAAGAAAAATTACACAAAGACGACAGAAAATTATGCACATTATGGCTCCACCATGTACTCAGTGCTTGGATCCGTATCTTACGTACTAGAGATGCGCGGTTTGCGGTCTCATCCGCGGAGTCCGCGGATACACGGCGGGTCGGGCGGTTGACATGACGAAAAAATTTATTTTAATTAGATCCGGGCGGGTGGCGGTTGAACCATCCGGAAATATTTGATATACATGGTTCTGGGATCGGTATTCTTTGCCATTCAAAGAGCCATTTAGGACCCGTGTCACAAAGCGAAGAACACAATAGGAGACGCTATTATTCTCTTGAATGACTGCCGGCAGTCACCCAGATAATAAGTATTAGGGCGTGCTATGAAGCCATTGGCTTTGTCGCCTTCTACAACATTTACGATCTGCTTGTCAGTCCAGCATCATGTTGTGTGTGGCTTCCGCAGCCACCCGCACACGACTGCAAGGCATACTGGGTGACACAGAGTACACTAACGGTTGTGATATAAACAATTTTAACACTCTTAGTAATATGCGCCACGCTGTGAAACCACACCAAACAAGATTGACGAACACATTTCGGGAGAACATCCTCACAGTAACACAACATAAACGCAACACAACAAATACCCAGAATCCTTTGCATTCATGACAATTCCTGACTATTTTATACACCCCGCTAGCGGCAACCCCCCCCCAAATGCCCCAAATGAATGCATTTGGGGCATTCACATTTGTTTTTTTTAAACCAATACATAATAAGTAAATTTTGGTGAATGTTAACTTTAATTACTGAAACCAAAAAGGTCTCAGTAATTAAAGTGGTAAAATTAAGTCATATATTAATATTTTTTTTGTCCTATTATTTATTCTTCTACAGATCAACTTCCGATCTGTTGCCATGAAGTTTAGTTTTTTCTATATGTATTTTATGCCCAACCGTCCCCCCCCAAAAAAGAAAAAAAACATTTTTTTATAGCAAAAATACTAAATATGCGATATGTTCCCCAAAACATGTTTCAAAATGTAATATATTTGTTGTGAATTAATTGGAGCCTTAAATAGGTAAATACTTTCTAATAGCATTTCTTTTGACTGTTTATTATTTTTTTGAAGAAGGACAGTTTAAAAAAACAACAAATCAGACTAAAAATCCCAGGGATCTAAAAAGTCCCCACTCAAGAAATTGTTTAAATAAGTCGTATATCAATATATATTATTTTCATTTTCAATGCTTAACTCTCTAGATCAGGGGTTTTTAACCTTTTTGATCTCAGAGCGCAAGTTTTCCACTACAGAGGGGCCTGGGACCCATTCAAATATTAACACTGAGGTATATATTTTACTTTTGATTTGAATTATATTCAATTATTATATCAAACTTACTTATACTTACTTATCAGGAAACATTTTGCCAAATTATATACAACATTAATCATCTAGATTATTATCAAGGCTTAGATCAGGCCGGTTACAAAGATAAATATTAATCAATTATACTGCAAAATAGGGACTTCATTTACGAATGATATATAAATGTGCATACAATTACACATTCTTAAAATTAATAACTAAATTAATAAGGAACAATATAAATTATAGGGGAACTGCACTTTAAAAAAAAATGCCTATCCTTCAAAAGTATTATTAAAGACACGACGGTGGAAGGAATTTTCAAAAATGCATTTTGAATATGAAATAAACATAAATAAAAGTCCACTTACCCCAATGTAAGCTCTTCTATTTTGCCCATAAAATCCAATAAATAAAAATTCAAAAACCGCCAACAATACTCCATTTACATTTCGTGATTTAAATATTAATCACGTATTAGTGATATTGTTATTATAAGTGCTAACACTGACTGACAATTTATAGCAGCGCCGAGATCACTACCATCAACGAGTGGTCTGCTGCGTCCTCGCTTCCTTGCTCCCTGTAACTTTATTCTTGATCATAAATCATGCATCTCACCTGACAGAAGAAGTCTGACTAAGTATTCTGACAAGTTGATACACTTTGACAGCCATTTAGGACCAGAAAATGGCCAGAATGACACGAAAAGACGTTTTGTCCCCTCCACTGCACTCTGTTTCCTTGTGAGGATTATGAGACATTCTTCATCTAAATGGGAATATATGAACATCCTAGCAGTCGGCATCCTAATGACAGCCGACATAGTACAGTAAGTGTTGTTTTATAATGTGTGGTGGCTCTCATAAATTCTGCAGTGAATAATATTCAGTAAATAAGAGAAAAAGAAAGAAAACATTGTGATGCGCTTTTTAAATTAATGCGCAGCGTATTAGATTAGATTTAGATTTTTTGGTCCCCATTGGGCAAATTCATTGCCACTGCCATATATTTAAACACTAGACATTACACATTACAAAAATAAAAATAACAAAAAGACATTATACATGACCAACACATTTACATGCTTAAAATATGTATATGTAATAAGTATGCTTAAAAGAAGCAAAATCCGTAAATATTAAATGTTATTATAAATGTGCCTGTTGCTACATTACATATATATAATGTATATAAAACCTAAATGGAGGTATTTGGATGTTTTTTAATGGATTTGTGCTTGTAATCGAGTAGTTGTCTCTGGCCCCCTGCCTGGGAGAGGCAATGATGAGAGATATAGCAGATTAGTCTCTCTTAACAAGTGGCTGGATAGCTTCTGTAGACAACAGGGATTTACGTTTATTGATAATTGGCCCTCTTTCTGGGGCAAACCTGGCTTGCTGAGGAGAGACGGCCTTCACCCTAACCAAGAAGGCGCTATCCTCTTGTCTCGGAACATAGATTTCGCATTGAGCCACATTTGACTAACTGCACTAGAGCAAGCCCGGTCACAGGCAATTACAGAGCCTGCTAGCCTGGGTATGGAGTCAGTTAAGCTAGAACTAGCCAGCGCCAGGCTGGATGATCCCTGTATACATAGCAATTTTCGTAGAATAATACACAACTCACAAAATGTTTTTTCTGCTGTGTCTATGACTACGTCAGAGTTAGACATGCGTTCTACTGAGGTGGCAAATTATGATGCGTTCAGTTTATCGCAGCGCCAAGTAGACAATCTGGAAATTCCCGTCATATCAATTCCTAGATATGGTCGTAGTTATTTTAAGTACACTGCGCATAATAAACGCAACATTATTAATATTGCTACTACGGATAATTTTATCAACAACTCCTTAAAAAAGCCCACTACCTATAATATGGGCTTTCTAAACATCAGATCTTTGTCTCCCAAAACGTTATTAGTCAATGAGGTCATTAGAGACAACAACCTTAACGTCATCGGTCTTAGTGAAACCTGGCTTAAACCAGACGACTTTTTTGCGATAAATGAGGCATCCCCTCCTAACTATACGAATGCGCATATTGCCCGTCACCTTAAAAGGGGAGGGGGTGTCGCACTAATATACAACGAAAACTTTAACTTTAGTCCTAACTTAAATAATAAATATAAATCGTTTGAGGTGCTTTCTATGAAGTCTGCCACACCTCTGCCTCTGTGCCTGGCCGTTATCTACCGCCCCCCAGGGCCCTATTCGGACTTTATTAGTAAATTCTCAGAGTTTGTTGCTGATCTAGTGACGCACGCCGATAATATAATTATAATGGGGGACTTTAATATCCATATGACTACCCCATTGGACCCACCGTGCGTGGCGCTCCAGACTATAATTGATAGCTGTGGTCTTACACAAATAATAAATGAACCGACGCATCGCAGCGGTAATACGACAGACCTAGTGCTTGTCAGAGGTATCACCGTTTCCAAAGTTATGATACTCCCGTATACTGAAGTAATGTCCGATCATTACCTTATAAAATTCGAAGTTCAGACTCATGTTCGGCAAGCTAATAATAATAATAACTGCTATAGCAGCCGCAACATTAATGCTGCCACAACGACGACTCTTGCGGACCTACTGCCCTCGGTAATGGCACCGTTCCCAAAGTATGTGGGCTCTATTGATAACCTCACTAACAACTTTAACAACGCCCTGCGCGAAACCATTGATAGTATAGCACCGCTGAAGTTAAAAAAGGCTCCAAAAAGGCGTACGCCATGGTTTACTGAAGAAACTAGAGCTCAGAAATTATTATGTAGAAAGCTGGAACGCAAATGGCGCACGACTAAACTTGAGGTGCACCATCAAGCATGGAGTGATAGTTTAATAACTTATAAACGCATGCTTACCTTAGCTAAAACTAATTATTACTCAAATCTCATCCGCATTAATAAAAACGATCCAAAATTTTTGTTTAGTACAGTAGCATCGCTAACCCAACAAGGGACTCCTTCCAGTAGCTCCACCCATTCGGCAGATGACTTTATGAAGTTCTTTAATAAGAAAATTGAACTTATTAGAAAGGAGATTAAAGACAATGCGTCCCAGCTACAACTGGGTTATAGTAACACAGATACGACTGTATATACGGCGGATACTGCAAATATCCAAAATAGTTTCTCTCGTTTTGATGAAATAACATTAGAAGGATTGTTACAACGTGTAAATGGAATAAAACAAACAACATGTTTACTTGACCCACTTCCTGGAAAACTTATCAAGGAGCTTTCTGTATTATTAGGTCCATCAGTGCTAAATATTATAAACTTACCACTTTCCTCGGGCACTGTTCCCCTAGCATTCAAAAAAGCGGTTATTCATCCTCTCCTTAAAAGACCTAACCTCGATCCTGACCTCATGGTAAACTACCGACCGGTGTCTCACCTTCCCTTTATTTCGAAAATCCTCGAAAAAATTGTTGCAGAGCAGCTAAATGAACACTTAGCGTTTAACAATCTATGTGAAACCTTTCAATCCGGTTTCAGGGCAAATCACTCGACTGAGACAGCCCTCGCAAAATTGACTAATGATCTATTGCTAACGATGGACTCTGATGCGTCATCTATGTTGCTGCTCCTCGATCTTAGCGCTGCTTTCGATACCGTCGATCATAATATTTTATTAGAGCGTATCAAAACACGAATTGGTATGTCAGACTCAGCCCTGTCATGGTTTAACTCTTATCTTACTGATAGGATGCAGTGCGTCTCCCATAACAGTGTGACCTCGGACTATGTTAAGGTAACGTGTGGAGTTCCCCAGGGTTTTCGGTCCTTGGCCCTGTACTCTTCAGCATCTACATGCTGCCGCTGGGTGACGTCATACGCAAATACGGTATTAGCTTTCACTGTTATGCTGATGACACCCAACTCTACATGCCCCTAAAGCTGACCAACACGCCGGACTGTAGTCAGTTGGAAGCGTGTCTTAATGAAACTAAACAATGGATGTCCGCTAACTTTTTGCAACTTAATGCCCAAAAAACGGAAATGCTGATTATCGGTCCTGCTAGACACCGACCTCTATTTAATAATACAACTTTAACATTTGACAACCAGATAATAAAACAAGGTGACTCTGTAAAAAATCTGGGTATTATCTTCGACCCAACTCTCTCCTTTGAGTCACACATTAAAAGCGTTACTAAAACGGCCTTCTTTCATCTCCGTAATATCGCTAAAATTCGCTCCATTTTGTCCACTAAAGACGCCGAGATCATTATCCATGCGTTTGTTACGTCTCGTCTCGATTACTGTAACGTATTATTTTCTGGTCTCCCCATGTCTAGCATTAAAAGATTACAGTTGGTACAAAATGCGGCTGCTAGACTTTTGACAAGAACAAGAAAGTTTGATCACATTACGCCTGTACTGGCTCACCTGCACTGGCTTCCTGTGCACTTAAGATGTGACTTTAAGGTTTTACTACTTACGTATAAAATACTACACGGTCTAGCTCCAGCCTATCTTGCCGATTGTATTGTACCGTATGTCCCGGCAAGAAATCTGCGTTCAAAAGACTCCGGCTTATTAGTGATTCCTAGAGCCCAAAAAAAGTCTGCGGGCTATAGAGCGTTTTCCGTTCGGGCTCCAGTACTCTGGAATGCCCTCCCGGTAACAGTTCGAGATGCTACCTCAGTAGAAGCATTTAAGTCTCACCTTAAAACTCATCTGTATACTCTAGCCTTTAAATAGACCTTCTTTTTAGACCAGTTGATCTGCCGCTTCTTTTCTTTCTCCTATCTCCCCCCCTCCCTTGTGGAGGGGGTCCGGTCCGATGACCATGGATGAAGTACTGGCTGTCCAGAGTCGAGACCCAGGATGGACCGCTCGTCGGGACCCAGGATGGACCGCTCGCCTGTATCGGTTGGGGACATCTCTACGCTGCTGATCCGCCTCCGCTTGAGATGGTTTCCTGTGGACGGGACTCTCGCTGCTGTCTTGGATCCGCTTGAACTGAACTCTCGCGGCTCCGTTGGAGCCACTATGGATTGAACTTTCACAGTATCATGTTAGACCCGCTCGACATCCATTGCTTTCGGTCCCCTAGAGGGGGGGGGGTTGCCCACATCTGAGGTCCTCTCCAAGGTTTCTCATAGTCAGCATTGTCACTGGCGTCCCACTGGATGTGAATTCTCCCTGCCCACTGGGTGTGAGTTTTCCTTGCCCTTTTGTGGGTTCTTCCGAGGATGTTGTAGTCGTAATGATTTGTGCAGTCCTTTGAGACATTTGTGATTTGGGGCTATATAAATAAACATTGATTGATTGATTGATTGATTGTGCGGCTCCCATTAGCTCCATTGTAAGTTGACTTTTGATCACATGTATTTAATATTTACAACGCAAAAAAAATTATCAACAAAATTACATCCATTGTCCTGTCTCTCATAGTGATTGTGAACGATAAACACAATTCCCAAAAAAGTGCAGTTCCCCTTTAATATAAGTGCAGATGAACTTAAAGCTTCACCAATTCGGTCATATTTTTTGCGCTTACAAAACGTCTCTAAACTCAAGAGTTGTTCTGTTTTTTTGACATTGTCATTACTGCCACAAGTGGTGAAAAGGCGTATTTCAACTGAGTACTGCTGCGGCCCATACGGAGCACAGTTCAAAAGCAAACTTTTTTTGCGCCTCTATAGAGGGAGCTTGCAGCCCAACTCGGTTAAAAAAAACACTGCTCTAGATCAATTTTAGATATATCCGTCAAGTATACGTTTTTATTATTTTATGAGCAATGAGAGTTTTTAAAGTGCCAGTAAAAAGTGTTTGCATGGTAGCTTTGTGTTATTAGTGTAATTATTGAATTTTTTTCTAGTTAAATTCCACTTTTTTTGCTTTTTTATTGTACTTTTTTCTATTATATATTAAATACACTTACACCATGTGTTGTCTCCATTGTAACACTTATATAAGACTTTTAAAGTAATTTTGATAGTAGGCTATTATAGCTAATATAGACACTTACATCATGGGTTGTTTTCATTATATCATTTATATAAGACTTTTAATGCCATTTTGAAAGTAGGCTAATATAGCTAATAATCGGGACGGCGTGGCGCAGTGGGGAGAGTGGCCGTGCGCAACCCAAGCGTCCCTGGTTCAATTCCCACCTAGTACCAACCTCGTCACGTCCGTTGTGTCCTGAGCAAGACACTTCACCCTTGCTCCTGATGGGTGCTGGTTGGCGCCTTGCATGGCAGCTCCCTCCATCAGTGTGTGAATGTGTGTGTGAATGGGTAAATGTGGAAGTAGTGTCAAAGCGCTTTGAGTACCTTGAAGGTAGAAAAGCGCTATACAAGTACAACCCATTTATTTATTTAATATAGACACTTACATCATGTGTTGCCTTCATTATAACACTAACATAAGGCTTTTCATTTTTTGCAGCTCCAGACATATTTTTTCTTTTTTTCTTTTTGGTCCAATATGCCTCTTTCAACGTTTTGAGTTGCCGACCCCTGGTCTAGGTCGAAGTCAGTCTTGTTTTTTTAACCAATCTTCAAACTGCCGTTGCCTGTTTGTAGTTATCACAACAACCGATCTGACTCTGTTTGTGACACTTTTCGGGTTATGTTCGAGAGCATTCGTGCAAACTATGTGCACAATTACAGCTGGAAAACACTACCGCAGACCTGGTCCGGCCAAATTTCGGGGAAGTCGTCAATCACAAATGTGAAAACTACTGGCTCGAATGTTTGTGCTGACGAACTATGAACAATCTGTGTGTCTGGCTACATGCCCTTAGAACACTTTACTTGGTCGAGATGGTTGAGGTCTGCAGAAACTGGGGATCAGTGAAGAAAACCAGCATATGATGAACGATTGAGAGTTTCATTCCGGGGGCCTCCCCACTTTGGGGCTTGTGGCGGCTTTGTGGGAGAGGCACAGAGGCAAATCAATGTCAAAGAGAGCAATTTAGCTCCCACTGAGACACAGAAAGGCCAACTAAGTTTACCGGCAGTGACAAACTCCACCTATATTCCTCCCAGACTTGGATGAGCGGGCCCATATGTAATGGTATGCACTGAGCCAATCAGCCATTCATCCAGGAAGGCAGCGCAGTAGTAGCGGTTTTGGAAAGAAACCCCCACAGATTTTGCTGTGGAACATTTCTTTGCCGTGGGCCATCTGAGGTTTCATAATGGAAATATCAAACTAAAAAGCACACTGCTGACAGGGCATTATATTTCACAAAAAAAAAACACAAGGACTCTGACCTACAGGAAATAGTCCCCCCACAAGGTCTCTGCGGGTACTATAAGGCAGCTCTGTTATCTCTTGACGGAGTATTTTGAGGTTGGGGAAGCCCAAGTTTTCGTTGCACTCACCTTGTAATTTTCCCAGTTCCGGAAGAAGTTAACAGAGCCGTCTTTCCGGCTCTGGATTACAGTCCAGCCTCCGTTGTCCATGTCCTGCTCACACCACACCTGCAGGGACCGATCGGTCTCGTCCGGTTTGATCAAGTACATGCCGCTTGTGATGTGGCCGGCTTCCTGAGCCTCCAGACAGTCTCTGAATGGACCTTTAGGCCAAGAATAACAGGAGATAAGGAAAAAAAAACACTTAACAAAATATTTAAAATACATAAAACACAAATACAATTACATAATACAAAACCCAAAACCAGTGAAGCGTGAACGTTGTATAATTCGTTAATAAAAATAGAATACAATGATTTGCAAATCCTTGTCAACTTATATATAAAATAGACTGCAAAGACAAGATATTTAATGTTCGAACTTAAACGTAATTTGTTTTTGCAAATCATTAACTTAAAATTGAATGGCAGCAACACATTGCCAAAAAGTTGGCACAGGGGCATTTTTACCACTGTGTTACATGGATGGCCTTTCCTTTTAACAACACTCAGTAAATGTTTGGGAACTGAGTAGACACATTTTTGAAGCTTTTCAGGTGGAATTATTTCCCATTCTTGCTTGAGGTACAGCTTAAGTTATTCGACAGTCCGGGATCTCCGTTGTGTTCTTTAGGCTTCGTATAGCGCCACACAGGTCTGGACTACAGGCAGGCCAGTCTAGTACCCAAACTCTTTTACTATGAAGCCACGTGGCTTGGCATTGTCTTACTGAAATGAGCAGGGGCGTCCATGATAAAATTGCTTAGATGGCAACATATTTTGCTCCAAAACTTGTATGTACCTTTCAGTATTAATGGTACTTTCCCAGATAAGTAAGTTACACATGCCTTGGGCACTAATACACCCTCATAACATCACAGATGCTGGCTTTTGAACTATGCACCTATAACAATCCGGATGGTTCTTTTCCTCTGTGTTCTGGAGGACACGACATCCACAGTTTCCAAGACAAAAATTGAAATGTGGACTCGTCAGACCACAGAACACTTTTCTACTTTGTATCAGTCCATCTTAGAGGAGCTCGGGCTCATGTTGATAAATGGCTTTTGTTTTGCATAGTAGAGTTTTAACTTGCACGTAGAGATGTGGCGATCAACTGTATTTTCTGGCATTGGTTTTCTGAAGTTTTCTTGAGCCCATGTGGTGATGTCCTTTACATGCTGATGACGCTTTTTGATGCAGTACCGCCTGAGGGATCGAAGGTCCGTAATATCATTGCTTCCGTGTAGTGATTCCTCCAGATTCTCTGAATCTTTTGATGATATTACGGACCATAGATGGTGAAATCCCCAAATTCCTTGCAATAGCTCATTGAGAAATGTGCTATTTGCTCACACATTTGTTTACATAGTGATGACCCTCGCCCCATCCTTGTTTGTGTTTGACTGAGCATTTCATGGAAGCTGCTTCCACGCCCAATTATGGCACCCACCTGTTCCCAATTAGCTTGTTCACCTGTAGGATGTTCCAAATAAGTGTTTGATGAACAGTCCTCAACTTTTTTTTGTATTTTTTGCCACTTGTGCCTGCTTTTTGAAACATGTTGCAAGAGTCAAATTCCAAATGAGCTAATATTTGCAAAAAATAAAAAACTTTACCAGTTCGGACGTTAAGTATCTTTTCTTTGCAGTCCATTCAATTGATTTTAGGTTCACATTGTTATTCTGGGGTATTGTGTGTAGAATTTTGAGGGCAAAAATAAATGTATTTAATTTTGAAATAAGGCTAATATAACAAACTGTGGAAAAAGTAAAGCATTGAGAATATTTTCTGGATGCACTGTAATTTTGATTTTTTTTGCGTAGTATCATGGCATGAGTTTATTTTTTTAAAAAATGAAACAGAATTACCAAAGTGGAGCAGACAGGAGGAAAACACGAAAAGAAAGCAAACAGTTTTAGTTAAAACTACCAAAGGTGTCAGGCTTTTTGTCTGTGACACCAAATGTATGTGGTCAACACAGCAAGAGCTACCGCCAGTGGTAAACTATTGTAACCAGGGGTCTAGTAAGATGTAGGGTGAGCTTGACAGGTAGGAACTCTTATTTAAAGGCGACCTATTATGCAGAAACAACTTTTCTTACCTAATGGTAGTTTTCGACTACACCACAGAAGGTATTCCGTGGTGTAGTCGAAAACTGCGAAAGTGCTGAAAATGTTAAATATAACCATGTAGACATAGCGGACATATTTATGAAAAATCTTGCCTACTTTGTGTTTTTTCCCATACGACACATCAGCGACTATCTCCATATATGGTAATGTTCTACTTGAAGAGCTTTGCGCAAATCTGGCGTTTTTATCTACTGTATTTTCCGGACATAAAAGCGCACCAGTATATAAATCTTTTTACCTTGTATTAGCCGCACTGGACTATAAGCCGCATATCTATATGTTGCGAAATTAGTAATTAACGCAGAACAATTCTGTACATGTTTATTTACATGCCTTAATTGTTCCCAAACAGTGACTGTAACGCGGTAGTAAAACGGCAGATCAAACAAAACAGAAGTCATCACATTGACCCGCCAGCTGCGGAAGCTAGCTCTCTGATCAGCTAAACAGACTCAATAACTCCACGGTGACGTCTTGTGAATTTACTGAGAAATTTGTGGAACTGAAACAATACAAAAATAATGATAAATAAATAAATAAATGGGTTGTACTTGTATAGCGCTTTTCTACCTTCAAGGTACTCAAAGCGCTTTGACACTACTTCCACATTTACCCATTCACACACTCATTCACACACTGATGGATGGAGCTGCCCTGCAAGGCGCTAACCAGCACCCATCAGGAGCAAGGGTGAAGTGTTTTCCTCAGGACACAACGGATGTGACGAGGTTGGTACTGGGTGGGGATTGAACCAGGGACCCTCGGGTTGGGCACGGCCACTCTTCCACTGCGCCATGCCGTCCCCTTTTACCATTGTAAGGTAATAATACTCTGTGACAGTTCTCCAGCCGTCATCATGTGGGTTGCAGTGATGATCGATGCAAGACGCATTATAGCAGGTTTGACTCTGGTTTATTGTTTCAATATACATGTCTTCTTGCCAGTCGGTCGCGCCAATTTCTAGCGCGTCGGCTCTTCCTGCTCGTCGCGGCGCGCCTTTCGGTGGATGGTAGCTGCGTCTTCCGCGGGCGCTCATCTCGCTCTGGGTCGCTCTCGTCGTGTTCATGATCTTCGTTGTCTGATGTTTCCTCGCCTACTTCTGCCGCGATTGTTCCTCCTTCTCCCCTTTTATACTGCAGCAGAAGATGCAGAGATTGAGAGCAGGTGTGTCGTTTACGCACCTGGCTTGGCTTGCTGACGCGTCGCTCCTCTCCGCCGCATAATCCGCCTCCTGGCCCCCATCTTGGGTAGGACCGCTGTCTGTCCTATCCCGCTGTCGGCTCGTCGGCTACGCCTCTCCACATACTCGTAATATTACTAACACACTCGTACACGGGTTAGCATATTAGCTAAGGCTAATGACGCTTGCGTCAGTACATTACGATTGCACGTGCAGATATGCGCGAAAACACTCCTACAGACCATTAATTGATTAACGTGGACCCCGACTTAAACAAGTTGAAAAACTTATTCGGGTGTTACCATTTAGTGGTCCACTGTACGGAATATGTACTGAACTGTGCAATCTACTAATAAAAGTTTCAATCAATCAATCAATCAGTCATGGGATGGTTTAGTACTTACTAAACCGTCATTACATTATTTAATAAATAATTAAGTTAATAAACAGTTTTAGTTAATAAACAGGTGTAGTTATATTGTAAAACTTACGACATTGTCTAAAGTTAGTCTCTCGTTTAAAAACAGGCACTGTCAAGAGATCTCTTTTTACCACCAGTCACAATAATAGCGCTACGGGTCACATTTGGTCCAACTATGTTAATAAAATATAATCTTCTCCAGTTACAGTAAAAGTGTTGGAATCGGTCATTCCAAAGGTCCTTTTCCACTGCAGGAACATTTACAGAAACTTTAACAGGACTTTTGGAAGGTTCCCGGAATCTTCTTGGGGGCTGGCCGAACACAGATAGCAGCGTTACTAAAACTTATTTTTCGAACACAGGACCGCCGTTACAGGATGATGGACGACTTGTTAATTTTTTATTTCTTGTGTATTTACATAACAAAATACTTGACAACGGAGAAGAATTAAAGAAGAACGAAAGGACCTTTTAACTTGCAGTATCTTTTGTGGGACAACTCTGTGCTGAAGAACACTGATCGGTGGAACTCCCTTGTAGTTTGTTTAATCAGCTGCAGTTTTTAAACTGTATGCAGTTTATTTTAGTTTTTACATTTTTTTTAATAAACTTAATCTCGATATGTGAAGCTACGAGAAGTGGATGGAGTCGTTTAAAAGCATTTACGGAGGAGGAAGAAGTATTCAGCTCGACTCAGCTGCTTACTATCCTGAACCTTTTGCTGGATAAATGTGAAATAAAGGAGTCAGTACACGAGTGGAACAAAGATAAATGAAATAAATATAGAGTATTTACTTTATTACATGTTGTGAAAGTAGATAGATAGATAGCACTTTATTGATTCCTTCAGGAAAATTAAAATTCCATCAGCAGTGTACAGAGTTGAGATCAATTTAAAGAAAAAAGTAAATAATGGGGGTTTAAAAGGAAACAAAATAGAGAAATATTACAAAAAGAATAAAAACAATGGGAATAACAATATAACAGTAAAATAAGAATATAAGAAGACAAAGTAGGCAGTAGTGACCATGTTATAGTAGTCAGTGACACTCCAGTTGTGTAGTTATTAGCCTCAACCCGAGTGGACAGAATGCTTTTGCTAACAAGCTAAGGCCAAAGCCGTTGTGTTCGAAGTGTTAGCTTGCGATAAACCACTTTTCGGACTATAAGGTGCACCTAAAATCCTTTAAGTTTTTTTTTAATTTACAGTGCGTTTTATAACCCAGTGCACCAAACGTACGGAATAATTCCGACCGACCTCGAAGCTATTTTATTTGGTACATGGTGTAATGATAAGGTTGACCAGTAGATGGTAGTCTCACAAAAGAGATACGTGTAGACTGCAATACGATGCCAATAAACAAAACCAAAATTTTAAATATTCCATTGACAATAAAGAATGTTAAACACTGCACTTAAAAATTTGTCAAAATGTTTTAGTATGACTTTGAAGCCGCACTGCTTGAAGGATTATCAGCTCATTATGGCTACGGTAGTCAGAGATATAAGTATGACTATGGTGTGTGTATAATGACCGCAAAATGGCACTCATTAGCAGACATAGATTCTGCCATTTTGTTTCACAATATTATGCAAAACCAACTTTTTTTTTAATCTTCTGGTACCTGCTGATCTGTATTTGGGGTCTGCATAAGTCCTGAAAATTTGCTCACATCCTCCACTGTAGACCGTGGAAGCACCGTGGTCGATAAGCTTTTTCTTTTTCACTATCTTCTTGTCATTGGGCATTCACCCTATGCTATTTTCTTTTCTAATATAAAGTATTTCCTGAGAGGACAACTTTCTGACTGTTGGACACTACGGACAAAAGCGTGAATATTTGAATTTGGTACACGTTGTTGTTTTTTTTTTAAAAAATCATATCGTCTGTTAATGCTTTGTATTTCATTGACTTACTTTTTAGTAAAATAACTCTGACCTAATATTGTCTGTCCTTTGTAACTTTACAAATTTTGTCAAGCTACAAAGGACTTAAAGGGGAACATTATCACCAGACCTATGTAAGCGTCAATATAAAGACCATAAGTTTTTTTAACCGATTTCTGAACTCTAAAAGGGTGAATTTGGCGAATTGAACGCATTTCAATTGTTCGCCTGTCGGAGCAATGACCTTTAACCCGGGACGTCACATCGTAAAGCGACCCGCCATTTTATCAAACACATTACACACACCAAGTCAAATCAGTTCTGTTATTTTTTGTTTTTTTCGACTGTTTTCCGGTACTTTGGAGACATCATGCCTCGTCGGTGTGTTGTCGGACGGTGTAACAACACCAACAGAGACAGATTGAAGTTGCAACAGTGGTCAAAAGATGCGAAAGTCCCTCGTTTGTTCCGCACACTTTACCGACAACAGCTATGCTACGACAGAGATGGCAAGAATGTGTGGATATCTGCGACACTCAAAGCAGATGCATTTCCAACGATAAAGTCAACGAAATCACAAAGGTGAGTTTTGTTGATATTATTGACTTATGTGGCGTGCTAATCAGACATATTTGGTCACGGCATGACTGCAAGCTAATTGATGCTAACATGATATTTAGGCTAGCTGTATGTACATATTGCATTATAATGCCTCATTTTTAGCTATATTGGCATCCAGCCTTTCCCTCCACCCACATTTAATGCCAAACAAACACATACCAATCGTTGGTTAGAAGGCGATCACCAAATTTGTCCGCGCTTCCTCCCGTGCGCCTGTCTGTCGTGACATGGCTCAAAAGCTTCTGTTTCTTCTTCAATTTCGTTTTCGGTACCTGCCTCCACACTCCAACCATCCGTTTCAATACATGCGTAATCTGTTGAATCGCTTACGGCGCTGATATCCGAGTCTGAATCCGAGCTACTATGCTATACCTTTCTGTGCTATCCGCCATGTTTGTTTCTGGTGGCTTCATGAAGTGACGTCACAGGATAATAGACGGGTGGATATAGCGATGGTGTAAATAAGGCACTTTGAAGACGTTTTTCGGGATATTGCGTGATGGGTAAAATTTTGAGAAAAACTTTGAAAAATAAAATAAGCCACTGTGAACTGATTTTTATTGGTTTTAACCTTTCAGAAATTGTGATAATGTCCCCTTTTAAAGCCACATTGCAGTTATGGCTACCTATAGAGGGCCGCTTGTAACGGAGAGTAATATTATTGCACAACAATATAAATTTTTTACCTACTCTGTAAAAAAAAAAAAATCCGTACACTGGCACCTTACACTGGCAGAATCTTACAGTGGATTCAATAATTTTTTCTTTACAGGATATTACTGAAGATGGAAACATTTTTTACCATGTTTTTGTATGGTAAAATTCTGCCGACAGAACAGCCAGTGTTAATCATGAACTCTATGGTGATTTTTTTATGCGGTGTATTACTTTAAATATGAAAAAATGGTACCACTGTATTTTTTTTTTATGATAAAATTCGGGCCACTGACAAACCTTTTTTTTTTTTTTTTTTTTTTTACCGTAAAATCCATTACCATTTTTACAATGTAAAATTGAATGAATAACTTGCTTTGAAATGATAATAAGTCAATCAGATATTTATTTTAATTTTTACAAAGAAAGTTTGATGGATGATAATGTATTTGTTACATTATTAGGAAACATGAAACTAATGTTTCATTATTATCAGAGAAAAATACTTTCCAACCTAAATTCATACAAATGTAACTAACATTACATTTTTTACATTACCAACATTATTATTATTACAGATTCCTGCATAAATCAAGTAGATATTTATGTATTTTTTGTTTTAAGAAAAAACATGATTGATGTATATTAATATAGTGTTTGTTACATTATTACGAAACATGAAACTAATGGTTCATTATTATACGAGAAAACCACTTTCCAACCTAAATTCATACAAATATAACTAATATAACATGTTTAATATTACCAACATTATTGTTATTACAGATTCATGCATAAATCAAGCAGATATTTAAGTATGTTTAATGTATAATATTATTGAGTTTTTTTTACATTATTAGATAGTATTGAATCACAATGTATGCAATTGGATGCAATAAATGTATTTTATCTGACAAAATGGAAAGAAAGAATACATTTAGTAAGTACTTTATAGATGTATATTATTTCCAGGTGTTGACGGGCCATAAAAAAGGATATGGCGGGCTATGAGTTGAGTTTGACACGTGCACTCTAGACTGAGACTCAATAATTTGGTGCATTTGTAAACAGCTAAAATGATGTGCAAAGCAAACTATAACCTGCTACCCAAGAATTTACAATGATTCTTCTCAACAAAAGAGGAGAAATATATCCTCAGAGGTAAATCTAAAGCAAAATATTAGTATTCGCGTACAACACTGAAGACCTCTAGCATATCCGTTTGTGGAATTCAATTATGGAACGGATTATGCAGAGATGTCAAACAATGTTCTAATATGAACCGATTTTAGAGGCTTTTCAAACAACAAGTGTTTACAAAGTACAAGGAAGAATAATCTTGATAAACATCTTGAACGTTGTTGAAAAATCTCTATCATTAATCTCATATGTGACTCAAGACTGGCTTACTCAGGAACCCGGTTGTGACACTGTGACGTGCAGTCAGAAGCGGCAGGTGAGGCGTCATGGAAAGAAAAAAATGTAAAAAGAAAAAAAAAAATTATATTGTTATATGTATCCAGTGATTATACTATAAAGTTATTTTCCATTTAACTTCACCAGTTTTAAATTATTTTTTATTCAAAATCGCTTCATTTTCACATTAGCCGTTCAAATACTGAGAATTACTTGCGGTGAGTCACAGCCAGCTGAGCCTCCCGGTCACCATGGCAATGGCTCAGCTAACTGCTGGCCTGCTGTGCAGTGAGACCGTATCGCCACATGAATTATAATATACATTTCCATAGTTTAGTTAGCTGAGGTATATAATGTAGAGTGTATTTTGTCAACAACTGTATGTGTGTAACATATTTCTTGTGCTGGGCAATCATAAAACTGCTGCGAAACACGTACAATGTGAGGCTCCTGTTCTCCGGCCTCCTGGTGGTAGAGGGCGCTACTGATCCCAGAGATCATTCTTGCACTACTCGGCTGGGCCGAAGCCGGTATGTTTTGAAGTTGTCGTTTGCCTGCATATCGTAAAAACAACCGTCCAAAATTTTACAACTAATTGTAAACTTATAGGTGCCGACCATCAGGGCCGAGTTGCGACGAAAGAGTGTGTCGATGTTGAGATATTACGCGGAGTTGGTAAGTCTATCTGTTTGCTAATAGTAGCTACTAGCCGTACCCATGTATTTTCAATGGGCGGTTAGCATCGGGTTTTAATCCCGTTTCCTCCAATGAATTTATATTTATGTTGAGTCTTTATTTTGGGTACTTATATATGGTGACTGAGTATTGTGGCGTTTTAAGGCCATCTGCATTTTTTATGCTACAGTAAAGACAATGAATGAACACTGCCGCTGGAGCCCGGTTACACCTGTCATAGTGACAACACTGTGTACTGTCGTGTTTGTTATTTTCTACATCCATCCATCCATCCATCCATCCATCCATCATCTTCCGCTTATCCGAGGTCGGATCGCGGGGGCAGCAGCCTAAGCAGGGAAGCCCAGACTTCCCTCTCTCCAGCCAGTTCGTCTAGCTCTTCCCGGGGGATCCCGAGGCGTTCCCAGGCCAGCCGGAAGACATAGTCTTCCCAACGTGTCCTGGGTCTTCCCCGTGGCCTCCTACTGGTTGGACGTGCCCTAAACACCTCCCTAGGGAGGCGTTCGGGTGGCATCCTGACCAGATGCCCGAACCACCTCATCTGGCTCCTCTCGATGTGGAGGAGCAGTGGCTTTACGTTGAGCTCCTCCCGGATGGCAGAGCTTCTTACCCTATCTCTAAGGGAGATATTTTCTACATACATGTGATTATTTAATATTGTTAATGTTAGCAGTATTATCGCTAATAATGATAATAATAAGTGTAATTTATTTATACTATACTATACTAGCTAAAGTACCTGCTACATGAAGTTAAAGTACCAATGATTGTCACATACACACTAGGTGTGGTGAAATTTGTCCTTGGCATTTGACCCATCCCCTTGTTCACCCACTGGGAGGTAAGGGGAGCAGTGAGCAGCAGCGGCCGGGAATCATTTTTGGTGATTTAACCCCCAATTCCAACCCTTGAGGCTGAGTGCCAAGCAGGGAAGAATGCTGGTATGAGCTTTTAAACATAACCCGTTAACTGCTGCCAATCAACTGGTGAATAAGATACTCTATAGCAGGGGTAGGGAACCTATGGCTCTAGAGCCAGATGTGGCTCTTTTGATGACTGCACCTGGCTCTCAGATAAATTTTAGCTGACATTGCTTAACACGGTAAGTAATGAATAATTCCGCTGGTAATCACAGTGTCAAAAATAACATTCAAAATATAAAACATTCTCATGCATTTTAATCCATCCCTCCGGTTTCTACCGCACCTGTTCAAGAAGTCGCAATAACGGTAAGAAGTATTTTATTTGTTGTTGGTTAGCTTCAGAGTAACAATGTTATTAAAAATAATAAGAGACTTATTATACTCTAAAAATGTTGGTCTTACTTAAAAATGCACGCATTTAGTTGTATTCAGTGTTAAAAAAATATATTATATGGCTCTCACGGAAATGCTTTTTAAAATGTTCGGCTTGTATGGCTCTCTCAGCCAAAAAGGTTCCCGACCCCTGCTCTATAGGGTTCATATGTTTATAAATCTGACTGTGATGAAGTCAGTGCCTCACCAGCCATGAACCTCACCGCTCGTCACTGTTGTGACCCCAAGATGCAGAAAACAGGAGATCGATGCACAGGAAAGAGGATTTTAATATACTTAAACAGAGGGGAAGCAGTCATGCATACAAAGGTTCTCAAACATAATCAATCCCTGAGCTCTGAGGAACAGGCGAGGCAGGCATAAATAGCAGCCTGATTGGCAACTGTGACCAGGTGTGTCGGGCTGCCAATCAGGCACAGGTGAGGGAAACGAGGGCAAGAAATGCAACAAAAAATAAGGGAACACAACCAGGCGTGGTTCGCCAGGCCAAGTGTCCCCGAATCCACCAGGGAAATTGTGTAAATGTTGTTACAATCACAAGATCAGAACAGGAAGTGAATTAATATGTAAGTAATTGCTATGACTTTGAAAAGGGGTGGGTTTAAATAACCTTTGCTTCTCCCTACTTTTTTTTCTTCAAAAATGTGTAAAGAGAAAAGAACACGTGTCATTATTAGATGATGTATCAAATTGTATCTGTTTACATGTTTTGAAATAAATTAAACAATGATCATAACTATTTACATGGTATGAGTGTGGGAATATACTAAACCACTCCTCCATACGAGATCAGCTTGATTTGTATAAACTACCCTGAACTGTGAAATCTGTTAGATACACAAACTCCACATTTCTACAGGAACCTACAGTTCCAGGAGCTCGACGTTCCAGGAACCCAAAGTTCCTGAACCTTAGATGGGAAAAGGGCCTCTAGTTGTTTTTGTCATGAGCAGGGCCCCAATGACTAGCTTTGGTCCTTGGACCTCCAAATGACTAATGACTAGTACATATTATCCTGTTCATAGTATACAAACTTTGTACAAAAACAGAAATACGATACCAATCAGTTGAAGAAACATAAACAAGACATACAAGATTTCAAGCGAGTCTAAGTCATCTAATGATAATAATAATATATTGGTCTGCTGCATTCATATATTGTTTTGGATTTTCTTTTAATCGTCCATATCTTTTGAAGATGACATAGGATAATTCAGAAAAATGCCCTCCAATGTTTTATCTAACTATCCAGCAGCACCCCTGGAGAAAGTTTTTTTTTTTGCTCTACGGGACACTTTTCATGACTGTTGATGCAAAAACATTGCCTTTAGTATACATCTGGTACATGGGAAAAAAACAAACACCCACAAGATGATAGAGTAATAGCAAACACATTTATCGAGGTTTGTGCAGCACAGGAAATAGAGGCTAATTAGGTCATGTTTTAATTATTTAGTAGCCCTCATTCCTGTCTAAAGTCCTGTGGATGTCTGCTTTTCATCAAGATATTTCCTGAAACCTTCTAATTACAATCACTTTTGTTGCAGTCAACGTGAAAGTAACCCCTACCCAGCTAATAATGTAATTGCAACAAATAGATACTGTCTACTCGTTTTTTGGAGTACTTTATGAAGTATTAATCACTGGATTTGGTAGACCTGAGACACTTTGTGGTTTTGAACCAATCATGCCAGTCTGGGCTTGGTCCATGTCTGCAATGCAATGGAACAGTCTGGTCGCGGATCATTTCCATGTACAGCTGTGCTGAAACCCTACACACGTTATTATTCTTGGGTGAGGGTGAGCGAAATGTGCGAGGAATTTCTGTTGATGAGCAAAATCGGGCTTGTGGGGTTTTTCTTTGCTTTGCTTTAAGTCCCCAGCCTCGTTTCAGACATTACAGCATTTTTATTTCCATACTGGTGTTTGCTCTTTCTGTTGAGCAAAGGGGTCACGCTGCAGCTGAATTTGCAGATTCTAACCTTTGAAAACGGGGCCATGGGACCACCTGCAGCTGCACTCAAAGTTAGTGTGAATAATGTTGTTATGGTTGACCTGCAAATTGATGGATGCTCTCCAATGGTTGAATAAATCCATAGAAATGTATGGATCAGGGATGTGAAGCGTACAGCCCACCAGATTCGTTCCGCATCAGGTATAATCCGCCTACGAGCCCGGAAATTAGTTTGCAAAATGAGCTGTAATTTTTAATGAAAGAAACTCTATTCATCCATCCATCTATCTTCTTCCGCTTATCCAAGGTCGGGTCGCGGGAGCAGCCTAAGCTGAGAAGTCCAGACTTCCCTCGCCCCAGCCACTTCATCCAGCTCCTTCTGGGGGATCCCGAGGCGTTCACAGGCCAGCTGCGAGACATAGTCTCCCTTAACGTGTCCTGGGTCTTCTTGTTAGTCTCCTACCATTTGGAAGTGCCCTAAAAACCTCAGCACGGAGGTGTTCGAGGGGCATCCTGACCAGATTCGTAACTAGTAACTACTAACCACATTGTGAAGTATGCGGACAACATGACAATAGTGGGCCTCATCCGTGACAACAACAACATGGATTCCAGGGAAGAGGTGAAACATCTGGTTGATTGGTGAAGAACCAACAACCAAGAAGATCATCGTTGACTTCAAGAGGCACCAGTCCAGCCACACTCCACTCTTCATCAACGGCACAGCGGTGGAGATCGGAAGCAGCCCCAAGTCCCTGGGGTTGCAGATAACTGACAATATGACCTGGTCCCTACACACCGGAGCTCTTGTAAAAAGAGCTCAGCAGCACATGCACTTTTTGCGTCGGATGAAAAGAGGACAGCTCCCTCCCGCCATTCTCACCACATTCTACAGAGGCATTATAGAGAGCCTACTGACCAACTGCATCTTTCTCTGGACTGGAGCCTCAGACAGGAAGTCTCTACCCCCCCCAAAACATGCCAGCCGGCCCCTGACAACTTCAGCGAACCAATCCACCACCCCCTCCCCCCCTCAAAGCCCCCCAACTCCAATGATTACCTCCCCCCACTTAACACCTCACCCTAAGAAGGATGACCCCGCCCTTCCCCAACCACCTGAGATTCCCCAAGTATGTCTGTCTGCAGAACAGGTGAATGCAAAGCTAAATAAGTTACACGCAGGCAAGGCCCCGGGTCCTGACGGTGTGAGCCCCAGGGTGCTCAAAGCCTGCGCCCCACAGCTCTGTGGTGTGCTCCAGCACATCTTTAACATGAGCCTTAGACTACAGAAAGTCCCCACACTGTGGAAAACTTCATGCGTGGTCCCCATCCTCAAGTGTACGCGACCCAGCACGTCGAAGGACTACAGGCCGGTGGCTCTAACCTCCCATATCATGAAAACCATGGAGAGGATGGTCCTGGAACGACTTCGGCCTAAAGTCAAGCCCCACCTGGACCCACTCCAATTCGCCTACCAGCCCCGACTTGGAGTGGAGGACGCAGTCATCTACCTACTGAACAGAGCCAACGCCCACCTCGACAAGCCTGCGAGCAGTGTGAGGGTCATGTTTATTTACTTCTCCAGTGCTTTCGATACCATACGGCCTAGGCTACTAGGTGTGAAGTTGGAGATGATGCAGGTGGAGGTCCCCTTGGTGTCTTGTGTTGTAGATTACCTGACTGACAGACCACAGTATGTGCGACTGCAGGACTTTGTGTCTGACAGGCTGTTTAGCAACACCGGGGCCCTGCAGGGCACAGTCCTCTCCCCCTTCCTCTTCACCATTTACACCACTGATTTCCAGTATCAATCAGAGCCCTGCCACCTTCAGAAGTTTTCTGATGACTCTGCGATAGTGGGGTGTATTGAGCATGGTGATGATGAGGAATACAGGGCACTGGTGGAGGACTTTGTCACATGGTTTGGAAAAAACCATCTCCAGCTCAATATGACGAAGACCAAGGAGCTGGTTGTGGACTTGGGAAGGAGGAGGAGTACTTCACCGACCCCTGTTTCCATCAGGGGGGTGGATGTGGACATGGTAGAGGATTATAAATACCTCGGTGTACACATGGACAACAAGCTGAATGGGTCAAAACAGGCTGAGGCCCTCTACAAGAAGGGACAGACTTCTTCCTCAGGAGGATAAGATCCTTCAACATCTGCACAAGGATGTTGAAGATTTTCTTTGGTGGTGGTGGGCGCCATCTTGTACGCCGTGGCTTGCTGGAGCAGCGGGCTAAGAGTGAGGGACACAAACTGACTGGAAAAGTTGGTAGATAAGGCCAGTAACGTGGTGGGAGTGGAGCTGGACTCTCTGGCGGTGGTGTCAAGGAGGAGAAGTCTAACAAAACTCCTAGCCATTATGGACAACACCTCCCATCCACTACACTCTGACCTTGCGGAGAGAATGAGCACGTTCAGTGGAAGGCTCAGACTTCCAAAATGTAACACGGAACGACACAGGAGGTCCTTCATACCGACAGCCATCAGACTGTATAATGCATATGTTCCTTGACTGCACTTAAATGTAGAATATAAGTAGAATATATTTATATTATTCATATATTATATATCATATATATAGTATATGTTATATATTATTTATTATTATTATTGTCTATTGTGAGCAAACTGTGGTGCTGAATTTCACCCAGGGATCAATAAAGTACTTTCTATTGTATATATATATATATATATATATATATATATATATATATATATATATATATATATATATATATATATATATATATATATATATATATATATATACATATATATATATATATAATGTGCCAAACATGATTAGTGTAACATTTTGTAAAACTACAAGATATATAAATACTCTATGTGTACAGATTATATATATAATGTATACATATAATTGGCTATTAAGAGTATGGGAACGTTCAACTCCTACCTCCTACCTCGTTACCTTCCGTGAAGAGTATAAGTTTGAATTGTTTGTGGGTTTTTTATTTTCCGGAATATCCACAAAGTTCAGGGAGCCGGTTGTTCTGTGTGAACATGTGTATTCACATTTTGAGTTTGTTGCATTTTTTTTGCGGCAAGAAGAAAGTTGTTTGGATTGGGCCATCTAAGTAAATGCTGTAGTATGTTTCACGTCAAGTCACAAGTCATGATCATTGACCTGATGGATTCTCATTATCCTCGAGGTGGCGGCGGCACATTTAAAACAATCAGATTGTCAGATCTTGGACGAGCTCGAGCCCAGCGAAGCCACCGTTGTTTCTGTGTGTTGCTGATGAATGGCTTTCGCTTTGCGTTGTAGAGTTTTATTTTGTTCTTACAGTAGTTTTCTGAAATGTTCCTGAGTCCATGTGGTGATATCATTTACACACTGACGTCGCTTTTTGATGAGGGATTGAAGGTCACAGGCATTCAATGTTGGTTTTCAGACTTGCTGCTTAAGTGCAGAGTTTTCTCCAGATTCTCTGAACCTTTTGATGGTATTACGGACTCTATATGGTGAAATCCCAAAATTCTTGTAATAGCTGGTTGACAAATGTTCTTAAACTGTTGGGACAATTTGCTCAAGCATTTGTTCACAAAGTGGTTACCCTCACCCCATCCTTGTTTGTTAATGACTGAGCATTTCATGGAAGCTGCTTTTACACCAGACCATGGCACCCTCGTTTTTCCCAATTAGCCTGTTCACCTGTGGGATGCTCCAAATAAGTGTTTGATGAGCATTCCTCAACTTTCTCAGTCTTTTTTTGCCACTTTTTAAACATGTTGCAGGCATCAAATTCAACTTAAGAAATATTTGCATAACAAAGTGTTCCAGTTCAAACGTCAAATTCAATTAAATATAAGCCGAAAATTCTGATTTTTTTTTTTTTACACAACGTGCCAAATTAACTGGATTTGGATTTTGTACACACTTTTCTAAAAACCAGTTAAGTTCGTAAATTGAGGTTCCACTGTATTGACATGTGTACTTACTCACCTTCGGCACTGAAGTTTGACTGAGGAGGTTTCTGGACTTCCAGTGTGCTACTTGTCGGTGACGGTCCAGAGCGAGAGCCCCTTTCACGGGCATAGCCTTCACTGTTGTCGCCCCGGATCTCATTGGTGAAGCGTGGCACGTTAACGGGAATATTTTCAGGCACCACATGCACCATCGGAGGGCCCAGTGGCGGCGGCTCCTGTCTGCGATCGTGCATTTTCATACAACTTTCTTCCAGAGCTCCTATGACCACAGACTGGTTATTGACTATCGCCGAGAGAGCAGCATATTTGGCCTCCAGGTCCTTGTAGCGAGAGGACAGGCGCAGTGACTCAGCGGTGGCATTAAGGATGCGTGTCTCCAACTGAGCCAGCTCCAATGAGTTGTCCCTCTTCCTGATGATTTCGTGCAGCAGCTGCATGTAGAGCTGCGTCACCCTGGAGTTCATGTTCCTGCTCTCCTTCCTCAGCAGCTTCATCTCGTTCACCAGGTTGCCGTCCACGTCCACGACCAGCTTCAGAGTCTCCATCTCCCTCCTCTGCTTGGACAGAAGGTCGAGCACTGCCGCCACGTCGAGGCGGGTCACTCGGTCTTTGTCGGGGACGGGCCCCCGGGCTGCGCAGATGGGTCCTGTGATCTTCTGCTCAGGGACCAGGAAGGTGTAGGAGCACCTGGAGTTTTCTCCGCTTGCATCTGGAGCTCTTCTTGTCCGGGAGAGGACAGGGTTGTTGGTGAAGGCTATGCTGTTGCTCCAGAGAGACAGACCATAGAGAGTAAACAAGCACCACATTCCAGGTCCCATGGCTTCTCTCTTAATTTATCACCACAAACAAAGACTTCTGTAGAGGAGACAAAGAACAGAACATTTTCTTTTGAGGTTTAATTAACTTATTGTGAAGAAATCCCAGCTAGTAGGGGTCACATTTTTATTTTTTCAATTGTAAATCTATCCATCCATCCATTTTCTACCGCTTGTCCCTTTTAGGGTCGCGTGGGGTCCTGGTACCTATCTCAGCTGCATTCAGGCGGAAGACGGGGTATGCCCTGGACAAGACGCCACCTCATAACAGGGCCAACACAGATAGACAGACAACATTCACACTCACATTCACACACTAGGGCCAATTTAGTGTTGCCAATCAACCTATCCCCAGGTGCATGTTTTTGGCGGTGGGAGGAAGCCGGAGTACCCGGAGGGAACCCACGCAGTCACGGGGAGAACATGCAAACTCCACACAGAAAGATCCCGAGCCAGGGATTGAACTCAGGACTACTCAGGACCTTCGTATTGTAAGGCACATGCACTAACCCCTGGTCCACTGTGCCGCCCCAATTGTAAATCAAATCTTAATATTCAACAATCAATGAACAAAAATGGTAACACTTTAGTATGGGGGACATTCATCATTAATTAGTTGCTTTTTAAAGTAACAAAGACTTAATTTAGAGTTATTTGGACACTAGGGGATCATATAAGGGTTAGGGTTAGGGTTAGGGTTAGGGTTACTAATAAGTAGGGGCGTGGGAAAAGATCGAGTCGAATTTGAATTGCGATTCTCATGTTGTGCGATTCAGAATCGATTCTAATTTTTTTTTAAATCGATTTTTTTTTTAATCAAAAGTTGTTTTTTTTAATCAATCCAACAAAACAATACACACTGATACCATAACAATGCAATCCAATTCCAAAACCAAACCTGACCCAGCAACAATCAGAACTGCAATAAACAAAGCAATTGAGAGAAGACACAAACACGACACAGAACAAACCAATCGACAATCGCGTTGAATCGAAAAAATCGATTTATAATCGAATCGCGACCCCAAGAATGGATATTGAATCGAATCGTGGGACACCCAAAGATTTGCAGCCCTACTAATAAGCAATAATTCTGAGGTTATAGAGGGAAGACTCTTTGTAAATGGCTTACTGGTTCTATAGTAAGGCCATGCAAGATAAGGCGTCAATAAGTACTTAATAATGACTAATTAAGAGCCAATATGTTACTAATTTGCATGTTAATAAACAACTAATTAATGGTGAATATGTGTTCCCCCATACTAAAGTGTTACGAACATTTTTAATTAATTAAATCTTTGAGTTTGAAGTAATTTTTTTACATGCTGCACGTATATGTATGTGACCAAAAAGAGGTTTTGTAGCTTCAAAACCGTTTTGAAATGGTTTTGTCATATTTTTTTTTTACCAAATATTACAGGGGTGTCTAAACTTTTTGACTTGGGGGCCAAATTGGGCTAAAATAATTTGGCCAGGGGCAAAAGTCGACTGCTTATAAAGTAACTATATGTATATATGTATGCAAATATATATATATATATATATATATATATATATATATATATATATATATATATATATATATATATATATATATATATGTATATATATACACATATATATATACGTATACATATACATATATATATATATATATATATATATATATATATAGGTTAGGTCAAGAAAAAACACAGAGGCTATTTAATTCCTACAAACCTGTATTTTTTTCTGACATAACGTATATTCCGCTCTACCCCGGTATTGAGCACTGTATAACTGATAAACCACAGGAACCTCGACAATATATAACCAGTACAGGCCAAACGTTTGGACACACCTTCTCATTCAATGCATTTTCTTTATTTTCACGACTATTTACATTGTAGATTGTCACTGAAGGCATCAAAACTATGAATGAATACATGTGGAGTTATGTACTTAACAATAACAGGTGAAATAACTGAAAACATGTTTTGTATCCTAGTTTCTTCAAAATAGCCACCCTTTGCTCTGATTACTGCTTTGCACACTCTTGGCATTCTCTCCATGAGCTTCAAGAGGTAGTCTCCTGAAATGGTTTTCACTTCACAGGTGTGCCTTATCAGGGTTGATTAGTGGAGTTTTTTGCTTTATAATGTATATAACATTTATATGATATTAAAAGTATGTGAAAGTTCGACTCCTATATTGTTTACTTCCGTGACGATCTCCTTAAAGTTATACAAACATTGATAAGTGTGGAGAGAGTGTTTTGTATTTTTCTTGTCACGCATTTCAGGGGTTTCAAATGGGCGTCATTTTGAATGATGTGCTGTGCTTTGACATTTTTTTTTATAACGTCCACACTGTTCAGTGAGTAGGTTGTGTTATATGTGACCATGTATTTTGACTTTTTGTGGGAGTGTATTGGTGCCATGAGTGGTAAAGGTTGTTTGGATTTAGTCATATACAAAGTATAATAATGCTGTTCTGTAAACACTTAAAAGTGCAATTCGTGGTCATTAATCTGAATCACCGACGCTGTCTGCAAAATGGTGGCACATTTGCAGCAAACATATTGTCAGATACTTAAAATTAGCTGATTCCTTATTGAACTCGCGATGTCTTGCTGGCCAAACTGAACTCGCCGGCGAGCGGCCCATGGGCCGTACTTTTGTAGCATCGGAAATAATACATTGCAAGAATTGGTTTGAATAGAGCAGTGATTCTCAACCTTTTTTCAGTGATGTACCCCCTGTGAACATTTTTTTGATTCATGTACCCCCTAATCAGAGCAAAGCATTTTTGGTTGAAAATAAGAGATAAAGAAGTAAAATACAGCACTATGTCATCAGTTTCTGATTTATTAAATTGTATAATAGTGCAAAATATGGCTCATTTGTAGTGGTCTTTATTGAACTACTTGGAAAAAAGATACAACAATAACTACAAACTTGTTGAAAAATAAACAAGTGATTTAATTATAAATAAAGATTTCTACACATAGAAGTAATCATCAACTTAAAGTGCCCTCTTTGGGGATTGTAATAGAGATCCATCTGGATTCATGAACTTAATTCTAAACATTTCTTCACAAAAAAAGAAATCTTTAACATCAATATTTATGGAACATGTCCACAAAAAATCGAGCTGTCAACACTGAATATTGTATTGTTGCATTTCCTTTCACAGTTTATGAACTTACATTCATATTTTGTTGAAGTATTTGAATTGTTGCTATTTTTAGAATATTTTTCAAAAATCTCTCGTACACCTCGGCATACCTTCAAGTAGTCCCAGGGGTATGCGTACCCCCATTTGAGAATCACTGGAATAGAGAATCATGCTGAATTGTGAATCAAATCGTCATCCCAAAAATGGTGAAGTGCCCAAAGATTCACACTTCTACCAGCTGGAACTACTATGTTTGTGTCACTCATACCCAAGGCCACCGGTTGCTATTTATAACTTTCTCATAAATATTCAAGCACTTTCATTTTCCGCAAAATGCCTCAGATTGTCCAAATCCGACTGGCAGCTCGCCAAGCACTAAGACAAATTAAGTGTTTTTTTTTTCGAGATAGGCTTTACTAAAAAAGATATGTTCAGAGAAAAAGAAAGACTGCGTTGTGCTGCAAAGGCTTTGTTTTGGCCTTGATGCTAACTTTGTAGGAACTGTTTGGGAAAAAAAAATACCCCAGTGCACAACGCAAGGTCCTTAAAAGGCATGCTTGGATGAGTTTGATGCGGAAGAACTCAAGAGCCCTGACCTAGATCAACAAACCCCACACTCTCCAAAGTCCTACAAAAGAGGGTCATTTTTTTGTTTTTGTTTGAAATATGTATTTTTTCAATGATCTTGTGGTCGCTTAGCAGAGGTGGGACCAAGTCATTTTATTGCAAATCACAAGTAAGTCTCAAGTCTTTGTCTTCAAGTCTCGAGTCAAGTCCCAAGTCAAGACAGTCAAGTCCCGAGTCAAGTCCAAAGTCGAAACTAGAAAGTCTCAAGTCAAGTCCCAAGTCCTGCATTTTGAGTTTCGAGTTTTTAAAATGCTGTATTTATTTATTAAAAACAAGTGCATTTGAAATTGCAGGGAAAAAAATAGTGCTGACATTGCAATTCATAATAGCACTATTTACCAGTCATTTTAAACATTTAATTCATTGCTTTACAGAATAAACACATTTGGAAAAACAAGTGCAACTGTACTTATTTGCACAAAAGTGCTAACATTGTATTTCCATGTCATATTGCATTGTAACTAGTTCCACAACAGTTTCTATCCTGTTCTTACCTTATCTCATTGATCTCATCTCATACTGTTTGTGTGTTTATGTGTGCGCACATATGAAAAATATAACAAATATATGAACATAACAATGAACAGAGTTGCACTCTTTAGATGTCAGGGTCCTATGCTAAATTTACACATATTCTTAATATAGTATACATTTGAACTGACCTTTATTTGACTGTTTGTCTTTTTGTAGGTGGCTAAAAGCTGCGATGCTACTGACCGCTGTCTAACATTACGTTACTGTGTGTGATACATTGACGTAATGTTATGTATAGGTACCTCATGCAACCCTGCTTAAAAACATGAACACAACAATGAACAGAATTGTACTTTTTAGATGTCAGGGCCCTATGCAATATGTACACATATTCTTAATATAGTGTGCATTTTAACTGACCTTTATTTGACTATGTTTATCTTTTTGTAGGTGGCTAAAATATGCGGTGCTGCTGACCGCCGTCTAACGTTACGTTGCTGTGTGTGATACATTGACTAACGTAACGTTATGTGTAGGTACCTCATGCAACCCTGCTTAAAAAAAAAATCACTTCACAAAAAGTATGAATAAGGTAGCAAACTGCAGTGGACGCAACAGATTGCCGTGTTTGAAATGATGTTATAACCATAGACATCTTATATTATATATCTGTATATTGTACAGTATTTGTATTTTGTACTTCTATAGTGTTTTGCATATTGTACAGAATTGCTTATTATTTTTATTGGATAGTAGTCTGTTTATTTCAATTGTTAGTTTTTCCTTTATTACCTCTTATGTCATTTATTTCACCCCATATTTGTTCCCACTACCGCACCTTAAGTTGGAGTCTTTAATCTCGTTATATGCAAATATAATGACAATAAAGTTCATTCTATTCTATTCTATTCTATCTTATAAGTAGACGCCGCATTGGCTGCTGTGACGCGAGCAATTTGGCCGCCATCTTGAAGTGGTGATGAGGAGCCGACGAGCAGCCTAAACTGACAGTTGACGGGTAGAAAACAAAGATACCCGGCTGGTGTTCAGCGTTTTTCTGCTCAAATGAGCGGACTGTTGATAATAGGAATTGGGGGATTACTTTTCACAACTAAGATTTAACATTAACGTACTATTGCCTTCCGCCTGATTGTAGCTGAGATAGGCACCAGCGCCCCCCGCAACCCCAAAGGTAATAAGCGGTAGAAATGGATGGATGGATGGTTGTATTTTGTGAAAATAATATTACCCCAGAGTTGTGAAGGAGCAATGAAACGTCAATATTTGTATGTGAAAATCACAAATAAATCTTCTGGGGGATGATGATGGCCCTACATCAATCAATCAATCAATCAATGTTTACTTATATAGCCCTAAATCACTAGTGTCTCAAAGGGCTGCACAAACCACAACACAAACCACTACGACATCCTCGGTAGGCCCACATAAGGGCAAGGAAAACTCACACCCAGTGGGACGTCGGTGACAATGATGACTATGAGAACCTTGGAGAGGAGGAAAGCAATGGATGTCGAGCGGGTCTAACATGATACTGTGAAAGTTCAATCCATAATGGATCCAACACAGTCGCGAGAGTCCAGTCCAAAGCGGATCCAACACAGCAGCGAGAGTCCCGTTCACAGAGGAGCCAGCAGGAAAACATCCCAAGCGGAGGCGGATCAGCAGCGCAGAGATGTCCCCAGCCGATACACAGGCAAGCAGTACATGGCCACCGGATCGGACAGGACCCCCTCCACAAGGGAGAGTGGGACATAGGAGAAAAAGAAAAGAAACGGCAGATCAACTGGTCTAAAAAGGGAGTCTATTTAAAGGCTAGAGTATACAAATGAGTTTTAAGGTGAGACTTAAATGCTTCTACTGAGGTGGCGTCTCGAACTGTTACCGGGAGGGCATTCCAGAGTACTGGAGCCCGAAATGAAAACGCTCTATAGCCCGCAGACTTTTTTTGGGCTTTGGGAATCACTAATAAGCCGGAGTCCTTTGAACGCAGATTTTTTGCCGGGACATATGGTACAATACAATCGGCAAGATAGGATGGAGCTAGACCGTGTAGTATTTTGTACGTAAGTAGTAAAACCTTAAAGTCACATCTTAAGTGCACAGGAAGCCAGTGCAGGTGAGCCAGTACAGGCGTAATGTGATCAAACTTTCTTGTTCTTGTCAAAAGTCTAGCAGCCGCATTTTGTAACAACTGTAATCTTTTAATACTAGACATAGGGTGACCCGAAAATAATACGTTACAGTAATCGAGGCGAGACGTAACAAACGCATGGATAATGATCTCAGCGTCTTTAGTGGACAGAATGGAACGAATTTTAGCGATATTACGGAGATGAAAGAAGGCCGTTTTAGTAAAGCTTTTAATGTGTGCCTCAAAGGAGAGAGTAGGGTCAAAGATAATAATGCCCAGATTCTTTACCGAGTCGCCTTGTTCAATTGTTTGGTTGTCAAATGTTAGAGTTGTATTATTAAATAGAGGTCGGTGTCTAGCAGGACCGATAATCAGCATTTCCGTTTTTTTGGCATTGAGTTGCAAAAAGTTAGCAGACATCCATTGTTTAATTTCATTAAGACACGCCTCCAGCTGACTACAATCCGGCGTGTTGGTCAGCTTTAGGGGCATGTAGAGTTGGGTGTCATCAGCATAACAGTGAAAGCTAACAACGTATTTGCGTATGATGTCACCTAGCGGCAGCATGTAGATGCTGAAGAGTTTAGGGCCAAGGACCGAACCCTGGGGAACTCCACACGTTACCTTAACGTAGTCCGAGGTCACATTGTTATGGGAGACGCACTGCATCTTATCAGTAAGATAAGAGTTAAACCAAGACAGGGCTAAGTCTGACATACCAATTCGTGTTTTGATACGTTCTAATAAAATATTATGATCGACGGTATCGACGGCAGCGCTAAGATCGAGGAGCAGCAACATAGATGACGCATCAGAATCCATCGTTAGCAATAGATCATTAGTCAATTTTGCGAGGGCTTTCTCCGTGGAGTGATTTGCCCTGAAACCGGATTGAAAGGTTTCACATAGATTGTTAGACGCTAAGTGTTCATTTAACTGCTCCGCAACAATTTTTTCGAGGATTTTTGAAATAAAGGGAAGGTGAGACACCGGTCGGTAGTTTACCATGAGGTCAGGATCGAGGTTAGGTCTTTTAAGAAGAGGATGAATAACCGCTTTTTTGAATGCTAGGGGAACAGTGCCCGAGGAAAGTGATAAGTTTATAATATTTAGCACTGATGGACCTAATAATACAAACAGCTCCTTGATCAGTTTCCCAGGAAGTGGGTCAAGTTAACATGTTGTTTGTTTCATTCCATTTACACGTTGTAACAATTCCTCTAATATTATTTCCTCAAAATGAGAGAAACTATTTTGGATGGCAGTATCCGCCGTATATACAATCGTATCAGTGTTAATAGAACCCAGTTGTAGCTGGGACGCATTGTCTTTAATCTCCTTTCTAATGACTTAAATTTTCTTACTAAAGAATTGCATAAAGTCATCAGCTGAGTGGGTGGAGCTACTGGAAGGGGTCCCTTGTTGGGTTAGCGATGCTACCGTACTAAACAAAAATTTAGGATCGTTTTTATTACGGTGGATGAGATTTGAGTAATATTTAGCTTTAGCTAAGGTAAGCATGTATTTATGTCGAACGAAGTTGGAAGTTGTTGCTTTTACGTCTGTAATATCCGAATTGCATGTTTTGCATACGGAAATTCGTTTTTTGTTGACCAAGTCGTAGTTTTTATACCCGAACGAAACCAACTTCGGCATATTTTTTTCTTACTGGCGCATTGTTTGACAATTATTTTTCCCAGGTTTTCCTGCAATTTGATTGGATGAGTGCTGTGGGACGGAAACAACATAGTACTAATTTGATTGGCTGTTGTACTGAGAGCATACAAGCTGACGGGAACAACATGCTGACAGACACAAGCACAAAACGAAAGATACGGAGCACTCCTGAATAACTTTTTAATCGTTGGGTTTTGCGGAAAGTAACGAGTCATGTCAGGTCAAAACGCTCAAGTCCAAGTCAAGCCACAAGTCATTGATGTTAAAGTCTAAGTCGAGTTGCAAGTCTCTTTACATTTTGTCAAGTCGAGTCTAAAGTCATCAAATTCATGACTCGAGTCCCAGTCATGTGACTCGAGTCCACACCTCTGTCGCTTTGTTCTATTTCGAGTCAGGTACATTACCGTAGCATTGCACTGTAGTGAAGATATTTGTTTACCTTAATGAGGGTCTTTTACAAATACAATTTAATTGTATACTGTGCTCTATACAGTGTTTGCATCTATTCATTGTAGTAACCTAGCAACACAGTTTAAGTCGTATTCCAGGTATTTACTTCAATTTACTTTACTATGGGTACCTGCAAGGCTCACAAGCCTCCAAATTTTAATATCCCGTCCAGGTGCGAAGCACCACATTACAGGCCCCTTTTTTTAAAACCTTGAGTGTCCTTGAATGCACAACAGTTATGTGCACTGAGATGCAAAAGTGAAACTTACATATAATTTTCTCCTATGCTGTCACAGGTTGATTTAGTGTATTTTTACCTTTTCTTCTTCACCCCTGTACCAAAATGCTGATGCCGTGAGTGAATGTTTAAAAAGTGAGCTTTGATGACGTAATGACGTCTGTGTTGAGTGAAGTGTTCCATGCAGGGGTTGCTGCTATCCAGTTGGAACAAACCATTTTGCAGTTTTCATAGGGGGGTGTATGTCATCTTAGATATTCTTGATTATATTCAAGCAACTTTATCATTTAGCATTCCCAGATATATTTATTATAAATCAACATTTATGAAATTTGTATACATACACATATATATATATATATATATATATATATATATATATATATATATATATATATATATATATATATATATATACATATATATATATATATTTATATATATACACACACACATATATATATATATATATATTTATATAGAGAGATGAAGTAGTTTTGTGATTTTTCCCACACCTACATACATTTATATATATATATATATATATATATATATATATATATATATATATATATATATATATATACAGTTTTTATTCTTATATATATACATATATATACATATATACATATATATATATATATATATATACAGTTTTTATTCTTATATATATATATACATATATATATACATATATATATATATATATATATATATATATATATATATATATATATATAAGTATATGTAGGTGTGGGAAAAATCACAAGACAACTTCATCTCTACAGAACTGTTTCATGAGGGGTTCCCTCAATCATCAGGAGATTTGAAATACATATTGCGCTCTACCACGGTATCGAGCACTATTCTCTGGATAATCCAATCAAGATACATATATATATACACATTTATGTATATATACACATATATATATATATATACAGATATATATACAATATATATATTTATGTGTATATATATATATATGTGTATATATATATGTATCTTGATTGGATTATCCAGAGAATAGTGCTCGATACTGTGGTAGAGCGCAATATGTATTTATGTCTTGTGATTTTTCCCACACCTACATATATATATATATATATATATATATATATATATATATATATATATATATATATGTATATATATATATATATATATATGTATATATAAATATATGTAGGTGTGGGAAAAATCACAAGACAACTTCATCTCTACAGAACTGTTTCATGAGGGGTTCCCTCAATCATCAGGAGATTTGAAATACATATTGCGCTCTACCACGGTATCGAGCACTATTCTCTGGATAATCCAATCAAGATACATATATATATATATACACATTTATGTATATATACACACATATATATTGCGATGAGGTGGCGACTTGTCCAGGGTGTACCCCGCTTTCCGCCCGATTGTAGCTGAGATAGGCACCAGCGCCCCCTGCGACCCCAAAGGAAATAAGCGGTAGGAAATGGATGGATGGATATATATATATATATATATATATATATATATATAGATATATATATATATATATATATAGATATATATACATATATATATATATATATATATATATATATAGATGTATATATATATATATACAGATATATATACATATATATATCTATATATATATATATATATATCTATATATATATATATATAGTACAGGGCAAAAATGTGGACACACCTTCTCATTCACAACACAACTGATCGTCTCAACCCCATTAATAAAGCAAGAAATTCCACTAATCAACTCTGATAAGGCACACCTGTGAAGTGAAAACCATTTCAGGTGACTACCTCTTGAAGCTCATCGAGAGAATGCCAAGAGTGTGCAAAGCAGTGCCACCCACCCACCAAAAATCAGTCATATTTCCAGTGTATTCACATGTGGGTAGTCTTTAATTATAGCCCTCGCCACATCTGTATCAGGTGTCTGGGTGTGTGCAAGTGCTGGGATCTGTTTTTAATAGGTCTGTAGATCTGCCATCAATCTCCTTTCTCGCCTTCCAGTCTACCTTTGCTGGTTTATGGGGAGAATTAACATGCTGGTGGAAAATGAAAGTCAACTATAGCGTATCTCGTTTCTACTTTAAAAGTATGTAATTTTTTGGCTGAAAAAAAATGAGAATGAGTGTGAGAAATAGAAGATATTGATAGGTTTTAGAAGCAGCAGGAGGAGCTGTCACTGATTTACGAGTGAAACTCTCCTGAGTCAAGGTTTGGCAGACTTATTGGTCTTATTGGTTTTGACAGGATATCCAATGGAGAGTGGGCGAAGTTCAAGTATTTGAAAACTAAAAGACGTTTGCCTTCGTCTTCAATAAACAGGCTTGGCTCTGTGCAGGCCTAAAGGGCCGCCAGCTTTTAGCTGATTTTGGCTGCATCCATCCAGAAGGCCGTCTAGTGTTTACGACCACAGCAATAAAGCGGACGCGCTGAAGACACGCAGTACGACCTACTTCTCTGTGGAGCGCGTCAAAACAAGTCGGAATTGAAACGCGGAGGAGAAATGCCAGAAAAGGAGGTTCTAACGAATAATTCCTGCAGTTTTCTCTGATTAGTCCGTACCACAGTTAATTGGACCCATTCCAAAGCGTTACCAAAGTTGAAACCGCTGCAGAAGCAGAATAATACATTCGTTTTGTCAACGTCACTGGAAAAATATGGTTTTGTGTGTGGTTTGAATGACGATAACTTAAAGTGAGGGAAAGTGTCTCGGCAGATATACTCCCTGGGGCTGTAATATACAGTACACAATCTGCTGCTTGTTGTATGGCATTAGGAACCATCTGAGGGGAAAGGAATAGACATGTTAAGGAAAATGGGCCATGTGTCAAAGCTCAGAAACGCCTTGGCACTGTCAGTCTGTTTTTTTTTTTGCCGACAGGGTTCTTTTTCCCTCCTGTTTTTCTCTAATCATCGCTCGTCTCCACAATAGTATGGATCTCCCAAGCAGGCCTAACAGGGGTGACAGTGTTTACACAGAGGCTCCTCAGTCCGGGCCTGTGGATCTCACTGGCACTTCTCTACCTATACGGCCTCCCGGCTGTCAATCACGCTTTCATTGAGCCAGCAGAAGCTGACATTTTTGTGTTGACCCATGGAAAGTCATTTTTCACCACCTTTCCTCGACCCACTCTTAGCAAATAAAGATGCCGATAGAGAACGTTTCTTCTGGAGCAGGGATAGTCAATGTTTTTAACTTGGCGGTCGCATTTGGGCTCAAAATGTATCCATCCATTTTCTACCGCTTGTCCAGTTTCCATTTCATGTATATATATATATATTATATATATATATATATATATATATATATATAGTCAAGGTTTTTGTGGTTTATCTGTTATACAGTGCTCAATACCAGGGTAGGGCGGAATACATATGTTAGGTCGGTAAAAAACACAGAGGCTATTTCAGGGAAACCTGCGAAACAGGCTTATAGGGATGAATTGGCCCGTGTGTCGTAGTATCGAAACCACTGTTCTGGACATTTCTAACTGACTGACTCACTTCATTATGAATGAATGTTAATTACCTGACATTATTTCTTTGATTACTTTTCAGAAAAATCCTATTTTGAGGTTATATGACTGTGCCAATCAGCCCACTTGCAGGTTTCCCTGCGAAACAGGCTTGTAGGGATGAAATAGCCTGTGTGTTTTTTTCCTGACTTAATGTGTATATATATATATATATATATATATATGTATATATATATATATATATATATATATAATGGATAAATAATTAGTAATAAGAGTATGTGAAGGTTCGACTCCTCCCTTGTTTTTTTCTGTGACGACCTCCTCAAAGTTTTGCAATAAATCAGAAATGTCAAGCAACTAAAATGACCATGGAAAACTGCAGAGAGAGCTTTTTGCAATTTTCCCGTCATGCATTGTAATGGATTTAAATTGGTGTAATTTAGAATTCTTTATGGTGATTAAATTTTTTTAAATAATATAATATGATAGTATCCACAAAGTTCAATTAGCAGGTTGTGTTATGTGTGACCATCTGTGTTGACTTTCTGTGTCGGTTGAATTTTTTTACAGATTTCCCTGCGAAACAGGCTTGTAGGGATGAAATAGCCTCTTTGTTTTTTCCTGACCTAACCTTTATATAGAGTCGAACTTTCACATACTCTTAGTACCCAAATATGTATCACTAATTATGTATCCATTATATATATATATATATATATATATATATATATATATATATATATATATATATATATATATATATATATGTATATATATATATATATATATATATATATATACATACATACATATATATGTGTGTATATATAATGGATACATAATTAGTAATACATATTTGGGTACTAAGAGTATGTGAAAGTTTGACTCCTCCCTTGTTTACTTCTGTAATGACCTCCTCAAAGTTTTGTAATAAATCAGAAAGCAGCTAAAATGAACATGGAAAACTGCGGAGAGAGTGTTTTGCATTTTCCCCATCATGCATTGTAATGGGTTTAAATTGGTGTAATTTAGAACTTTTGGAATAATATCCACAAAGTGTAATTAGTAGGTTGTGTTATGTGTGACAATGTGTCTGGACTTTCTGTGTTGATTGCATTTTTTTGTGTGCCATGACTAGGGAAGGTTGTTTGGATTGGGTCAAAAGTGTAGATGCTGTGCTATCTTCACTAACAAAGCGCACATCACAGTCATTGACCTGATTTACTCATGTTGTCTACATGATGGTGGCAAATTTTCAACAATCAGATTGTTAAATGTGTAAAATGTAATTTAAAATGTCCCGCAGGCCAGATTCGTTATTAAACTCATGATGTCTCGCTGGCCAAACTAAAGACGCCGGCCCGTTTGTCGTAGTTTGGATACCACTGTTCTGGACATTTCTAACTGACTGACTCCCTCCATTATGCATGAATGTTATTTACCTGACAGTAATTCTGTGATTACTTTTCAGAAAATCCTATTTTGAGGTTACATGACTGTGCCAATCAGCCATCTTTTTTAGCCTGTGGAGCAGACGGATCTAATCAGACAGTCTGTTTGGATCCTAAGGGATGACGTATGAGCTCTGTGTATACTATTTATGGTCAGGAAGTCCTCAAGCAGACATGACGAAAGCAAAAACAATAATAAGATGGTGCTGTGCAACATTGTAAAAACCTGGCAATGACATTAATTACATAGATGATACAAGTTGTTTTGTCTATGGGTTAATTCAACAACAAAATCTAACCTTTCTCAGTCGTTTCGCTCCAGGATGGGAAGCTTGACAGGTCCAGGTCAATGTTTCAGCTGTGTCGAGGTTTCATACTGTCCATGCTGAGTCTTTGCGCTCATTGAGAATAAAGGGCCTGCATGGAGCTGCAGTGCAAGCCAACACGGCCCGGTAGGAGAACACCAACAGAGGGTGGTCCATGTGCAAAAAGAGGGAGGCTGATGGTTAGATTTTTCTCAGCAGTTGCAGGAAAAAGGCAGGCTTGGCCCTGCCTTCTTGCACTGATGTCATGCAAAGTTATTGCAAAGAAAGAGACACCCCTTCTCATATGACCACAACTGGTCAAAGGTTCTTGTTAAACGCTCTACTGGTGATGTCATCTTTTTACTCTTTTCTCATGCATGCAGTTTCTTTATTGTCTTAGCCCAGTGGTCGGCAACCCAAAATGTTGAAAGAGCCACATTGGACCAAAAAATAAAAAACAAATCTGTCTGGAGCCGCAAATAATTAAAAGCCATATTACATACTGATAGTGTGTCATGAGATATAAATTGAATTATTAGGACTTAAAGGAAACTAAATGAGCACAAATATAGCTAAAAATTAAGCATAGTAATGCAATATGTACATATAGCTAGCCTAAATAGCATGTTAGCATCGGTTAACTTGCAGTCATGCAGTGACCAAATATGTCTGATTAGTACTCCACATAAGTCAATAACATCAACAAACCTCACCTTTGTGCATTCATGCACAACGTTATAAGTTTGGTGGACAAATTCAGACAGAAAAAGAAGTGGCATAAATCTCGTCGGAGAAAGTTATGCATGTAAACAAACTAGGATGAGTTCAAGTACCGCCAAAATTAGTAGGACAAAACGGCGCTCGCCAAATACTCGAATCAGTGAAGCATGTTTAATATAAACAGTGTGCTTTATAGCAATTAGGGAGGTTTGTGTCATGTTTGTCCTCGTACAAAAACCAAATTGAAACAAAAAATATTTTCCCCCCCCTCATTTCCTCATTTCATATAGTTTTGAAAAAGCTCCAGAGAGCCACTAGGGCGGCGCTAAAGACCCCTGTCCTAGTCCAACTAAATGTACAGCATTATTTCTAACAATCCAGCAGTTTAGGATGATCATCAGTGGTCTGTTTTGGATTTGTCCTCTCCATAGATGGTGTGTGTGCGAGTGCGTGTGTGTGTGTGTGAGTGTGTGTGTGTGTGTGTGTGTGTGTGTGTGTGTGTGTGTGTGTGAGCGCCCCAGGAGCAATTGGCAGCTGCGTTTATTTGCTTATGAGGACAACGTGTGACGGGTTGCAAGCAATATTTTGAAATAAGATGGGGGCTCAGGCTTTGATGCATGGGTAGACATACTTAAACCACGTGGGAGGACAGTTTTGTTATGAAGTTTGAGAAGGGATGTTTTTTTTGTTTTTGCAGAGTGTGAGCGCATAGAACTGTGGGGGAATGTGTTGACTGTGTGTGCGACTGCATGTGATCATGGTGATTCTTTTACACAACACCCATTATCTATTCCAAGCAGGGGAGCCGGATGCTGGAGCCTATCCCAGCTGACTACACTTAGTGCTGGTATCCAGTCGGTCACAGGTCAGCATGTTTACATATGACCCAATCCAAACAACTTTTTCCACTCATGGAGCAAACAAGCTGACAAACCAAGTCAACACACATGGTCACACATAACACAAGCTGCTCAATGAACTTTGTGGATATTATGAAAAAATGTCCAAACACAGCACATGATTCAAAATCACGCCCATTTAAATCTCCTGCGATGCATGCTGGAAAAAATACAAAACATTCTATACACACTTATTTGTACGCACGTACAACACTTAAGACCTTCAGTATATCAGTGTGTGGAATTAAATTATGTAATGGATTAAGCAAAGAAATCAAACAATGTACTAACTGATCCACTTCAAGAAACTCTTCATACTTAAAGTGTTTACAAAGTACAAAGAAGAAGAACCATGATAAACATTCTGAATTTATCTCATCCATCCATTCATTTTCAAGATAATCTTACTCATCTCACCATATGAAATATAACTTACTTCACCAATTATTATTAATTAATTAATAATTGTTTTATTGTTATTACTTATGGATGATCTTATGAATAAATTGAGTACAGTAATTGAACAAAAGTTTTAGCAACTGCTATGTAAAGGAAAAGGGGTTGGATTAAATACGCTCTGCTTCTTCTTTTTCAAACATGTTGAATAGAGAAACTGGAAATTGTTGTATGCATGCATGTTGGAAATAACCTCAAACTCAACTCAACTTAACTTATCCATTTTTGGCGCATTTAAGTTGCTTTGTTATTTCTGATTGATTACCAAACTTTAAGGAGAACGTCACGGTAGTAAACAAGGTATTAGTCAAACTTTCACTTACTCCTAATATCCATTTATAATAATTATATATTCATTATGTTAATAAAATATAATATGTATGTATATTCGTACAAACCCCACAACCAGTGAAGTTGGCACGTTGTGTAAATTGTAAATAAAAACAGAATACAATGATACGGCGGTACTGCATCAAACAACGACATCAGTGTGTAAAGGATATCACCACATGGGGTCAGGAACACTTCAGAAAACCACTGTCAGTAAGTAAAGTTGGTCACTAGATCTGTAAGTGCAAGTTAAAACTTTACTATGCAAAGTCAAAGCCATTTATCAACAACACCCAGAAATGCCGCCGGTTTCGCTGGTCTCGAGGACATCTAAGATGGACTGATGCAAAGTGGGAAAGTGTTCTGTGGTCTGACGAGTCCACATTTCAAATAGTTTTTTGAAAACTGTGGACGTTGTGTCCTCCGGAACAAAGAGGAAAAGAACCATCCGTATTGTTGTAGGTGCAAACTTCAAAAGCCAGCATCTGTGATGATGGTATGGGGGTGTACTAGTGCCCAAGACATGGTTAATTTACACATCATTGAAGGCGCCATTAATGCTGAAAGATACATACAGGTTTTGGAGGAACATATGCTGCCATCCAAGCAATGTTATCATGGACGCCCATGCTTATGGACGCCCCTGTTTATGTCAGCAAGACAATGCCAAGCCATGAGTTACAACAGCGTGGCCTAATAGTAAAAGAGTACGGGTACTAGACTGGCCTACCTGTAATCCAGACCTGTCCCCCGTTTAAAATGTGTGGCGCAATATGAAGTATAAAATACCACAACTTAAACTGTACATCAAGCAAGAATGGGAAAGAATTCCACCTGAAAAGCTTAAAAAATTGGTCTTCTCAGTTCCCAAATGTTAACTGAATGTTGTTTAAAGGAAAGGCCATGTAACACATAGTGTTAAAAAGGCCCCAGTGCGAACTTTTAAAGTTTTTAGAGTTAATGATTATTTGCACACAAAAAAAAATACTTTTCTCATTTCGAACATTAAATATCTTGTCTTTGCAGTCTATTCAATTGAATATAAGTTGAAAAGGATTTGCAAATCATTGTATTCTGTTTTTATTTAGGATTTACCCAACGTGCCAACTTTACTGGTTTTGGGTTTTGTATATGAATGTATATATTAGGGTTGCACTGTATTAGTATAGTACAGCGATACTAATGAATCATTTTCGGTACTATATTGCCTCTGAAACGTACCTGTCTCGCACCTTTCCTGTCATCGTCACGTCATGAAATTGCTGGTTTTACGAGCAGAGGAGCATGTTCGGCGGCATACAGTCACAGAGTACTTTCAAGCAGAGACAGTGTGTGGATAGAAAAGAGAGAACGAATGCATGTTGCTTAAAGATAAACATAAGGTGAAGTTATAACACTGAAACACCCTCAGGAAGGGATGCTTTAAGACATGGCTAGCTAGCTAGCGGCTAACGTCCCTTCGCCATCGGCAGTGTTTTAGTGACTTCTAAATCACTAATCCTGGTCTTCAACTAAAGTTAGTTTCTTACAGGGATCATCCCTGCAGGACGAGGAATAGCTAAATATGCTTTACTACACATGGTGGATCTACACTTGACACCCATTGTAATGATATCAAGGCCCGTATCTAGTCGATACTACTCTGATTACGTCGATATTTTATGGCATCACATCTTCTTTTTAAAAAAAAAAATATATTATGTTTATAAACTCAGGAAATATGTTCCTGGACACATGAGGACTCAGAATATGACCAATATATGATCCTGTAACTACTTGGTATCTGTCAGACTTGCCACTGACAGTTTGTTTGTGTTTTAGTTTCTCCTCTGTGTGTTTAGTATTTCCTGTCCTTGGTTCCTGTCTAGTGCTCTTATTTTGGTTTAGCTTCCTGTTTGTCTCCCTGTGTCCTGTTTTCACTCAGCTGCGGCTGATTGGCATCTGGTCACACCTGATGTCAATCAGCCAGCTCCTATTTTACCTGCTTTATTCCTCCAGTCAGGGCTGGATCATTATATTGTCTTGTCGATGTCACATCTAGTCGCGCTTGTGATGTGTTATCGCTCCTGTCGTGTCGTACCTTGTCTTTGCAGCGTAGCGGTAAGCTATAGTCAGTTGTTGTTTGTAGCTTACTGTTTTTTGTTCCCTGCTTCCGTTTTATTTTTCATTATACAAGTACGACTTCTGTTTGCCTGTTCGCTCCCTGCTAGCTTCCACGCCAAGCTCCTGTTCGTTATTTTCTAGCTCCCAGGCTAGCTCCTTTTGTTTGATTATCCGCCTCGTGCGCGCTTTGTGTTTGTACCCTTTTGGTTTTGTTTTTGTCTTAGTATTTAATTAAATCACGTTTGCTCACTCCATGCCTGCCTCCATCTCTGCATCTTGGGGTTCGTCAACAAATAACTCTGACAGTATCGAATTGATACTCACATTTGTGATATCATCCAAAACTAATATAAACTATCAAACAACAGAAGAATAAGTGATTTTTACTTTTTAACAGAAGTGTGTACAGAACATGTTTAAAGAGAAAGTAAGCATATATTAACAGTAAATGAACAAGTAGATTAATAATTCATTTTATACCACTTGTCCTTAATTATTTTTGACAAAATAATACAATGATAAATGACACAATATGTTACCGTATACGTCAGCAGACTATATTAGGGAGCCTCAGTTTGTTTACTGACTAATAAAAGACAAGTTTTCTTGTATGTTTACTATTTTACTTAAGGACAAACTTGCAATAAGAAACACATGTTTAATGTACCCTTTGATTTTTTGTTAAAATAAAGCCAATAATGGCATTTTTTTATGGTGCCCTTTATTTGGAAAAGTACTGAAAAGTATTGAAATAATGTTTTTTTTGTTTTTGTAATATTATTTTGAAAATGTAAAAAAAAAAAAGAAATTAGCTGCTGCCCGCAAATCCCGCTTCGTTTATCCCACTCACTGTTGTTTTGTCCTTGGGCAAGACACTTTCACCTACTTTGTCCCACGCAACCACACAGTTCACTGAGCAAGATGCTGACCTGATCTCCATGGTGGCTGCCCATAGTCCCGAAGAGGATGGGTTACATGCACAGGCAACTTTTGCTGTATCCATTGTTCATGTGACAGAATAACAATTTCTAGTCATTCCTTTTTTTCTTTTTGTGGTGGTGTTTTGCACAGGAAAATGTACGATTTGGTCACCTAATTTACATAATTCGATCCAGGCCATGGGTGTCAAAATCTGGCCCGAGGGCCAAATTTGGCCCGACGTGTAATTTCATTTGGCTTGCCGGTATTATACAGCGGCGATGCCGCTCTAACACCGCTAATCCTCATACTTGCCAACCCTCCCGAGACTCCCGAAGTTCAGTGCCCCTCCTGAAAATCTCCCGGTGGAACCATTCTCCCAAATTTCTCCCGATTTCCTCCCGGACAACAATATTGTTTTAATGGCACTTCCTTTAGCCTTCTCTACAACCTTGCATCACGTCCGCTTTTCCTACATACAAACACTGTGCCGTCCTAGTCACACAATATAAGCGGATTTTACACACACATAAGTTAATGCAAGGCATGCTTAATCAGGTCACACTCAGGGTGGCTGAATAAACAATTTTAACGCTGTTACAAATATGCGCCGCACTGTGAAGCCACACCAAACAAGAATGACAAACACATTTCGGGAGAACATCCGCACCGTAACACGACATAAACACAACTGAATCCCTTGCAGCACTAACACATCTGGGACGCTACAATATATAATTTGATATACCATTGATATTTTTTGATTATTATTATTATTATGTTTATTTGAAACTCTATTTTGCATGTCACTATAAAGTTATATAAGCCTTGCTTGTTCAATATTCAATTCAAAACTTGTTTGGGTCCCTATTAAAAGGTTAATTTGTTCAACCTTGGTCCGCGGCTTTGTTCAGTTTAAAATTTTGGCCCACTCTGTATTAGAGTTTTACACCCCTGAACAAGTTACACTGAAAATTAAAGACAACTTTAATTTGTATTGATCTAATCGTTTATTGATGTTGTGTCATTGTCCCCATTTTATAGGACTATTTTAAACTACCATATTTTTCGGACTATAAGTCGCAGTTTTTTTCATAGTATGGCCGGGGGTGCGACATATACTCCGGAGCGACTTATGTGTGAAATTATTAACACATTACCGTAAAACATCAAATAATATTATTTATCTCATTCGCGGAAGAGACGAAGACATGTCAGCAATCGTCACACACACGTCAACCAATAAGAATTTGGCGGGGGCAGGGTCATGGCAGAAGTGCATTGTGGGTCATGGAATGCTAACTGCTATATGCTACTGCCGTAGCTATTAAAAAGGATCATTTCAACGTTGGCGGTAACTTATAAAAACTGAGAAGGGCTGAACAAAAATGGCACCCAAAAGGAAATCATGTACTGCAGATTACACAATATCAAAATATATTATTTATCTCATTCGCGGAAAAGACGACGAAAATGTCAGCAATCGTCACACACACGTCAACCAATAAGAATTCGGCGGGGGAGGGTCATGGCAGAAGTGCATTGTGGGTCAAGGGAGGCTAACTGCTATATGCTATATGCTACTGCCGTAGCTATTAAAATGGATCATTTCAACGTTGGCGGTAACTTATAAAAACTGAGAAGGGCTGAACAAAAATGGCATCGAAAAGGAAATCATGTACTGCAGATTACAAGCTGGACTTAGTGAAATATGCAGCAGAAAACGACAAGAGGAAGCAGCGCATACCTTTGGAGTTGTCAGAGTTGTTTACAAGCGACATCGAGGAAGAAGATTTCATCGGATTTATCGATTAGGAGTGACAGATTGTTTGGTAAACGTATAGCATGTTCTATATCAGTGTTTTTCAACCTTTTTTGAGCCAAGGCACATTTTTTGCGTTGAAAAAATCCAGAGGCACACCACCAGCAGAAATGATAAAAAAAAAACGAAACTCAGTTGACAGGAAAAGTCGTCGTCGCAAATGTTGGATATGACTTTAAACCATAACCAAGCATGCATCAACATAGCCCTTGTCACATCACGCTGTGACTTATTTGGAGTTTTTTACTGTTTTCCTGTGTGTAGTGTTTTTGTTCTTGTCTTGCTCTCCTATTTTGGTGGTTTTTGTCATGTTCGGATGTACATTGTGGACGCTGTCTTTGGTCCACAGTAAGTCTTTGCTGTTGTCCATCATTCTGTGTTTGTTCACTTGGTAGCCAGTTTAGTTCTGCAGAGCCTTCCCTAAGTTTCACAGCATTTTCTTAGGGGCACTCACCTTTTTGTTTATTTTTTGTTTAAGCATTAAACACATTTTTACCTGCACGATGCTTCCCGCCGTTTCCGACATCTACAAAGCAATTAGATACCGGCTGATATGGAAGAATGTTACAGGGTCTAGACAGCACCGACACTCAACAACACATAATTCGCAGACTATAATTACTGGTTTGCAAAATATATTTTTAATACAAATAAGTGAAATTAGATAATCTCCAAAGGCACACCAGACTGTATTTTACAGTGGTTGAAAAACACTGTTCTATATGTTATAGTTATTTGAATGACTCTTACCATAATATGTTACGTTAACATACCAGGCACCTTCTCTGTTGGTTATTTATGCATCAAATAACGTACACTTATTCAGCCTGTTGTTCACTATTCTTTATTTATTTTAAATTGCCTTTCAAATATATATTCTTGGTGTTGGATTTTATCAAATTAATTTCCCCCAAAAATGCCAGTTATATTCCAGTGCGACGTATATATATATATTTTTTTTCCCCCTTCTTTATTATGCATTTTCGGCCGGTGCGACGTATACTCCGGAGCGACTTATAATCCGAAAAATACGGTACTATAATGACAATTATTATATTTTTTGAAGGACTTCCGTCCGGTAAGTCAGGGGAGCCCATTATGTCGATCGCGGAAAGTGTATCAGTCGATCCCCAGCTGGGCATTAAAAAAATAGACCTAAAAATTAGCGATCATCAATTTTCACTAAGATGTCACTTTCGTCACTGTCAAAACTCTAAAGACCGACTGCACAGTTCCTGTCTTCACAACAAAAGCCCTGCTTCATCCTGCCTCCGCTAACAAAATAAGAGTCTCAGAAAGCTAGCGCGCTCAAGCTAGCGCGCTACCGAGTTTTCCGTCAATGTATTTCTTGTAAAGTGTATAAAAACGCGAACGGAAGCTGGACCAGAGTGTTCACCCTGAGATCGGTAGGTTGTGAGTTCAAACCCCCGCCGAGTCATACCAAAGACTATAAAAATGGGACCCATTACCTCCCTGCTTGGCACTCAGCATCAAGAGTTGGAATTGGGGGTTGAACCCCCAAAAATGATTCCCAGGCGTGGCAACTCACTTCCCAGGGGGTGCTCAAGAGTGATCTATATGTGTTAAACATGTTTTTATTATCATTAAAGGCCTACTGAAACCCACTACTACCCACCAGGCAGTCTGATAGTTTATATATCAATGATGAAATATTAAAGGGGAACATTATCACCAGACTTTTGTAAGCGTTAATATATACCTTGATGTTGCAGAAAAAAGATTTTTTTTTTTTAAACCGATTTCCGAACTCTAAATGGGTGAATTTTGGCGAATTAAACTCCTTTCTGTTGTTCGCTCTCGGAGCGATGACGTCACAACGAGACGTCACCTAGGTAGTCAATACACCATTTTCTCAAACACATTACAAACATCGAGTCAAATCAGCTCTGTTATTTTCCGTTTTTTCGACTGTTTTCCGTACCTTGGAGACATCATGCCTCGTCGGTGTGTTGTCGGAGGATGTAACAACACGATCAGGGACGGATTAAAGTTGTGCATCGATGCTAACATGCCATTTAGGCTAGCTGTATATACATATTGCATCGTTATGCCTAATTTGTAGCTATATTTGTATCTAGCCTTTCCCTCCACCCACATTTAATGCCAAATTAACACTTACCAATCGACGGATTCAAGTTGCACCAGTGTCAAAAGATCTGTTTGGTCTGCACATTTTACCGGCAATGCTACGACAGACATGGCACAGAGATGTAGGGATACCCTGCGACACTCAAAGCAGATGCATTTCAAACGATAAAGTCAACGAAATCACAAAGGTGAGTTTTGTTGATGGGTTTGACCTTTGTGCTAATCAGACATATTCAGTCGCAGCATGACTGCCAGCTAATCGATGATAACCTGCTATTTAGGCCAGCTGTATGTACATTTGTAGCTATATTTGCATCCAGCCTTTCCCTACACCCACATTTAATGCCAAACAAACACTTAGGAATCGACGGATTTAAGTTGCTCCTGCACATTTTACCGGCGATGCTACGACAGACATGGCACAGAGATGTATGGATATCCTGCGACACTCAATCGTTGGTTAGAAGGCGATCACCGAATAGCTTCAATAGCTATTCACTCAATAGCTTCAGTTTCTTCTTCAATTTCGTTTTCGCTATCTGCCTCCATACTCCAACCATCCGTTTCAATACATGCATAATCTGTTGAATCGCTTAAGCCGCTGAAATCAGTCTGAATCCGCGCTAATGTCGCTATATCTTGCTGTGCTATCCGCCATGTTGGCATCATTAAATGACATCACGGGAAAATGGACGATGGATTTAAAGATAGCGAAAATCAGGCACTTTAAAGTCTTTTTTCGGGATATTCAATGATGGGTAAAATTTTGAAAAAAACTTAGAAAAATAAAATAAGCCACTGGGAACTGATTTTTATTGGTTTTAACCCTTCTGAAATTGTGATAATGTTCCCCTTTAACATTGCATTACATGCCAAAACGGCCGGTTTAGTTTACTAAATTACAATTTTAAGTTTCCCGCGGAGTTTCCTGTTGAAGACGTCGCGGAATGATGACGCGTGTTTGTGACGTTATTGGTTGGAGGGGACGTATTAGCCCAGCACCACTTACGCCTAAAAGTTGTCTCTTTTAATTGCGCAATTACACAGTATTTTGGACATCTGTGTTGCTGAATCTTTTGCAATTTGTTCAATTAATAATGGAGACGTCAAATAAGAATGCTGTTGGTGGAAAGCGGTGGATTGCAGCTGCCTTTAGCACCAAAACACAGCCTGTGTTTCTTTGTTTGTTGTGAAGCTTTAACACAGAGCGGTCAAGCGAACACGTTTCTCTACATCAAACAGCAAGTTTTTGGATGGGAAAATTGTGATATTAAGTCATCTCTTACTGGAGACATCAGCGAATTATGCGACTTCCTCCTGCAGCTCAAAAAGGGAGCTGTGATCTTGGCTCCTGCATTGGCTTCTCTAAAAGACACTGGCGTCCACCGCAGCCATCCGACTTTCAGGTATGACTTTACAATGTCACTAAAACACTATTAAAACAATAAGTAGATAAGGGATCTTTCAAAATTACCCCAATAAATGTGTCTAATTACATCTGAAACGGTCCCACTGCCGCTGCCTAGAGCCGGCGCTTTTTTTTTTTTTTTGTGCTTCACTTTAACTTTCTTCATCCACAGATCCTTCCTCCTTGCTCAAATGAATGGGGAAATTGTCGCTTTCTGGTGGCTCCCATTATAAACAATGTAAATATGTGTGGAGCCCTGCAACTCGTGACGTCACGCGCACATCGTTTGCTACTTCCGGTAAAGGCAACGCTTTTTTATTAGGGACCAAAAGTTGCGAACTTTATCGTAGATGTTCTCTACTAAATCTTTTCAGCAAAAATATGGCAATATCGCGAAATGATCAAGTACGACACATAGAATGGACCTGCTATCCCCGTTTAAATAAGAAAATCTCCTTTCAGTAGGCCTTTAAACACCTTTATCTTGTTAAAAAACCCCATCTCTTTCATAAATAAATAAATATAAATGATGTATATGAATGAAGTAGGTAGATCCCCTCGACTTGGTCAATTGAAAAGTACCTGGCCTGCAGAAAAAGTGTGGGCACCCTTGCAGTAAATCATGTGAGCCCTCTTGTGGCCAAACTCATTAATTACGTCGTATGGGGGCGCTAAAGAACTAGGTACTGTGGTATGGCCACATAGCTAGATAGATAGATAGTACTTTATCGATTCCTTCAGGAGAGTTCCCTCAGGAAAATTAAAAGATGATGTCATAGATGATGTCAATAGGAAGCGCCCGTCACGTGACCAATAACATTTAACAATCATCCCCGTTGTTGCTATACGGTGATCAGATAAATACAGTAGACTCCGACTAGTGGTCTTTGTGGCAAATTTCATTCCAAAATTAACCCTGAAAGAAAACTGATAAAACTGTTATCACGTTTTACGCAAATAAATGACATGCATTCAAGTAAAATGTTGAAAAACATCGCTGGATGACATTTTGACAGTAAAAATTGCATTTGTGTACAAATGATGTTTTTTTTCCTCTGAAGTTAATTTCAATTTTGCAAACGAGTGATCATCAGTGATTAGTCATGATTAATCCAAATTCCAAAATGTGATTAATGGTTAAAAATGAAATAACATTAGAAGAATTGTTACAACGTGTACATGGAATAAAACAAACAACATGTTTACTTGACCCTCTTCCTGGGAAACTTATCAAGGAGCTCTTTGTATTATTAGGTCCATCAGTGCTAAATATTATAAACTTATCACTTTCCTCGGGCACTGTTCCCCTAGCATTCAAAAAAGCGGTTATTCATCCTCTTCTTAAAAGACCTAACCTCGATCCTGACCTCATGGTAAACTACCGACCGGTGTCTCACCTTCCCTTTATTTCAAAAATCCTCGAAAAAATTGTTGCAGAGCAGCTAAATGAACACTTAGCGTCTAACAATCTATGTGAAACCTTTCAATCCGGTTTCAGGGCAGATCAAGCTACGGAGACAGCCCTCGCAAAAATGACTAATGATCTATTGCTAACAATGGATTCTGATGCGTCATCTATGTTGCTGCTCCTCGATCTTAGCGCTGCTTTCGATACCGTCGATCATAATATTTCATTAGAGCGTATCAAAACACGAATTTGTATGTCAGACTTAGCCCTGTCTTGGTTTAACTCTTATCTTACTGACAGGATGCAGTGCGTCTCCCATAACAGTGTGACCTCGGACTATGTTAAGGTAACGTGTGGAGTTCCCCAGGGTTCGGTCCTTGGCCCTGCACTCTTCAGCATCTACATGCTGCCGCTGGGTGACGTCATACGCAAATACGGTGTTAGCTTTCACTGTTATGCTGATGACACCCAACTCTACATGCCGGTAAAGCTGACCAACACGCCGGATTGTAGTCAGCTGGAGGCGTGTCTTAATGAAATTAAACAATGGATGTCCGCTAAGTCTTTTGCAACTTATCGCCAAAAAAACGGAAATGCTGATTATCGGTCATGCTAGACACCGACCTCTATTTAATAATACAACTTTAACATTTGACAACCAAATAATTAAACAAGGTGACTCGGTAAAAAATCTGGGTATTATCTTCGACTCAACTCTCTCCTTTGAGTCACACATTAAAAGCGTTACTAAAACGGCCACATTTGAGGTCCTCTCCAAGGTTTCTCATAGTCATCATTGTCACTGGCGTCCCACTGGGTGTGAGTTTTCCTTGCCCTTATGTGGGTTCTTCCGAGGATGTCGTAGTCGTAGTGGTTTGTACAGTCCTTTGAGACATTTGTGATTTAGGGCTATATAAATAAACATTGATTGACTGATTGAAAAAATAATAATAATTTGAAAGCACTGATGATAACATACAACTACAATAAAGGTGAAAATAAAAAAGCAATAATCGTGTTTACACCTGAACTATTTGATAAATCCACAATAGAACTATACCTTTGATATTTCAGATAATAATAAAAAAGAATGTACAGATAAATGAGCCGGTGTTCGCATTCTGGACAAAAGGCCTCTAGTTTTTTCTTAAACTTCGAACCCTGCGGCTTATTAAATGGTGCGGCTAACTTGTGGATTTTTCTTCGCTGATGGCCATAGTGGAAAAAGTTATAAAAACAAAAACAAGCAAAAACACTGGATAGGTTTGTTATTGTTTGTACATCATCTTTTGGACGAGTTCGCTCACTGCAGTTGTTTCCTCTGAAGTTAATTTCAATTTCAAATACTGCTGCACCTCCAGTCACCAGTCGGCAAAGCTGCTGAAGTTTGCGGATGACACTGCCCTCATCAGGCTCATGTCAGATGGCGGTGAGTCCGCCTTCAGGAGAGAGGTGAAGTGGCTGGCGTCCTGGTGCAGCCTCAACAACCTGGAGCTGAACGCCCAGAAAACAGTGGAGATGATCATGGACTTCAGGAAAGTCACAGCCCCACCATCCCCCCTCACCCTGATTGACTCTCCAACCCCTGTCTCCATTGTGGACTCCTTCCGTTTCTTGGGCATCACCATCACCAAAGACCTCAAGTGGGAGCCGACCATCAGCTCCCTCATCAAGAAGGCCCAGCAAAGGATGTACTTCCTGCGGCAACTGAGGAAACTTAAGGTGCCGACCGAGATGCTGGTGCAGTTTGATTCAGCCATCATCGAGTCGATCCTCACCTCCTCCATCACCGTGTGGTTCCCCGGCGCCACAGTCCAGGACTGTGGCTGATCGTACGTGCTGCTGAGAAGGTGATTGGCTGCAAGCTCCCATCCCTCGGGTTGGATCACAGCTGACTCTTCTCACCCTGGACACAAACTATTCTCCCATCTCCCCTCAGGCAGGACACTACGGTCCATCCAGACCCACACCTCCCGCCACCTGAACAGTTTTTTTCCCCTCGGCTATCAGGCACATGAACAAGAACAAGATCTGATAGCTCACTTACAGCTCATCTTATTACCTATTCTGTCTTATATGTCTTCTATGTTGCACGATTCCACCAAGAAAAATTCCTAGTTTGTGAACCCGTTCTCAAACAATGGCAATAAAAAACAAAAACAAAACTATTCTGATTCTGCAGGTGCTGCAGTGCCCTTCTGTTTAGACCGAGCTCTCAAACGGAAGTAGAAGTGCCGTTCTGTTTTTTTGGCATCCATAGCGTTTTTACTCGTATGGATTCATCATTCATTACTCCAAGCAATGTTTGTAAGTTTTACTGTATAACTAAAACAATTATTACTTACTAACGCGTCCCATGTGTGAGGTCTGTAGGAGTGTTTTTATGCATATTTGTACATGCTATCGTAATATAACGAAGCTTGCGTCGTTAGCATTAACTGTCTATTTGTTCGTAAAGTTACCTTACAATGGTATTCTTTTTGTATTGTTTCGGTTTAGGAATTCTTCAGTAAGTTCATCAAAACCTCACTGTAGTCTGTTTAGCTGATTGGAGAGCTACATAGCTTCCGCAGCTAGTGGGTCCATGACGATGACTTCTGTTTGATTAGCCGTTTTACTGCCGTGTTACAGACACTGTTCGGAAACATTTAGGGTTTGAAAATAAACATTTACATATTTTTTCTGTGTAAATACCTAATTTCACAACATATATATCTACAGCTTATAGTCCGGTACACTCTAAAATCAGTTATTATTATTGGTTATCGGTTTTTAAAGCCTGGAAATGATCGGTTATCAGTATCGATTCAAACTTGTCATTATTGTGCATGATGGTGAAATAGGCCGGCTTCGTCGCGCGAAGAAGCATTTTTTTTTCCCGCTCCGTATGCTGAATGGCAATAGCAGCTTGTTAAGACTTTAGTTTAGCACCAAATGATAATATAAATATATTTAATAAAGTCAAATGCAAATAAGGCTTTATTTGTAAAGTAAATCTGAACAGCCAATATGGGCATCTACATCAACTATATGTATGATTTGCCTGAAAAGCTGGACAGGGCAAAAAAAAAAAAAAAAAAAAAAAAAATATATATATATATATATATATATATATATATATATATATATATATCATTATTATTATTTATATATTAATTTATTTTTAAGACTTTAGTTTCGGCCTCACCTGTGCCTGATTGGCAGCCTGGCACACCTGGTTGCAGTTTCCAATCAGGCTGCTATTTGTGCCTGCCTCGCCTGTTTGTCACGTCTCGAGGATTAATCACGTGAGGGACCTTTTATGACTGCTCCACCTATTTTGAGTATATCAAGGACTCTTACCTGCATGTCGTTCTCCTGTTTCCTGCATCTTGGAGTCACAACTACCGCAGCCGTTCGAGTTGCTGACAGTCTCCCGTTAAAATTAATAAAACAATAATTTCAATCGGTGTTTGGCCTCCAAAACAGCACCATTTTAACATGTAACATGCTTTTTAAAAATAAAAACTATGTTTTTGATAAGATATGTTGTATAAAAACAATATGATAGAATGTACTACGAACAACAACATTATCTTTACGAAGTAATATAATACGAATGTACAGTTTTTACTTTGGAGAGTGGACTTCTCCTGAATCTTCTTCCAGTTGCTTCCCTGTCAAACATACCATCAGCAGTTTCTCCATATTTTCATGGATTAATGTTTGCTGTTAATATATTATTTTAACATTCTTGGCTTGCATTAGACTCCTCTTGCTTCAGTATGGTGCAGACTAGCAGTGATAAGTTCTAATTGCTTAAATACTTAAATGTTGTTTTTTTCAAACTCAATCGTGAATTCCATCCATTCATCCACTTTCTACCGCTTCTCCTCCCCGATAAGGACAAGTGGTACAAATTGTGAATTCAATGACTATTATCTACTTCTGTCCTACACACTCACTTTCTTCATTCCAATAGTTGAAAAAACTAAGTCATGTCGATTTCTAGCTTTCAAGGCCTACTGAAACCGATTACTACCCACCACGCAGTCTGATAGTTTATATATCAATGATGAAATATTAACATCGCAACACATGCCAATACGGCCTTTTTAGTTTACTAAATTGCAATTTTAAATTTCCCGGGAGTTTTGTCTTGAAAACGTTGTGTAATGATGACGTGTACGCAAGACGTCACGGGTTTTTAGGAAGTATGAGCGCTACGCACACACACAGCTAAATGTCGTCTGCTTTAACGGCATAATTACACAGTATTTTGGAGAACTGTGTTGCTGAATCTTTTGCAATTTGTTCAATTAATATTGGAGAAGTCAAAGTAGCAAGATGGAGTTGGGAAAATTTAGCCTTTAGCCATACAAACTTCCTTGTTTAAAATTCATGGAGGTGAAAATTTACTATGGATCAGAGCGCGGTCAAGCCAACATGAAACACGACTGAATGTCAACCAGCAGGTCTCGGTGAGAAAATTGTGGTTGAAAAGTCGCTTCTTACCCGAGAAAAGCTGAGCTTGTGCCGTCCATATCTGCCGTCGACTCCCCTGAGACATTGGTGTCAACACACCCGTGGAGACACCCTTCCGACTATCAGGTACTATTTAACTCACTAAAACACTAGCAAAACAATAGAAAGATAAGGGATTTCCCAAAATTAACCTAGTAAATGTGTCTAAAAACATCGGAATCCGTCCCAAAGCAAACGCTATTTTTTTTTTTTCTAGTCCGTCGCTATCAATATTTTCAAACACAAATCTTTCATCTTCGCTCAAATTAATGGGGAAATTGTCGTTTTTCTCAGTCCGAATAGCACTTTTTGTTGCAGGCTCCCATTATAAACCATGTTAATATGTGAAGAGCCATCAACATGCGACGTCATCGTCTGCGACTTCCGGTAGAGGCAGGGTATTTGTCTTAGCACCGAAAGTTGCGAACTTTATCGTGGATGTTCTCTACTAAATCCTTTCAGCAAAAATACGGCAATATCGAGAAATGATCAAGTATGACACATAGAATGGACCTGCCATCCCCGTTTAAATAAGAATGTCATTTCAGTAGGCTTTTAAGCTAACGCTAGCGAGTAAGGCCCGATGTGTTGGTCGGATCTTACAGGGTTCACTGTAACATTTGCTGCACCAACTAATGGCGGGGATTCTTGAAACTGAAATGAGTTGAGAGAAAGCTTTCATCTCGAAACACTCTTAAATTTGAAATACTACTGTAATGGTGATCAAAGTGAGCTGAATCATCAAACAACGTCGAGTCGCTGAGAAATATTTGTACTTACTGACGTTCTGCCAAAAACATATCCGTTTTTTTCTTCCCAAAACAGTTCTTTAAAAAGAGTAGTCTTATAATCTGGTATGTGCTGACTCTATAGTCTTTACATTTGAATTTATTGGATAGGATTTCATGGCGCTGGAGGACATTCACTTATCGAGGTACACTGAGTCTCCATCCGCTGTTCTCCGGTGTCTGCAGAAGCTTTTCGACTGGCAATCTGCCCTTACCGTCTTCAGGAACTGGATGCCTTCTGGGTTGTTGGAAACATCATCGGGGCTCAAATCATCTTAAAACTGGCGTCCTATCTGCAGATCCAGCCTGCAGAAGTTGTCCCTGACCGGGATTACATCTGGACTGGGCCTATCTCGAGGAGGGTGTTGGTTTTTAATGCCCTGAAGGCCTGCGTGCGCTCAACCTCTCGAGCACTGACTTGACGGATGCTGTTTCGGAAAATGTTTGGATTCTCTCACGCCTGTAGAGCCTAGACCTCTCCTGCTGTGTCGTCTCAGAGCTCACAGTGCTCTCTCAGTGCAGGAACACTCTCTGATCTTTGATTGCCCATCGACTTCGGCTGTTAGACATGCCGCCCGCAAGTTGCTGTTGGCATTTGGACGTTTCAGAAGATCTCTTAACCAAAGGGTTAATAGATGATGGATGATGGAGACGTGGGAGGTCTGCGCCTACTATGAGCTCGTCCCCAGGTTCTTCCCTCCCTGATTTCTTTAGATGTGTCAGAAGACTAAACAAGGGAGCTATCAGTGCATTTATGAAGGCCAGGAAGGATTTTGTCTTCTTGGCTCGGCTTACAACTGAAATTAGCTCCCGTGGTGCCTTTTCTGCAAAGAAAACCCTTAAGGTAAGGATTTGCAGTCTAGAGCAGGGATTTTCAACTAAAGGTCCGGGGACCAAATCCAGCCCTAGAATGGACCTGACTTCAGTTTAAAGCCCTACTGAAAGGAGATTTTCTTATTTAAACGGGGAAAGCAGGTCCATTCTATGTGTCATACTTGATAATTTCGCGATATTGCCATATTTTTGCTGAAAGGATTTAGTAGAGAACATCGAGAACATTGGTCGCTAATAAAAAAGCCTTGCCTTTACCGGAAGTAGCAGACGATGTGTGCGTGACGTCACCGGTTGTAAGGCTCCTCACATCCTCACTTTGTTTATAATCATAGCCTCCAGCAGCAAGAGCTGTTTGGACCGAGAAAGTGACAATTTCCCCATTAATTAGAGTGAGGATGAAAGATTCGTGGATGAGAAAAATTTAGAGTGAAGGACTAGAAAAAAAAAAGTACAAAAAAAAAAGAAAAAGGCGATTGCAGTGGGAGCGATTCAGAAGTTATTAGACACATTTACTAGGATAATACTGGAAAATCCCTTATCCGCCTATTGTGTTGCTAGTGTTTTAGTGAGATTAAATAGTACCTGAAAGTCAGAGGGGTGTGCCCACGGGTGTGTTGACCGCCAGTGTCTCTGAGGGAAGTCACGCAGCTGCAGCAGGACAAAAGCTCCGCTGATGTCTCCGTTAAGAGACGACTTATTACCACAATTTTCTATCCGAAAACTGCCTGTTGACATGTGGTTGGGATCCATGTTCGCGTGACGGCTCTGTTCCATAGTAAAGCTTCACCTTCGGGAATTTTAAACAAGGAAACACAGGCTGTGTTTGTGTGGCTAAAGGCTAAAAGCTTCCCACCTCCATCTTTCTACTTTGACTTCTCCATTATTAATTGAAAAAATTGCAAAAGATTCAGCAATGCAGATGTCCAAAATATTGTGTAATTATGCGATTAAAGCAGACTACTTATAGCTTGGATCGGGCTGGAAAATAATGTCCGCTACAACCCGAGATGTCAAACGCACACGTCATCATACGCGTCATCATACCGCGACGTTTTCAACACGACACTTCGCGGGAAATTTAAAATTGCAATTTAGTAAACCAAAAAGGCCGTATTGGCATGTGTTGCAATGTTATATATCTCCATTGATATATAAACTATCAGACTGCGTGGTCGGTAGTAGTGGGTTTCAGTAGGCCTTTGAAGCTTGGTAGGCAAACATTTTTGCAGCAAAGTCCTAAAACCACCCTGTTGTAAAGAGGAACTTGGACCATTGTAAACCAGTGGCGGGCCGTGCGTTTCCCACCTAGGCCTTCAGTGATATCCGACTTCAATGATTACCTCTCAAAATACCATAATTGATGTCACCACATGACCATTGCTGGAGAAAAACTATACAGAAACACATTTAAGCACTACCGGGCATCGGATCACATCAACAGTATACAAAACGGGTTATTTTCTGGCTCATTTAAAAATCTATTAAAACGCATCGGCAATTACAACCAGTGACGTGCTGTCAGGGGGGGCAAGTGAAGCAGTGCCTACCTTGCCACCAGGTGGCTTAACCGTCAGATGTTCCAAAACGAAGTAATACGATAAAATAAGTTTTAATATTTCTCTTTTGGTTAATGCTTTCTATTTGATTTTGGTGTGGTTCTGTCAGGACTGTGACATGGATTTAATTTGCTTCTTCTATGCAAAGGATGATTCGCACGGGCGAGACGTGAATGTAAGTAAATGTTTTATTTATACACTATAATACAAAACAGGCAAAACAAAGGTTGCGCTCGGTGGCGGATAAATATCTATACTAAAAAGTTTAAACAAAAACAGCACAAAGGCAGGACTATCTACAAACAAACAGAAGATACTATAAAAGGCACAAGGCAAACCAAAAACTAGCACTGAGGCATATATACAAAGAAGTCTTACGTGGCGTGGTCAAACAATAAACAGCGTGGCAAAGCATGAGGGTCCGGCAAGGAAAGGTAGGTGCGTGATCATGAGGGTTCAACACAGTCCAGTATGTAAAGTAGCCAGGCCGAGGAAAGGAAAACAAATGACTTAAATACTGCTGTGGTAATTAGAAACAGGTGTGAGAGGCTGAGGATCAGGGCGTGACTAAGGGGACCAGGTGGAAACTAATGGGTTAGCATGGAAACAAACAAAACCAGGAAATGCAAAACGTGAAGCAAAAGTCCAAAAACAAAACAAAACATGACCAAACATAAACCTGATTTACAGGCATGACAAGTTCCTGTATATTTTGATAATTTTCATGGTCAAAATCGCGGAAATTCCATGTTTCCTGATCAAAACAATGCAGCAGATGAGAAGTGAGGCAGACACAGGCGCTGCTTCCCAAGCTACACATGTGAGCACATTGGCAGATCCTCGCCTTGATATTTTACACTGGGGTGCACATTTCTGAGTTACGTAACTTATGTGTACCTCAAGGCACCCCTTTAAGGCCTCTCCTTTTTAGCCATAGAACAGAGAAGTGTTTCTTAATTGTTGGGCCGCAAGCGCCCCCTAGAGGGCTGCCGAAAAATATGTGTTTCTCAGCTGTGGTCTGTTTGGAACTCAGTAATCTGTCCTAATACCGGTCTATGACAAAGACACATTATCTTCCCACTCACTGGACGTTTACTGAATGCGCTCACTGCATTTCCTGTTTCACTGACAATGCTGCTGTGCTGCACATGTGTAGGTAACTGGAAAGGCTAATGAGAAGCAGTTGTGTGAGGCCCTGAGAAAGTACGGGGGACAGAGAGCGTTTCACCCAAGAGGCCCTCTTCCATCTCTACCATTTTACCACCGACTCTCACAAACCACAACTAAAAATGCTGAAGTTGATGCAGTCCTGTTTTGCTCCACTCTTCCTATTCGGAGCTCTACGAGTGAACGTGCCTCATGTATGAGTCATCTTTTTGAAGGGGAAACAGCTTAAATCAGGGGTTTTTTGCGGGTCATTAAAAGTCAATACATAGATTTTACGGAATTTAAGGACTTCAGTGGCATTAAAAAGCATTAAAGGGGAACATTATCACCAGACCCATGTAAGCGTCAATATATACCTTGATGGTGCAGAAAAAAGACCATATATTTTTTTAACCGATTTCCGAACTCTAAATGGGTGAATTTTGGCGAATTAAACACCTTTCTGTTTATCTCTCATGTGGTGATGACGTCAGAACGTGACGTCTCCGAGGTAATACAGCCGCCATTTTCATTTTCAAAACATTACAAACACCGGGTCTCAGCTCTGTTATTTTCCGTTTTTTCGACTATTTTTTGGAACTTTGGAGACACCATGCCTCGTCGGTGTGTTGTCGGAGGGTGTAACAACACTAACAGGGAGGGATTCAAGTTGCACCACTGGCCCGAAGATGCGAAAGTGTCTGCCGCCAGACCCCCATTGAATGTGCCAGAGTGTCTCCACATTTTACCGGCGATGACAGACATGGTACAGAGATGTATGGATAACCTGCAGATGCATTTGCAACAATAAAGTCAACGAAATCACAAAGGTGAGTTTTGTTGATGTTGTTGACTTATGTGCTAATCAGACATATTTGGTTGCGGCGTGACTGCCAGCTAATCGATGCTAACATGCTACGCTAATCGATGCTAACATGCTATTTACCGGCGGTGCTAAAGCAGACATGGCACAGAGATGTATGGATAACTTGCAGATGCATTTGCAACAATAAAGTCAACGAAATCACAAAGGTGAGTTTTGTTGATGTTGACTGCCAGCTAATCGATGCTAACAAGCTATGCTAATCGATGCTAACATGCTATTTACCGGCGGTGCTAAAGCAGACATGGCACAGAGATGTATGGATAACCTGCAGATGCATTTGCAACTATATTACGTTTCCTTCCACCCACATTTAATGCGAAAAAAACACTTACCAATCGACGGATTTAAGTTGCTCCAGTGTCAAGAGATGCAAAAGTCCTGATTGTTTGGTCCGCACATTTTACCGGCGATGCTAACGCAGCTATTCGGCCATGCTATGGCTATGAATAGCGTCAATAGCTATTCGCTCAATAGCTTCAGTTTCTTTTTCAATACTTTCATACTCCAACCATCCGTTTCAATACATGCGTAATCCGTTGAATGGCTTAAGCCGCTGAAATCCGAGTCTGAATCCGACCTAATGTCATTATATCTTGCTGTGGTATTCCCCATTGTTTGTTTACATTGGCAGAACTGTATGACGTCACAAGGAAATGGATAGTCATATCGCAAATAGCGAAAATCAATCACTTAAAAGCTTTTTTAAGGGATATTCGGGGACCGGCAAAATTTTGAAAAAAACTTCAAAAAATACCACAAGCCACTGGGAACTGATTTATATTGTTTTTAACCCTTTTGAAATTGTGATAATGTTCCCCTCTAACACCAAAGAACAGAGCAGTAATATGGTTTTTCCTTCTCAAACGCTATACTCACTATCACTTGTTTTAATGCTACGCTCAAGCTACCGTCATGTGACCCAGCTATTGAATTGGTTCTGTTCAGGTCTTGCTGTCTTCTATTGGGCTTTATTTTGATTGTTATGAGTTCTGGCTGATGACTGACGGACAAGTGGAAGCCGCTGACGGACAAGTGAATAGACTGCAAAGACAAGATACTTATCGTTTGAACTGGAAAACGTTATTTTTGCTAATTTGGAATTTGATGCCTGCAATATGTTTTAAAACAGACTGAGAAAGTTGAGGAATGCTCATCAAACACTTATTTGGAACATACCACAGGTGAGCAGGCTAATTGGGAAATGGTGGGCGCCATGATTGGGTATAAAATCAGCTTCCATGAAATGCTCAGTCATTCACAAACAAGGATGGGGCGAGGGTCACCACTTTGTTAACAAATTGTCGAAAAGTTTCAAAACAACATTTGTCAATAAACTATTGCAAGGAATTTAGAGATTTCACCATCTAAGGTCCGTAATATCATCAAAAGGTTCAGAGAATCTCGAGAATTTACTGCACGTAAGCGGTGATATTATCGATCTTTGATCCCTCAGGCGGCACTGCATCAAAAAGCGACATCAGCGTGTAAAGGGTATCTCCACATGGGCTCAGGAACACTTCAGAAAACCACTGTCAGTAACTACAAATAAATGTACTATAAATAAAGTACTATCTATCTACAGTTTATCGCTACATCTGTAAGTGCAAGTTAAAATTTACCTATGCAAAGCGAAAACCATTCATCAACAACACCGGGAATGCCGCCGGCTTTGCTGGGTCCGAGCTCATCTAAGATGGACTGATGCAAAGTGTAAAAGTGCTCTGTGGTCTGACGAGTCCGGATTGTTCTTGGTGCAAAGTTCAAAAGTCAGCACCTGTGATGGTATGGGGGTGTGTTAGTGCCCAAGGCATGGGTAACTTACACATCTGTGTAATGCTAAAAGGTACATACCGGTTTTGGAGCAACATATGTTGCCATCCAAGCAACGTCTTTTTCATGGACGCCCCTGCTTATTTCAGCAAGACAATGCCAAGACACATTCTGCACGTGTTACAACGGCGTGGCTTCATCGTAAAAGAGTGCCGGTACTAGACTGGCCTGCCTGTAGTCCAGACCTGTCTCCCATCAAAAATGTGTGGTGCATTATGAAGCCTAAAATACAACAACGGAAATCCCGGACTGTTAAACAACTTGAGCTGTACATCAAGCAAGAATGGGAAAGAATTCCACCATTAGAGCTTCAAAAATTGGTCTCCTCAGTTCCCAAACGTTCACTGAGTGTTGTTAAAATGTGGTAAAAATGCCCCTGTGCCAACTTTTTTGCAATGTGTTGCTGCCATTAAATTCTAAGTTAATTATTTGCAAAAAAAAAAAAAAAGAATGTTTCTCAGTTCGAAAATTAAATATCTTGTCTTTGCAGTTCAATTGAATATACGTTGAAAAGGATTTGCGAATCATTGTATTCTGTTTTTTATTTACGAATTACACCACGTGCCAACTTCACTGGTTTGGGGTTTAGTTGAAGCCGCAGAGTCCAAAGCATTGGGAATTGGAATTGGTCCGCTGGCACTCTTCAGAAACGTCATCTTTCAGGATGTCCCCTCTGACGTGTCAGTTTACTTCCATTTTATCTGAGATAATCAGCCCTCTGCCAACAGAAATAGTTTCTCCAGGCTGCAGGAAATGTCTCTCCCAGATTGCCTGCACATTCTTGCAGTGTTTTTGCTAGTCCTTCGCGCACGCTTCGATCACGGCGCAGGTATTTAGCGGCCACGCCGGTGATCCGCAGGAGGAGGATGGGGGGTCGCTGTCATCGCCATCCTGCTATAGCCATGGTCGTGTATCGTGCAGGAGAGTGCAAACTTGTGCACCTGTTGGTTTTCGTTCCCACCTGCTTGGATTAGCTCCAGGCTTTCATTTTATCCCTGTTAAAAGCCTACTGAAACCCACTACTACCGACCACGCAGTCTGGAGGTTAAATTTGTAAGGTGAAATATTAACATTGCAACACATGCCAATACGGCCGGTTTTAGTTATACATTTCCTTTTGAAAACGTCGCTGAATGATGACGCGTGTTTGTGAGGTTATTGGTTGGAGGGGACATATTAGCCCAGCACCACACACAGCTAAAAGTCGTCTCTTTTCATCGCATAATTACACAGTATTCTGGACATCTGTGTTGCTGAATCTTTTGCAATATGTTCAATTAATAATGGAGAAGTCAAAGTAGAAAGGTGGAGGTGGGAAGCTTTTAGCCTTTAGCCACATAAACACACAGTGATTCCTTGTTTAAAATTCCCGGAGGTGAAGCTTTACTATGGATCAGAGCGGTCAAGCAAACATAGATCCCGACTACATGTCGACCGGCAGGTTTCGGTGAGAAAATTGTGGAAATAAGTTGCCTCTCACCAGAGATCAGCGGAGCTTATGTCGTGCTGCAGCGGCCGTGACTTCCCTCAGAGACTGGCGTCAACACACCCGTGGACACGCCCCACAACTATCAGGTACTATTTAACTCACTAAAACACTAGCAACACAATAGAAAGATAAAGGATTTCTCAGAAGTATCCTCGTAAATGTGTGTAAAAACATCTAAAGGGGCGGCATGGCGCAGTGGATAGAGCGGCCGTGCCAGAAACCTGAGGGTTGCAGGTTCGATTCCCACCTATTAACATCCAAAGCACTGCCGTTGTGTCCTTGGGCAGGACATTTCACCCTTGCCCCCGGTGCCGCTCACACTGGTGAATGAATGATGAATGAATGATTGGTGGTGGTCAGAGGGGCCGTAGGCGCAAACTGGCAGCCACGCTTCCGTCAGTCTACCCCAGGGCAGCTGTGGCTACAGATGTAGCTTGCCACCAAAAGGCGTGAATGAATGATGGGTTCCCACTTCTCTGTGAGCGCTTTGAGTATATAACAATAAAAAAGCGCAATATAAATCTAATCCATTATTATTATTATTATTGAATCGCTCCCAATGCAATCGCCTTTTTTTTTTTTTTACTTATTTTTTATTTTAATTTTTTCTAGTCCGTCACTCTAAATTTCCTCATCCACGAATCTTTCATCCTCGCTCAAATTAATGGGGAAATTGTCACTTTCTCGGTCCGAATAGCTCTTGCTGCTGGAGGCTCACATTATAAACAATGTGAGGATGTGAGGAGCCCTCACACCGGTGACGTCACGCGCACATCGTCTGCTACTTCCGTTAAAGGCAAGGCTTTTTTATTAGCGACTAAAAGTTGCGAACTTTATCGTGGATGTTCTCTACTAAATCCTTTCAGCAAAAATATGGCAATATCGCGAAATGATCAAGTATGACACATAGAATGGACCTGCTATCCCCGTTTAAATAAGAAAATCTCATTTCAGTAGGCCTTTAAATTGTCAAATGCCCCTGTAGGATAAAAGCATGATGTTATGAAATATGACCAGATCTCTTTATAATTTTCACCTGCAGCTGAAATGGCAACGCTTGGCGAGGAGGATGTCATGAAGGTGCTTTTTCCTGTCTCCACCTCACGTATGCAGCAGTGTACACAGTTCTCTGATTCCCTCACCTGCTCTTTTTTCCGTCACCGACTGCATGGAGTCATTCACTCTGTCGTCACACGCACTCGTCCTTCTCACCTTACTCAATCTCTATTTCGGTCCGTGTGGAAGCGGTCCGACTTCACTCCCTGCTTCAGATGTTATATTGTGATGTCATCATTCACCCGGCAGAAGCATTGCGGGGGCTTGTCTTGTCTTGTGTTTTTTCTAACAGCAGCCAGAGGGACCATGTTCTCATTGTTCTGAGTGGCGGACGTCACGCTGAAGTTTAACGTTGAAAGTTTCATGGACCCCGACTGACGAGATGCCTGCAGTGGCGCGTAACTTCATCTTGTGGAGCGATTTGGAGCTGTGCAAATAGGTTTTGGAGATATTGAGACCCCCAACGAAATTCCAGTATCCTCCAATATCTATAGAAACCCCAAAACCAGTGAAGTTGGCGTGTTGTGTAAATGGTAAATAAAAACAGAATACAATGATTTGCAAACCAATTTCAACTTATTCATTTGAATAGACTGCAAAGAGAAGATACTTAACGTTCGAACTGGAAAACTTTGTTATTTTTTGCAAATATTAGCGCATTTGGAATTTGATGCCTGCAACATGTTACAAAAAAGCTGGCACAAGTAACAAAAAAGACTGAGAAAGATGAGGAATGCTCATCAAACACTTATTAAACAGGCTAATCGGGAACAAGTGGGTGCCATGGTTGGGTATAAAAGCAGCTTCCATGAAATGCTCAGTTAGTCACAAACAAGGATGAGGCGAGGGTCACCACTTTGTGAAAAAATGCATGAGCAAATTGTCCAACAGATTGAAAATAACATTTCTCAACGAGCTATTGCAAGTAATTTAGGGATTTCACCATCTTTGGTCCGTAATATCATCAAAAGGTTCAAAGAATCTGGAGAAATCACTGCACGTACCGTAAGTGATAATATTACGGCCCTTCGATCCCTGAGGCATCAAAAAGCGAGATCATCACATGAGCTCAGGAACACTTCAGAAAACCAGTGTCAGTAACTAGCTTGTCGCTATATCTTTAAGTGCAAGTTAACACTCTACTGTGCAAAGCCAAAGTCATTTATCAACAACACCCAGAGACGCTGCCGGCTTTGCTGGGCCCGAGCTCATCTAAGATGGACTGAGGCAAAGTGGAAAAGTGTTCTGTGGTCTAACGAGTCCACATTTCAAATTGTTTTTGGAAACTGTGGACGTCTTGTCCTCCGGAACAAAGAAGAAAAGAACCATCCGGACTGTTATAGGCGCAAAGTTCAAAAGCCAGCATCTGTGATGGTATGGGGATGTATAATTGCCCAAGGCATGGGTAACTTACACATCTGTGAAGGCACCATTAATGCTAAAAGGTACGTACAGGTTTTGGAGCAACATATATTGCCGTCCAAGCAACGTTATCATGGACGCCCCTGCTTATTTCAGCAAGACGATGCCAAGCCACATGTTACAACAGCGTGTTTTCATCGTAAAAGAGTACGGCCTGCCTGTAGTCCAGACCTGTCTCCCATTTAAAATGTGTGGCGCAGTATGAAGCCTAAAATACCACAACGGAGACCCTGGACTGTTGAACAACTTAAGCTGCACATCAAGCAAGAATGGGAAAGAATTCCGCCAGAAAAGCTTCAAAATGGGTCTCCTCAGTTCCCAAACGTTTAATGAGTGTTGTTAAAAGGAAAGGCCATGTAACACAGTGGTAAAAATGCTTCAGTGCCAACTTTTTTGCAATGTGTTGCTGCCATTAAATTCTAAATTAATGATTATTTTCCTCTCACCTCGAGTCACCTAAGATATCTATGCTCCAGCTCACCTCCGACCCAGAACAGGATAAGCGGTAATGCATGAATGAAATGTTTCAGTCTCTGTGTTTGTTTTGCAGTCCAACCACAACGAGTTCCCTATTCAGCAGAAGGTTCTTGGCTCGCTTGTGGGTTCAATGTCTTGTAATGTGATTTATAACTTTTTTTTGACACATTTCTGATCTAAACGCAGCAAAAATGTCTGGCTTTGTTGCCCAACAACATAGCAGAGGTGGAACAGTTGCAAGCAGAGCTGATGGAGGAGGATCTTTCAGAGCACATCCCGGGGCTCTTGCAGGATCCCCAGATAGGGATGGGGGTCCGGTACTTTCCTGCAGGCATTCTGGCTCATCTTACTTCCAGACAAGTGGCTTGGATCCCGGATGAAGAGCTCCGTAGCAACACACTCAAACAACTGGTGTGTGCACACGTGTCAAAAGTCTGTTTTTAGTCAAAGTTGCTTCTGGCTGTAATTAATGTGTCTTTGTTTCTCAAAGCAGATGTCCATAAAACAACTGGATAAAGAGAGGATGTTTTACAGGTGAGATTACGCTTTTATTCGAGACGGTTTGAGAACAAAACACACAATCAAACTTTATATGCACACCCTGACTGTCAAAAATAATAATAGTGGGGAATTTGATTTTGCATAAAGTGGAAATGACTTAAACCAGAGGTGTCAAACTTGTTTACATTGAGGCCTCGTGTGATAGTGATGTAGTTAATGTACCGTGTTTTTCGGACTATAAGGCGCACTTAAAATCCTTTAATTTTCTCCAAAATCAACAGTGCACTTAATGTACCGAATAATTCTGGTTGTGCTTACTGACCTCGAAATATTTTTATTCGGTACACGGTGTAATGATAATTGTGACCAGTAGATGGCAGTCACACATAAGAGGTATGTGTAGACTGCAATATGACGTCAGTAAACAACACCAAAACATTAAATGTTCTATTGAGAATAACGAGCATTACACACAGTGCTCAAAAATCTGTCAAAATGTTTTAGTATGACTTTGAAGCCGCACCGCTTGATGGATTGTCAACCTATTACGGCTAATGTAGTCAGATATACAAGTATTACTATGGTGTGTGTATAAGGACCGCAAAATGGCACCCATTTGCAGACATGTTATCTGGCGTTTTGTTTCACAATATTATGCCAAACCAACTTTTATTACCTTCTGGTACCTGCTGATGTGTATTTGGGATCTGCATAAGTCCTGAAAATTTGCGCACATTCGCCAGTATAGTCCATGTGGATCCCGTCGTCGATAAGCTTCTTCTTTTTCACTATCTTCTTGCAATATAATCGCCATGTGATTCATCCAGACTAAAACTGTGCGCTTATAAGGAGCACGGCTGAAAACTGGCAAAGTTACGCACAGATGGTTGTGATAAGAAGGGGATCATGCTTTCAATTGGTCGATTGATTGATAGATTGAAACTTTGTTAATTAATTTGTTAATCAATTCGTTAATCAATTCGTTAATCAATTCAATTCAAGACAATGGACAGACAATCATTTTCCTGAAAGTGTGTGTCAACATATCTGGACTGTCATAAGTAAAAAATAACTGACACATTGTCTATTCAACAATATCACGTTTAGCTGTTGGATGATTTATGGGCTGATTAAAACCAATTACCATATTTTTGGGACTATGAGGCGCACTTAAAATACTTACATTTTCTCAAAACTTGACAGTACGCCTTATGACCCGGTGCGCCTAATGTACAGAATAATTCTGGTTGTGCTTACCGACCTCAAATCAATTTTATTTAGTACATAGTGAAATGATAAGTGTGAACAGTTGGCAGTCACACATAAGAGATACGTGTGGACTGCAATATGATGGCAGTCACACATAATATATATGTGGAGACTATAATACGACTCAAGTAGACAACACCAACATTGTATATGTTCCATTAAAAATATAGAACGTTACACACGGCGCTCAAAAATCTACACGGCAAATTCGACCGTGTTAAATCAACACCTAGGGAGCTGTTTTCAACAGTTTTTTTGTGTTCTATTAGGTCCACACCAGATTGTGTTAAATCAACACTTTTGAAAGTGTTAAGGGTTAACACTAATGTTAGTGCTGGTAAAAACACCCAGAATAGTTAAAGGGGAACATTATCACAATTCCAAAAGGGTTAAAAACAATATAAATCAGTTCCCAGTGGCTTGTTGTATTTTTTGAAGTTTTTTTCAAAATTTTACCGGTCCCGGAATATCCCTAAAAAAATCTGTAAAGTGCTTGAGTTTCGCTATTTGCGATGCGACTATCCATTTCTTTGTGACGTCACACAGTGCTGCCAATGTAAACAAACAATGGCGAATACCACAGCAAGATATAGCGACATTAGCTCGTATTCAGACCCAGATTTCAGCGGCTTAAACAATTTAACAGATTACGCATGTATTGAAACGGATGGTTGCAGTATGAAAGTATTGAAAAAGAAACTGAAGCTATTGAGCGAATAGCTATTGACGCTATTCATAGCCATAGCATGGTTGAATAGCTGCGTTAGCATCGCTGGTAAAATGTGCGGACCAAACGATCAGGACTTTCGCATCTCGTGACACTGGAGGAACTTAAATCCTTTGATTGGTAAGTGTTTTTTTTTTTGCATTAAATGTGGGTGGAAGGAAACGTAATATAGTTGCAAATGCATCTGCAGGTTATCCATACATCTCTGTGCCATGTCTGCTTTAGCACCGCCGGTAAATAGCATGTTAGCATCGATTAGCATAGCATGTTAGCATCGATTAGCTGGCAGTCACGCCGCGACCAAATATGTCTGATAACCACATAAGTCAACATCAACAAAACTCACATTTGTGATTTCGTTTACTTAATCGTTGCAAATGCATCTGCAGGTTATCCATACATCTCTGTGCCATGTCTGTCATCGCCGGTAAAATGTGGAAACACTCCAGCACACTCAATGGGGGTCTGGCGGAGGACACTTTTGCATCTTCGGGCCAGTGGTGCAACTTGAATCCCTCCCTGTTAGTGTTGTTACACCCTCCGACAACACACCGACGAGGCATGATGTCTCCAAAATTCCAAAAAATAGTCGAAAAAACGGAAAATTACAGAGCTGAGACCCAATGTTTGCAATGTGTTGAAAATGAAAATGGCGGCTGTATTACCTCGGAGACGTCACGTTCTGACGTCATCGCAAAAAGAGCGATGAACAGAAAGGTGTTTAATTCGCCCAAATTCACCCATTTAGACTTCGGAAATCGGTTAAAAAAATATATGGTCTTTTTTCTGCATCATCAAGGTATATATTGACGCTTACATAGGTCTGGTGATAATGTTCCCCTTTAAATGGAACACCCATTATGTGTTGTTTTTTATAACACTGTTGTACAGTGTGAAAATAAACTTCAGTGCATTTTTTAACACCTAATAGAGTTTAATTAACACTAACTTTTTCAACACTTAAAATAGGTGACACTACTCTAGGAGTTAAAAATGTGTGTGTAAATATATATTTATATGTATATAGATGGATAGATGGAGAGATTTGAGCAATGGCTTCATGTATAGTCATCGCTAGTGTTAGCACAAACTAACAGTGAGAAGCGTGTCAGGCTTGCCACCGACAGTTTGTCTATGTTTTAGTTTTTTCCTCTACATTTGTCCGTTTCCTGTGTTTAATATTTCCTGTCCTTAGTTCCTGTCTGGTGCTCTTATTTTGTCAGCTTCCTGTCTTGTTCCCTGAGTGCTGTGTTCCCCTTCAGCTGCGGCTGATTGGCATTTGGCCACACCCGTTGCCAATCAGCCGGCTCCTATTTGTACCTCATTTGTCTTGTGTCAGTTGCTGGATCATTGTATTGTCATTTGTATTGTCGTTGCCTCATGTCACTCTTGTGGGTTTGCTAACTGTCGTGTCTGGCATCATTTCAGCTATTACCTGTCGTGCTACAAGATGTAGGTAATAGTTTTTCTGTTTGTTATCCTCTTGCTTCCATGCTAAAGTTCCTTGTTGTTTCTTGTTAGCTTCTATGCTAAAGGCCTTTTGTTTTTTATCCGCCCACGTGCGCGCTTTTGGTTTGAACCCTTTGTTGGTTTTGTCTTAGTAATTATATTAAAATCATGTTTGCTCACTCCATGCCTGCCACCATCTCTGCATCTTGGGGTTCGTCACCTAATAACTGTGACAAAGCGATCCTTCATTGGGTTGTTTCCCGGTAGTGCCTTCTTCTGTGCTGAAAATTTTAATTTGCCTGAAGGAATTCTCCTGAAGGAATAAATAAAGTACAATCTAATCTAATCTAATCTAATCTTCTTCTTTGCTGTAATTAAGGTCGGCAGTGAAATATTTCAGACAGGGGAACAAAGGTACACTGAATTCGTCCAAAATAGAATATTTCAACAGTTTTGACACATTTACTCGAGATCATGTTTACAAGATATAAAACAGAGACAATTGTTTACAGTAGTTCAAAGCTACATTTAATCAAAATCAGCCTAGTCAGCAAAGCTATTTAACACTATGAATTTTGAACTAACAAAGTCTGATAACATATTTAAGTCCTGGGCGGCATGTGTTAAACCAAGTCAAGTTAAGTTAAAGTACCAATGATTGTCACACACACACTAGGTGTGGTGAAATTTTTCCTCTGCATTTGACCCATCCCCTTGATCACCCCATGGGAAGTGAGGGGAGCAGTGGGCAGCAGCGGTGCCGCGCCCGGGAATCATTTATGGTGATTTAACCCCCAATTTCAACCCTTGATGCTGAGTGCCAAGCAGGGAGGCAATGGGTCCCATTTTTTTTAGTCTTTGATTTGAACTCACAACCTACCGATCTCAGGGCGGACACTCTAACCACTAGGCCACTGAGTAAGTGAAAATATTACATTAATAGTAATTCGCAATTTGAATTTTCAAATGTTACAGTAAGAACATATTTTAAGCGAGGCAATGAGGAAATGTTTCATAGATAAGTCTCTACAATATTAAAGACATACATTTTTGGGAGTTATCTGTACAGTGTCACTCTGTTGCACCCTGTTGTTCCTTTCTGTGGTACGCAAATCAGAGTCCAAAGTTAATTAAGCTGTCTCTGGTGGTTCACTGGTTAGAATATCTCAATCAATCAATCAATCAATCAATCAATCAACCAATGTTTATTTATATAGCCCTAAATCACCAGTGTCTCAAAGGGCTGCACAAACCACAACAACATCCTCGGTAGAGCCCACATAAGGGCAAGGAAAACTCACACCCAGTGGGATGTCGGTGACAATGATGACTATGAGAAACCTTGGAGAGGACCGCATATGTGGGCAACCCCCACCCGCCACCCTCCTCTAGGAGACCGAAAGCAAATGGATGTTGTCTAACATGATATTGTGAAACTCCAATCCATAGTGGATCTAACATAACCGTGAGAGTCCAATCCAAAGTGGATCCAATATAGTAGCGAGAGTCCCGTCCAAAGTGGAGCCAGCAGGAAACTATCCCAAGGGGAGACGGATCAGCAGCGCAGAGATGTCCCCAGCCGATACACAAGCGAGCGGTCCATCCTGGGTCCCGACTCTGGACGAGCGGTCCAACATGGGTCCCGACACTGGACAGCCAGTACTTCATCCATGGCCACCAGACCGGACCCCCTCCACAAGGGAGAGGGGGACAGAGGAGAAAAAGAAATGAAACGGCAGATCAACTGGTCTAAAAAGGGGTCTGTTTAAAGGCTAGGGTATACAAATTAGTTTTAAGATGAGACTTAAATGCTTCTACTGAGGTAGCATCTCGAACTGTTACCGGGAGGGCATTTCTGAGTACTGGAGCCCGAGTGGAAAACGCTCTATAGGCCGCAAAATTTTCTGGGAATCACTAATAAGCCGGAGTCCTTTGAACGCAGATTTCTTGCCGGGACATATGGTACAATACAATCGGCAAGATAGGATGGAGCTAGACCGTGTAGTATTTTATACGTAAGTAGAAAAACCTTAAAGTCACATCTTAAGTGCACAGGAAGCCAGTGCAGGTGAGCCAGTACAGGCGTAATGTGATCAAACTTTCTTGTTCTTGTCAAAAGTCGCCTTGTTTAATTGTTTGGTTGTCAAATGTTAAAGTTATTATTATTAAAGTATTATTAAATAGAGGTCGGTGTCTAGCAGGACCGATAATCATCATTTCCGTTTTTTGGGCGTTGAGTTGCAAAAATTTAGCGGACATCCATTGTTTAATTTCATTAAGACACGCCTCCAGCTGACTACAATCCGGTGTGTTGGTCAGCTTTAGGGGCATGTAGAGTTGGGTGTCATCAGCATAACAGTGAAAGCTAACACCGTATTTGCGTATGATGTCACCTAGCGGCAGCATGTAGATGCTGAAGAGTGCAGGGCCAAGGACCGAACCCTGGGGAACTCCAGACGTTACCCTAACATAGTCCGAGGTCACATTGTTATGGGAGACACACTGCATCCGTCAGTAAAATAAGAGTTGAACCAAGATAGGGCTAAGTCTGACATACCAATTTGTGTTTTGATACACTCTAATAAAATATTATGATCGACGGTATCAAAAGCAGCGCTAAGATCAGAGCAGAAACATAGATGAGAATCCATTGTTAGCAATAGATCATTAGTCATTTTTGCGAGGGCTGTCTCCGTAGAGTGATTTGCCCTGAAACCAGATTGAAAGGTTTCACATATATTGTTAGACGCTAAGTGTTCATTTAGCTGCTCTGCAACAACTTTTTCGAGGATTTTCGAAATAAAGGGAAGGTGAGACACCGGTCGGTAGTTTACCATGAGGTCAGAATCGAGGTTAGGTCTTTTAAAGAGAGGATGGATAATCGCTTTTTTGAATGCTAGGGGAACAGTGCCAGAGGAAAGTGGTAAGTTTATAATATTTAACACTGATGGACCTAATAATACAAAGAGCTCCTTGATCATTTTCCCAGGAAGTGGGTCAAGTAAACATGTTGTTTGTTTTATTCCATTTACACGTTGTAACAATTCTTCTAATGTTATTTCATTTAAACGAGACAAACTATTTTGGATGGCAGTATCCGCCATATATACAGTCGTATCTGTGTTAATAGAACCAAGTTGTAGCTGGGACGCATTGTCTTTAATCTCCTTTCTAATGACTTCAATTTTCTTATTAAAGAAATTCATAAAGTCATCAGCTGAGTGGGTGGAGCTACTGGAAGGAGTCCCTTGTTGGGTTAGCGATGCTACCGTACTAAAAATAAATTTAGGGTGGTTTTTATTAAGGCGGATGAGATTTGAGTAATATTTAGCTTTAGCTAAAGTAAGCATGCATTTATAAGTTATTAAACTATCACTCCATGCTTGATGGTGCACCATAGTCGTGCGCCATTTGCGTTCCAGCTTTCTACATGATCATTTATGAGCTTTAGTTTCTTCTGTAAACCAGCCTTTTTGGAGCCCTTTTTAACTTCAGCGGTGCTATGTTATCAATGGTTTTGCGCAGGGCGTCGTTAAAGTTGTTGGTGAGGTTATCAATAGAGCCCAGATACTTTGGGAATGGTGCCATTACCGATGGCAGTAGGTCAGCAAGAGTCGTCGTTTTGGCCGTATTAATGTTGCGGCTGCTATAGCAGTTATTATTATTATTAGCTTGCCGAACATGAGTCTGAACTTCAAATTTTATAAGGTAATGATCGGACATTACTTAAGTATACGGGAGTATCATAACTTTGGAAACGGTGATACTGTCTCGAATCCGGTACTACAGTGGATCTCAAATTGGGGTACGCGTACCCTTGGGGGTACTTGAAGGTATACCAAGGGGTACGTGAGATTTTTTTTAAATATTCTAAAAATAGCAACAATTCAGAAATCTTTTATAAATATATTTATTGAATAACACTTCCACAAAATATGAATGTAAGTTCATAAACTGTGAAAAGAAATGCAAAAATGCAATATTCATTGTTGACAGCTAGATTTTTTGTGGACATGTTCCATAAATATTGATGTTAAAGATTTATTTTTTTGTGAAGAAATGTTTAGAATTAAGTTCATGAATCCAGATAGATCTCTATTACAATCCCCAAAGAGGGCACTTTAAGTTGATGATTACTTCTATGTGTAGAAATCTTTATTTATAATTGAATCACTTGTTTATTTTTCAACAAGTTTTTAGTTAATTTTACATCTTTTTTTCCAAATAGTTCAAGAAAGACCACTACAAATGAGCAATATTTTGCACTGTTATACAATTAAATAAATCAGAAACTGATAACATAGATAAATAAATAAATAAATGGGTTGTACTTGTATAGCGCTTTTCTACCTTCAAGGTACTCAAAGCGCTTTGACATTACTTCCACATTTACCCATTCACAAACACATTCACACACTGACGGAGGGAGCTGCCATGCAAGGCGCCAACCAGCACCCATCAGGAGCAAGGGTGAAGTGTTTTGCTTAGGACACAACGGACGTGACGAGGTTGGTACTAGGTGGGATTTGAACCAGGGACCCTCGGGTTGTGCACGGCCATTCTCCCACTGCGCCACGCCGTCCCTATTAGTAAGGCCAATTAGTTTGAAGCACGATCATGAATATGTTGGTGCTTATTATGCATCCAAACACAGTGTGGAGCCTCTCCCCTAAGTTATTAATCACCTCCATTTCTTAATATCTTAAGTATCATTTCTTAGTATCTTAAATATCGTTACCAAGTATAATTTTTACTAGCAGACAAGGCTTAATATGTTAAACACTCGAGAGTAAACTAGGAGCAGACATGCTAATGGATAATCTAACTGCAAAGATAGCTTTAAACAAGAAATTAGTGTTTCGTAAGGTTTAGGAAGTGTAGATGGAACCACCTTGCAGCAGAAAGTAAGCAGATATTAACAGGAAATCAACAAGTCGATTAATAAGTCTAAGGAGAGGATAATATAACAACAACTTTTGGTATGTCAGCATTGTCCGAGTCAGTACACGACTAGTAAGAGGAGGGCAGAGTGATCCATAAATTGGTGGTGTCTATACTCAGAGTAGTATCAGTATAGGATCGTGATGTATTTTACTTCTTTATCTCTTTTTTTTCAACCAAAAATGCTTTGCTCTGATTAGGGGGTACTTGAATCAAAAACATATTCACAGGGGGTACATCACTGAAAAAAGGTTGAGAACCACTGTGGTACTAGACCAGTGGTTCTTAACTTTACTTGAGGTACCGAACCCCACTAATTTCATATGCGCATTCACCAAACCCTTCTTTTGTAAAAAAAACATAAATAAATAAATAATTTCTAATTCAAGACAAAGTTATGTTTTTTTTTATTGGTGCATAAAATGAACTGTGCATGAACATCCCCTTGTTCGAAGAACAAAACCAATATATGAACTCACAACAAATTACACATCTGCAAATCAGGTTGAAAGTTAGAGGTAACATTGTTTGGGGGTATCCATAATATAGGGAGAAGTTTTTATTTACACAATGAGTTGGGTGTGTCTTGACCTTTGCGGCGAAGCCGACTCACCAAACCCCTTTGGTTCGATCGAACCCAGGTTAAGAACCACTGTACTAGACCAAGTTCAACTGAAAGATAAATAAATAAAATGTTAGAATTATTTCAACAGCAGTCAGTGTCTCTCATGGCCTCAGCTCACCTGTTGACCTTTCTGCAGACACATTTCTAGTAAGGTTGCCCCTTTTTAACAGTTTCTCAAACACATCAGCATCCACTTGTGTCCCCGTCCCATTGGTCAAGTAAAGCCGAGTCTCAAGTGGAAGATTTAGCTTTTGTATGACTGAAAATTGTTGAGATTATAAATTATGACTTTGCATGTCTTTTGTATTTAAAAAACAACAACATTTGGAGTAGCGAATGCCTATATTCAATTCAGCCTTTTTGAACCACCTACAATGCCATTGTGTTATCTGCGACTCCTTCGACAGCTATTTGGTGGGCTTGTTTGACCTTAGACATGTACACTGGGCAGGGATAAAGTCAGAAGGAAGTGTGATGAGATAATATGGTAATATTTAGCAGATGGTTCTTGACCACTGATGTTGGTCGAGAAGGGCTGGCTCTCAGTCCCCGTTCTAATTCATCCCAAAGGTATTCTATCTGGTTCAGGTCAGGACTCTGTGCAGGCCAGTCAGGTTCCTCCACACCAGACTCTTGTCATCCATGTCTTTATGGACCTGCTTTATACCACTGCATCTGCACTTGGTGATGTAGAACTGAGATGCAGCTGCACGGCCATGGAAACCCATTCCATGTACGTGGGCTAATTGGAAGGTCACATGAAGTCTGGAGCTTCTGTAGCAACTGACTGTGCAGAAAGTCTTTTTACTTTGAGCTTCAGCATCCGCTGACCCCTCTCTACCCCTCTCACTTGGTGGCTGAGTTGCTGTGGTTCCCAAACTCTTCACTTTTCTTATATTAAAGCCAAGAGTTGACTTTGGCATATTTAGGACCGAGGACATTTCACGACTGGATTTGTTTCACAGGTGGCATCCTATGACAGTTCCACGCTGGAAATACCATTCTTTCACAAATGCTTGTAGAAAAAGTCTCCATGCCTAAGGGCTTGATTTTATACACCTGTAACCTCGGGCAAGCGATTAGGACACCCGATTCTGAGCATTTGGACGGGTGGCCAAATACTTTTGGCAATACAGTGTATTTTTGGTCTTCACCAAATGTTACAGGAACCAACATTGCACTATGTAACAAAAGCAGAAAGCACATAAGTGTTTGATTATTAACAGTGAAACACTGTCACTGTAAATGTATTTAGATCAGAAGATACTTCTGGTAAGTTGCAATTATAATGAGCAGTAGTTGAATTGCACATATTTATTTACAGTATCATCTTTACAGGCACTTTGCCCCCCCCCCCCCCCCACAATGTCCTCTTCATTTACTCATTGAACAATTATCCAAGCAACAAACTACAAATAAATGCTTTGTTTTTTTCAATTGACTTAATACATGGTTGCAAACTTAGTTGCAAGACGAGCTCATGTGATTCATTTTTCGTAACCCTCAACACTCTGCAACACCAACAATGATAATCCAACACTTTAGAATTTTTCGTGTATCAAAATGTTTTAGTACGACTTCCGTAAGCTATGTAGCCGCGGCGCTTGATGGATTGTATTGTGCTTCAACAGGCGAGTATTATTATGGTGTGTGTATTAGAGATGCGCGGTTTTCGGTCTCATCCGCGGAGTCCGCGGATAAACCACGGGGTGGGGCGGGTGACATGACGAAAAAAATTTATTTTAATTAGATTCGGGCGGGTGGCGGTTGAACCATCCGGAAATATTTGATATACATGGTTCTGGGATCGGTATCCTTTACCGTTCAAAGAGCCATTTAAGACCCGTGTCACAAAGCGAAGAAGACAATAGGAGACGCTAATATTCTCTAGAAAGACTGCCGGCAGTCACCCAGTTAATGAGTATTAGGGTGTGCTATGAAGCCATTGGCTTTGTCGCCTTCTACAACATGTACAATCTGCTTGTAAGTCCACCAACATGATGAGTGTGTCGCTTCCGCAGCAACACACACACGACTGCAAGGCATACTGGGTGACACAGAGTACACTAATGGTTGTGATATAAACAATTTTAACACTCTTAGTAATATGTGCCACGCTGTGAAGCCACACCAAACGAGATTGACAAACACAACATAAACGCAACACAACAAATACCCAGAAATCTTTGTATCCATGACACTTCCTGACTATTTTATACACCCCGCTAGCAGCAAATCCCCCCCCCCCGTGCGTCGGTAAGGTGGGCGGGGTGGGAGCGCGGGGGTGTAAAATATGTTCAGGAAACATCACGGATACAAAGGATTCTGGGTATTTGTTATGTTGCGTTTATGTCGTGTTACTGTGAGGATGTTCTACCGAAATGTGTTTGTCAATCTTGTTTGGTGTGGCTTCACAGCGTGGCGCATATTAGTAAGTGTTAAAGTTGTTTGTATCACAACCATCAGTGTACTCTGTATCACCCAGTATGCCTTTCAATCTTGTAAGTGTGATTGCGGAAGCTGCACACAACATGTTGCCGGACTAAGAATCGGTTTTGTACATGTTGTTGAAGGTGTCAAAGGTAATGGTTTCACAGCACGCCCATATTCTTGTCATCAGGATGAACGCCATTGGATGTTCGCGAGAACGTTAGCGGCTCCCATTGTCTTCATTACTCTGTGAAACGGGTTTAAATGGCTCTGTGAGTGGTATAGGTGGCCGACCTCTGATGTATTTCAGCGAGCGGGCGGTTGCGGTTCTGATGAAATGTTGGTTCGGGTGGAGGGCGGGTGGATGAAGACTTTGGTGATGCGGTTGCTGATGATATAATTGCCTATCTTCGCATCTCTAGTGTGTATAGGGTAAGACATATTATCTGGCGTTTTGTTTTGCAATACTATGCAAAATAGACTTTTCTTAACTTCTGGTACATGCCGATCTGTATTTGGGATCTGCATAAGTCCTGAAAATGTGCGCATGTCCGCCTTTGTAGCCCGTGTTGACACCATAGTCCTTCTTTTTCTCTATCCTCCCTTTTATGTGACATTCATCCTCCACTGTTGCCATTTCTAATACAAAGTAGTGTATTTAGCGCCTGTTATTTGGATCTTAGATACTATCCAATGACAATAATAAACAGTGTCAATGAGGGATCTGTGTCTACTGTCTCTTTGCAAGTTCCTTCCGTCCATTTCGCCACCTGCTAGAGACATATCAGCCCACAGGAGTGCATCTGTGTGCTGGGTGGGTCATTCATTTAGTCTGCACTCCAAACAATATGTGTCTTCTTCACAGATAAACAGTGTTTTTACTGATTCATATGAGAAACATTTTCAGAAGTTTCATCCCAATTTCTTGCTCTATCCTCCTCAGCTTCACATTACAGCTTGATACCAGAGCGGGGAAGGCTTCTGAAGGCTCTGGCAGCACATCCCAACGCACTCCGCATCATTAGGGAACTATCCGAGAAAGCCTTGAATGTGGTTGAGCGCCAACACTCGGGACTCTTGAGCAAACATGCAGAGACTCCGCGATTACTACAGGGGTTACAACCCGGAGCCCCCTCTTGGGAAAAGATATTCCGTGAAGTAGTGTCACTATTTTTTAGTGTTTTTTATATCAATATTATATGCCTTTAACTTTTTCATAAGCTTCCACAGCTTCCACACACACACACACACACACACACACACACACACACACACACACACACACGCACACACACACACACAAATTCTTGTCTTTGTTACCTTCTTGAGACCTCCGAACAATGCCTACCTTTTTAGGACCACCCTTTCTAGATATAAAAGGATTTGTATACAACATATAATATATGCATACTAAGCAAATACAAAAAAAGCTTGTTGTGAAAAATGTTTTGGAATTTCACAAGAATAAGGTCACAAGTTTGCAAGAAAAACTTTGAATTTTGGCAGTTGTTGTGATCCGCTGCTCGGATCTACACATTATTTATTTTTCCATTTTGTATATTTCTCCATCTGACTCCTTATTTCCTGCATGAGAATGTTTTATATTTTGAACGTTATTTCTAACATCGTGATTACCAGCGGAATTATTCATTACTTATCGTGTTAAGCAATGTCAGCCAAGATTTATCTGAGAGCCAGATGCAGTCATCAAAAGAGCCACATCTGGCTCTAGAGCCATAGGTTCCCTACCCCTTTGATTGATTGATACTTTTATTAGTAGATTGCACAGTACAGTACATATTCCGTACAATTGACCACTAAATGGTAACACCCGAATACGTTTTTCAACTTGTTTAAGTCGGGGTCCACGTTAATCAATTCATGGTAATTCCTGCTATAGAGATGCTTGTTTTGTTTTTGTTTTTTTATTAATTTTGACCAAAGGGGGCGCATTTCAATTTCTTACACACACTTTTTACATATTTTAGCCAGAGGGGGAGCACTTTAAATTTTTACACACACTTGTTATTTCATATGTTGACCAGAGGAGTAGCACTTTTAAAACCGACACAGACAATTTGAAAAATCCCTCCTTTTTGAGACCACCCTAATTTGGATAGATTTCACCACCAGGGGTGCAAAGGAGACATTCTCTATTAGATTCAATGGTTTTCTGTAGTGGGACCATGACTTATGTCCTCATATGGAAGGTACTTTTCCATGTCGATGTGTCAAGAAGGATAGAAACACACACACACACACACACACACACACACACACACACACACACACACACACACACACACACACACACACACGCACACACGCACACATGCACACACAATTTTAAACACTTCCTATGCTTTAAAAAAAAATTAATTCTAAAAAAAAAAATAAGTGGGGAAGGAAGAGGAAATTAAACAGAAATATTTAGATTTTAGATTTAAAATGTGTGCTGTTGTGTGAATTAATTTTGATAGTTGAATTAGGAATCCATGTTTTTAATGAATTTATTCACAACTGCAGGTCTCATTGCTTCTAAGCCTTGAGTTTAAAACTCCCCCATAATACATTTGTTGCACAAACCTGCCACGAGAGGGCGCTTCAGTAATACAGTAGCTTCTTGGCTGTTAGCTATAGGCCTACAAGATCATCCATTAAAATATGTTTTTCTTTTCTCAGAACGAGATTATGCATGATAAATGCTCACTAATGAGTTGATGCCTCCGAATAATTTCTCACTCTGGCTGGCAAATTCCTCTTCATGTAACACTGCATGAAGACAAGGCATCTGAACTCCAACTTGGCTGTTTTAAAATGATTTTTATGAATTGCATTGGCTCAATAAGCGCCCCAACGTCTCAATACAACGTTTTATGTTGAGTTCCTTGATGGGATTGAGTTCATATCTGTCAAGTGTGTATTTCTCCCTTTTTTGGTAAAATAAAGTTAAAGATAACTTTATTTAAAAACCAAAAGTTAAAGTCCCATCGATAGTCACACAAACACACTCGCTAGGAGTGGTGAAATTTGTCCTCTGCATTTGCCCCATCCCCTTGTTCACCCCCTGGGAGGTGAGGGGAGCAGTGGGCAGCAAAAGTAGCCACGCCCGGGAATGATTTCTGGTGATTTAACTCCCAATCCCAATCCTCTGAGTGCCAAGCAGGGATGTAATGGGTCCCATTTTTACAGTCCTTGGTATGACTCGGCCGGGGTTTGAACTCACAACCTACCCATCTTAGGGCGGACACTCTAACCACTAGGCCACTGAGTAGTGCTAGTAAAGCTAATAATGACATTTTTTGTAGTCCCCTTTATTTAGAAAAGTATCAAAATATAATTAGGCCTTGATGCTTCAATCCCTGGAAAGTAGACACCTCTTGGAATTGGCCTTTGGAGTGGCGTAGTGAACGAGAGTGTATCGACATTATTGGGGTCATCAGGTGGGCTCCATGCTTCATAGACGTTTCATTGATCGAAGCCCACAACTTCTCCAGGGGGCTCAATGGCGTACCCAGAGTCCCAGGTACATCACACTCTCCGCCATATGCTCCTTGTCCCCAACGGACTTTGCATGGCAGGGCGTCCTTCTCCCTGAGCCAGGTAACTAAAATAGATTCAATTTATTTTTATAAGATTGCAAGCTTGCGATTTATCATTTTCTGTCCAGTGTTGGTGTTTGAAAATCGCTGACTACACATTTAACAACAACAACCCATAGCGTGCAGATGACGGAAATTTCACCAACAAGTTCTCGATGTATTTTTAAGTAATCGGTAAATAATAAGGGTGTTGGAAAAAATCGATTCGAATACGAATCGAATCGAATGTGTTGTGCGATTCAGAATCGATTCTCATTTTTAAAAAATCGATTAAAAAAAAAAAAAAATAAAATAAAAATAAAAAAAATATATATATATATATATATATATATATATGTTATTATTATTTCTTTTTTTTATCAATCGAACAAAACAATACACAGCAATACCATAACAATGCAATCCAATTCCAAAACCAAACCTGACCCAGCAACACTCAGAACTGCAATAAACAGAGCAATTGAGAGGAGACACAAATGCGACACAGAACAAACCAAAAGTAATGAAACAAAAATGAATAATATCAACAACAGTATCAATATTAGTTATAATTTCAGCATAGCAGTGATTAAAAATCCCTCATTGACATTATTATTAGACATTTATACAAAATTTAAAAAAAGAACAATAGTGTCACAGTGGCTTACACTTGCATCGCATCTCATAAGCTTGACAACACACTGTGTCCAATGTTTTCACAAAGATAAAATAAGTCATACTTTTGGTTTGTTTAATAGTTAAAAAGTTTTTACATTGTTGCAATCAGTTGATAAAACATTGTCCTTTACAATTGTAAAATATTTTTTTTTTAAATCAACTACTCTGCTAGCATGTCAGCATACTGGGGTAGATCTTGCTGAAATACTATGTATTGAATGAATACAGAATCGTTTTGAGTCGGAAAAATATCGTTTTTGAATGGAGGATCGAATCGAATCGAAAAAATCGATATATTTTCGAATTGTGACCCCAAGAGTCGATATCGAATCAAATCGTGGGACACCCAAAGATTCACAGCCCTAGTAAATTATTAACTGTACTTGGTACACACTCTTTCTATTGCCAGATTCTTAATGTCGCACCCTTTTGTGTTGCGTCCACACTGCAGTGTCTATAGTCCAATTCAGATCCGTCAAATCCGAACTTTTTAGTGGCCCACTACACAATAAAAAAATAAAATGCCATTTTAAAGTGAATGCAATCTAACCTGTTGTCACACCTGGGTGTAGTAATGTCTGGTTTCATGTGGTCTTGTCATTTCCTGTTTTATTTTGAAAGGTTAACTCTCCCTCTTGTTTCCGGTCACTTGCCCTTCCTCCTGTTTCACTGGTCTGATGTCTCTCCTGATTGCCTGATTGTGCCCACCTGTGTCACCCTCCCTCATGTGTATAAATGTCTCGTCCTCCTCTTGTCCTGTGCCAGAGTATATCGTCTTGCTATGTGTCTCCAGCCTTAAACCAAGTTTTGCTAAGTATTGCCTTGCCTTGCCTTGCCTTGCCTTGCCTTGCCTTGCCTTGCCTTATTTATCGATTTCTTTGTTTCCTCTGAGAAAGAGTGATTTGGTTTGCTAAAGTTTTTGGTCAAGATTTTACATTTCTTAGTGTTTTGTGTTCCTTTTTTCCCTTCTCTTGGAGCGCTTTACTTTGTAGTTATCTCAGCTTGTTATAGCATACTTTCTGTTTAAAAGTTTCTTGTCTCCTCTGCGTGAGTGATTTACCTTTTTTAGCTATCATAGATTGTTCTTTTTGTCATTAGATTTTGTGTAATTTTGCTGTTGCCTTTTTCCTCCCTATGGAGTGATTTTCTGTTTATTGCATTCTGCCTATGTGTCTTTAGTTAGATTCCGAAGCCGATTTGTCTTAATCACTCTGTTCAAAGAGATTCCAAAGAAAACTGTTAAATAAAGCCTGTGTCAATCGTCCCCCTTCTGCACCTGAGTCCTCATTCTCGCCAAGGTCTAACACCTGTATGCAGACAGGACGTCGGGACATCACTGCAGTGTTCACCGAAATTTCAACTTTTGTCGGTCTGTCCTGGCGAATTTGTGGGAATTCCAAGGATTTTGTGCAGTCAAAGTCAACATTTTCTGAACCAAGTTATTACGCGTAGATTAACAACTACCTGTTTTCTGCTCTGTTGTCAACTATATATTTTGTAACTGTCTATTTTTGTGAATTTTTGATTATATTATTATTATTGTCATTGAGGACGCATCACATATCCGACTTATTAGTGATTCCCAAAGCCCAAAAAAAGTCTGCGGGCTATAGAGCTTTTTCATTTCGGGCTCCAGTACTCTGGAATGCCCTCCCGGTAAACGTTTGAGATGCCACCTCAGTAGAAGCATTTAAGTCTCACCTTAAAACTCATTTGTATACTCTAGCCTTTAAATAGACTCCCTTTTTAGACCAGTTGATCTGCCGTTTCTTTTCTTTTTCTCCTATGTCCCTCTCTCCCTTGTGGAGGGGGTCCGGTCCGATCCGGTGGCCATGTACTGCTTGCCTGTGTATCGGCTGGGACATCTCTGCGCTGCTGACCCGCCTCCGCTTGGGATGGTTTCCTGCTGGCTCCGCTGTGAACGGGACTCTCGCTGCTGTGTTGGATCCGCTTTGGACTGGACTCTCGCGACTGTGTTGGATCCATTATGGATTGAACTTTCACGGTATCATGTTAGACCCGCTCGACATCCATTGCTCTCCTCCTTTCCAAGGTTCTCATAGTCATCATTGTCACCGACGTCCCACTGGGTCATTATTGTCACCGACGTCCCACTGGGTGTGAGTTTTCCTTGCCCTTATGTGGGCCTACCGAGGATGTCGTAATGGTTTGTGCAGCCCTTTGAGACACTAGTGATTTAGGGTTATACAAGTAAACATTGATTGATTGATTGATTGATTGATTGACATATCTGATTCAATTCCACATACGAAAGAGGCCTGGGTCAAATTAAAAAAATTCGGAATTACACTGTTCACGCTGACATCAAAAAAAATCCGATACAGGTCGCATATAGGCAAAAAAAACCTAGAATTGACTTGCAGTGTAAACAAAACTTTGATGTGACGTCATCTTAAGAACTCGCATAGACAGTGTGGATAAAAACATGTAAAACTCTTATTTTGATCACTTAACTCAGGGGTCTCAGACATGCGGCCCGTGAGACGTTATTTTGCGGCCCCCACCTTAACATGAAAGTTTAATGTCAGTGCGGCCCGTGAGTTTTGTATGAATGCCGCTTGACAGCGTTGTGTGCGGAGCTGAAGGAATTTACCAATCACGGTGTGGTATGTGGCTCTCGAGGGCCAAACATTGACGTCATTTGCGTTTTCCGCTTTTCAACTCTCCCTCCCTCCGCATCCGCCTGCTCGCTCTCTCTCTTGCTGTCTCTGTCACTGTGTGCGTGTGTGTATCTCTCTCGGGGAGACGATCACTCCGGTAGCTTCCGAAGCACTCCGCCGAAGAACCGAGCAACAATACAAAACTGTGGTGCACTGGACCCCAGCGCTGATACTCCAAAAGAGAGTCGCTGGGCGAATCGGACGGGTAACATGTTAGCCGAGATGTTAGCCCGTTCGGGGTTTATTGTGCTACCGTAACTGTAAACTTCATGGCTACCCCCCCCCTGTAAAGATGATACTGTAAATAAATATGTGCAATTCAAGTGAAAGCGACAGAAACGTTGCCAGGGAGAAGAGGGTTTTCTTACGTGCCTGGCTGCTGTTACACTGCGACACCTGTCCGTCAGTAATAACAGTCCCCGATAACCTGGACCATTTGAAACCGTTATTAGTTTTTTTTATTGTTTAATTTGCATTGCCTCACATTACTTAGTTCTCATTTTGTTTCATTTATATTTTGATTTTATTTTGTGTTGAAAATAAAAATGAAGACGTTTAAAAATATTTTTTTAAGTAATCTTTTCTCGCGGCCCAGCCTCACCCAGACTCTGCATCCAGTGGCCCCCAGGTAAATTGAGTTTGAGACCACTGATTTAACTGCAGGTTTTTATCGCCCTGTTCTATGACTACTTCAAAACTGGTATGGTTTACATTATGGAAAAAAACTAACCAAAAATACAAACCTCGTTGGGAAATTGTGTTGGATGTAAATATAAATGGAACACAATGATTTGCAAATCCTTTTTAACCCATATTCAGTTGAATATGCTAAAAAGACAACATATTTGATGTTCAAACTGATAAAAACATTTTTGTGTGCAAATAATCTCTGAATTTGATACCAGCAACAAGTGACAAAGAAGTTTGGAAAGGTGGCAATAAATACTGATAAAGTTAAGGAATGCTCATCAAACACTTATTTGGAACATCCCACAGGTGTGGAGGCTAATTCGGAACAAGTGGGTGCCATGATTGGGTATAAAAACAGCTTCCCAAAAAATGCTGAGTCTTTCACAAGAAAGGATGGGGCGAGGTACACCCCTTTGTCCACAACTGCGTAGCAAATAGTCAAACAGTTTAAGAACAACATTTTTCAAAGTGCAATTGCAAGAAATTTAGGGATTTCAACATCCACGCTCCATAATATCATCAAAAGGTTTAGAGAATCTGGTGAGATCACTCCACATAAGCGGCATGGCCGGAAACCAACATTGAATGACCGTGACCTTAGATCCCTCAGATGGCACTGTATCAAAAACCCACATCAATCGCTAAAGGATATCACCACATGGACTCAGGAACACTTCAGAAAACCACTGTCACTAAATACAGTTGGTCGCTAAATCTGTAAGTGCAAGTTAAAGCTCTACTATACAAAGCGAAAGCCATTTATCAACAACATCCAGAAACGCCGCCGGCTTCTCTGGGCCCGAGATCATCTAAGATGGACTGATACAAAGTAGAAAAGTGTTCTGTGGTCTGACAAGTCCACATTTCAAATTGTTTGTGGAAATATTCAACATTGTGTCATCCAGACCAAAGGGGAAGCGAACCATCCAGACTGTTATCGACGCAGAGTTCAAAAGCCAGCATCTGTGATGGTATGGGGCTGCATTAGTGCCCAAGGCATGGGTAACTTACACATCTGTGAAGGCACCATTAATGCTGAAAGGTACATACAGGTTTTGGAACAACATATGCTGCCATCCTAGCGCCGTCTTTTTCATGGACGCCCCTGCTTATTTCAGCAAGACAATGCCAAGCCACATTCAGCACGTGTTACAACAGCGTGGCTTCGTAAAAAAAGAGTGCGGGTATTTTTACTGGCCCGCCTGCAGTCCAGACCTGTCTCCCATGGAAAATGTGTGGTGCATTATGAAGCGTAAAATACGACAGCGGAGACCCCGGACTGTTGAACGACTGAAGCTCTACATAAAACAAGAATGGGAAAGAATTCCACTTTCAAAGCTTCAATTATTAGTTTCCTCAGTTCCCAAACGTTTATTGAGCGTTGTTAAAAGAGAAGGTGATGTAACACAGTGGTGAACATGCCCTTTCCCAACTACTTTGGCACGTGTTGCAGCCATGAAATTCAAAGTTAATTATTATTTGCAAAAAAATAAATAAATCAAGTTTATGGGTTTGAACATCAAATATATTGTCTTTGTAGCATACTCAACTGAATATGGGTTGAAAATGATTTGCAAACCATTGTATTCCGTTTATATTTACATATAACACAATTTCTCAAGTCATATGGAAACAGGGTTTGTATTATAAAAACCGTAGTGTTTTCCTATCTGTCTGCCAGGGGAACTGCACTAGAATGTTGCCTATTGTTCAGTCATTATGAGAAACATAAAATTAATGATTCAAAAATACTTTGCAATATGAAAATGCCTCCAGTCTTCTCTAGGTGACGTCAGCAGGCTGATGCAGACCCACATTTTGGAGCTCCAAATGGATGTTGCAAAATGTGCTGAAACTCATTAGAAACATCAGCGTTTTGGGGGAATTTTACCTGTCGACATCATTTCTAGGTCCGAGGCTATGAAATAAGTGCCAACGTTTGTAAGTGTTAGTGGGGCCCTTTGAGCCTTAAACTCAGACTGGCAGGACTGTGGGGTCTGAGGTCAAAGAGCCCGTCGAAAGCCCGGCGTCATGTTTCTCATGTGACGTTCAAGTCACATGAAGAGCGTAAAAAAAGCTTTCCGGGAGCTGCTGTGCCACGTGCGCGGTGACTTGTGAGGAGGTGTCAACCGTATGGTTTTACCTTTCAGTTTGTAGCTCAGCTGACTTGCAAGATGGTGACAAGTACAAAGTTGTCACACAAGAGGTAACAGGAGTCGTTGGCTGCCGTCCAAAGAGCACACATTCATTTTGTTTTACCTCCTCCAAGCACGAAAGAGTGAAGGTGAGAGGTCATTATTTGGATTACTGTTGGTTGCTTTTTGCTGTTGCTTATTTACAGACACTTTGTGTCTTTATCACTTTGTTGGCATATATCAAACACACAAACAGCAATTCTCTCTAACTTCTTCTTGTTTGTGTTTAGCCAGCATACTTTGTATCTTTAATATTGTTTTGAAAAATATTTTTAGTATGATTTTTACCAAAATATAAAAAACAGTGCATCGTATTTGTGGATGATATGCCGGTAGTATTTTCATACGCTTTACCCCCTGCAGCTTATGAAACAGTGCCGCTATTTTTTTTAAAATTTGTATTCACTAATTTTCATATTTTTTTGTATCCAAACAAATACGCTATATTCCCAAAAGTATTTGGCCACCTTCCTTGACTCACATATCTGTGGTGCTTTTTTTGTGGACTTCTGGATCTGCCTCCCGGGAGCCTTTTGGCCATGGAGACCAGCTGCAGGGTCTCTGCTACACCAGAGTCTGTTTGGATGTACTGGAGGAGATGCGGATGAGGGGACAGGACTGTGGAGCTAGCACTGAGCTACTGGGACGGAGAGGCTTCGCAGTGTCTTGACTGGGTGAGCAGGTGTCGGACACCTCAGTCACCTTGGACGTATCCTCGCTCATCCATGCGGACTGGACACTGTCCGAGAGTGGAGTCGGCTGTCTTGGTTGCTTTGTTGGGTCTGCTTCTGTCTCTGGCCATGCTCCCTCCTCCCCAGCGGACGATGGCGTGGAACACCGCAGAGGCCACCACAGTGGATATGTTTATTTTACTTTTTATTCATAGCTGTATGTAGAAGTGTCTGGTTGTATCTGCTGCTTTAATGTCTTTAATGTCCTCTGTGTTCTTTGATGTTTCCCTCTTACACACATGGAAGAGGGATGTGTACTATGGCTATGAGTTGTTGTTGTTTATTTTTTTATTTATTTTTTTTTCCCTTGGCCTCAGTCTGCACACCCACTCCAGGGCCTAGGCTAAGACCGATTTTTTAATTTTATTTTAATCTTCTATTTTTTTTCGGAGATGAAAGAAGGCCGTTTTAGTAACGCTTTTAATGTGTGACTCAAAGGAGAGAGTTGGGTCGAAGATAACACCCAGATTATTTACCGTGTCGCCTTGTTTAATTGTTTGGTTGTCAAATGTTAGAGTTGTATCATTAAATAGAGGTCGGTGTCTAGCAGGACCGATAATCAGCATTTATATGATTATATAACCGAAATAAAATTATTTAATTTCATTCATTTCAATTCATTGCATATGAACTTGAAGTGCCATCCCATTCCCAACCCATAGGGTTCATTATGATGTTGGTCCACTTTTTGCAGCTATCACAGCTTCAACTCTTCTGGGAAGGCTGTCCACAAGGTTGCGGAGTGTGTTTATAGGAATTTTCGACCATTCTTCCAAAAGCACATTGGTGAGGTCACACACTGATGTTGGCCTGAGAAGGCCTGGCTCTTAGTCTCCGTTCTAATTCATCCCAAAGGTGGTTTATCGGGTTCAGGTCAGGACTCTGTGCAGGTCAGTCAAGTTCATCCACACCAGACTCTGACATCCATGTCTTTATGGACCTTGCTTTGTGCACTGGTGCATAGTCATGTTAGAAGAGGTTTGGAGCCTGGAATGGAACATTCAAAGTTCCTTTCACTGGAACAAAGGGTTCCCCACATCTGCCGTCTCCTCCGAGGTTTCTCATTGTAATCCCATTGGGTTGAGTTTTTTCTTGCCCTGTTGTGGGATATGAGCAGAGGATGCAGTTGTGGCTTGTGCAGACCTTAGAGACACTTCTGATTTAGGGCTATACAAATAAACTTTGATTGATTTATTGATTGATTGATTGGAGGAATTGGCCCAAACTTGCAAATCATCTTTACAATTGAAAATGTCATGTTTACCTTAATTTTCATACAGATTTAACAAAGTCCACTAAACATGTTCCATAAACAGTTTTGGGGCGGATTTTCTTCCTTGACTCTCCGGTTGGCTGTTTCCAGTCTTTAAGCCGGCTTAGCTGGACGCTGACACCCCAATTGTATCTCTCTGCTCATCTGGATGTCTATTAAAAAGTGCATAATCATGCTTCCCAAAATAGCAACGTATTCCAAAAGACCGAAATAGACACGTAACAGGACAAGTGTTTCAGAAAAAGGACCAAGAATAGCCAAAAATAGATTCAGGGAATATAAACAAAGAAGTATGGAGGCAAGCTGGCATTAAAACGGATGAAGTAAGTGAAAATATATTCAAGATCATTTGAAGCTTGGCAGTAGTTTGAATCCACAAGAGTCCTTTTGAATTGCGGCTTATGGATTTTCATTATCTCACATGTGCAGACGCTCTCTGTTGGATCAGTCTGCTTCACAATGAACACATTTCTTTCTCTTGTTGTTCAGATTTGCATGCACAGAAGGACACACCATGTGACCTTTCTTTGCTTCAGAGCTGGAAGGCCGCTACGCCTGCGAGTGGACATGGAAAAGCATAAGCGGCATCCTGCGCTCTGCCAAGCGGCTTCCGCTTGTCCGTCAGTCATCAGCCAGAACTCATAACAATCAAAATAAAGCCCAATAGAAGACAGCGAGACCTGAACAGAACCGATTCAATAGCTGGGTCACATGACGGTAGCTTGAGCGTAGCATTAAAACAAGTGAGAGTGAGTATAGCGTTTGAGAAGGAAAAACCATATTACTGCTCTGTTCTTTGGTGTTAGAGGGGAACATTATCACAATTTCAAAAGGGTTAAAAACAATATAAATCAGTTCCCAGTGGCTTGTTGTATTTTTTGAATTTTTTTTTCTAAATTTTACCGGTCCCCGAATATCCCTAAAAAAATCTTTAAAGTGCTTGATTTTCGCTATTTGCGATGCGACTATCCATTTCCCTGTGACGTCATACAGTTCTGCCAATGTAAACAAACAACGGCGAATACCACAGCAAGATATAGCAACATTAGCTCGGATTCAGACTCGGATTTCAGCGGCTTAAGCGATTCAACAGATTACGCATGTATTGAAACGGATGGTTGGAGTATGAAAGGATTTGTAGAAGAAACTGAAGCTATTGAGCGAATAGCTATTGACGCTATTCATAGCCATAGAATGGCCGAATAGCTGCGTTAGCATCACCGGCAAAATGTGCGGACCAAACGATCAGGACTTTCGCATTTTGTGATAATGGAGCAACTTAAATCTGTCGATTGGTAAGTGTTTATTTCGCATAAAATGTGGGTGGAAGGAAACGTAATATAGTTGCAAATGCATCTGCAGGTTATCCATACATCTATGCCACGTCTGCTTTAGCACCGGCGGTAAATAGCATGTTAGCATCAATTAGCGTAGCATGTTAGCATTGATTAGCTGGCAGTCAACATCAACAAAACTCACCTTTGTGATTTCGTTGACTTTATCTTGCAAATGCATCTGCAAGTTATCCATACATCTCTGTGCCATGTCGGCTTTAGCACCGCCGGTAAATAGCATGTTAGCGTCGATTAGCATAGCATGTTAGCATCGATTAACTGCCAGTCACGCCGCAACCGAATATGTCTGATTATCACATAAGTCAACAACAACAAAACTCACCTTTGTGATTTTGTTGACTTTATTGTTGCAAATGCATCTGCAGGTTATCCATACATCTCTGTGCCATGTCTGTCATTGCCGGTAAAATTGTGAGACACTTTGGTACATTCAATGGGGGTCTGGCGGCAGACACTTTCGCATCTTCGGTGCAACTTGAAATCCCTCCCTGTTAGTGTTGTTACACCCTCCGACAACACACCGACGAGGCATGATGTCTCCAAAGTTCCAAAAAATAGTCGAAAAAACGGAAAATAACAGAGCTGAGACCCAATGTTTGCTATGTGTTGAAAATAAAAATGGCGGCTGTATTACCTCGGAGACGTCACGTTCTGACGTCATCGCAAAAAGAGCGATAAACAGAAAGGCGTTTAGTTTCTTCAAAATTCACCCATTTAGAGTTCGGAAATCGGTTAAAAAAATATATGGTCTTTTTTCTGCATCATCAAGGTATATATTGACGCTTGCATAGGTCTGGTGATAATGTTCCCCTTTAAAGTCATTCAGATAGAGCAGGGGTCAGCAGCCGCTGCGGCTCGAGAGCCGCAGCGGCTCTTTAGTGCCGCTCCAGTGGCTCCCTGGAGCATTTTTAGAAAAAGGATTGAAAATGGAAAAATATTTTTTTTGTTGTAATAAATTTTTTGTTTGAGGACAAATATCAAAATCAGAATCAGAATCAGAAATACTTTATTAATCCCCGAGAGGAACTTAAAGGCCTACTGAAACCCACTACTACCGACCACGCAGTCTGACAATTTATATATCAATGATGAAATAGCTCGGTTGGTAGAGCGGCCGTGCCAGCAACTTTAGGGTTGCAGGTTCGATTCCCGCTTCCGTCATCCTAGTCACTGCCGTTGTGTCCTTGGGCAAGACACTTTACCCACCTGCTCCCAGTGTCACCCACACTGGTTTAAATGTAACTTAAATATTGGGTTTCATTATGTAAAGCGCTTTGAGTCACTAGAGAAAAGCGCTATATAAATATAATTCACTTCACTTCAACATTGCAACACATGCCAATACGGCCGGTTTAGTTTACTAAATTGCAATTTTAAATTTTGCGCGGAAGTATCCTGCTAAAACGTTGCGGTATGAATACACGTGCGCGTGACGTCACGCATTGTAGAGGACGTTTTGGTCCAGCACCATTCACAGCTATAAGTCGTCTGTTTTTATCGCGTAATTCCACAGTATTATGGACATCTGTGGTTCTGAATCTTTTGCAATTTGTTCAATGAATAATGGAGACGTCAAATAAGAAAGCTGTAGGTGGGAAGCAGTGTATTGCGGCCACCTTTAGCAACACAAACACAGCCGGTGTTTCATTGTTTACATTCCCGAAAGATGACGGTGAAGCTTTACTATGGAACAGAAAGCGGTCAAGCGAACACGGTTCCCTACTACATGTCAACCAGCAGGTTTCGGTGAGAAAATGGTGGCAATAAGTTGGCTCTTACCATAGACATGAGCGGAGAGCTTGCGTCGTTCCTCCTGCACCTGTCAAAGAGGCAGCTGCGGACTCTCTTGCCTGCTCCCACCGGCTGCCGCCAACCGTCGGATGCTTCCACCGTGGAGAGAAAAAAAAAATCTCAGCCCGGCCCCACCGGCAGCCTTCGCCTCGTCGAGAAACGTGGCTTCCATTGGAGACAATGGCAGTCACCACACCCGTGGCCACACCCCTCCGGCTTTTTTTCCCCCCTGCTGTTCCAAATTCCGTTGACAAATGTTCCAGGTTTACGTCACTTTCTTGCCGCACACTATTGCTATTGGATTGGACCACACAGACAAAGTACGGTGTATTATGCAGCGATCATTTCGAAAGATCGTGTCTCGAAGAGGGTCCCTTGCGAAGGGCAGAGATGGGCATCGCCACCACCCGTCGACTGGTGCTAAAGAACGGTGCGGACCGACCTTCAGGTTGTACAGGTACGACCATATAATCTCACTAAAACACTAGTAACACAATAAGCAGATAAGGGATTTTCCATAATTATCCTAGTAAATTTGTCTAATAACATCTGAATCGCTCCCACTGTATAGTCTTTTTTTCTCTTTCTGGTCCTTCACTCTTACTTTCCTCATCCACGAATCTTTCATCCTCGCTCAAATTATGGGGAAATCGTCGCTTTCTCGGTCCGAATCGCTCTCGCTGCTGGTGGCCATGATTGTAAACAATGCGAGGATGTGAGGAGCTCCACAACCCGTGACGTCCTGCGCACATCGTCTGCTACTTCCGTTACAGGCAAGGCTTTTTTATTAGTGACCAAAAGTTGCGAACTTTATCGTCGATGTGCTCTACTAAATCCTTTCAGCAAAAATATGGCAATATCGCGAAATTATCAAGTATGACACATAGAATGGACCTGCTATCCCCGTTTAGATAAGAAAATCTCATTTCAGTAGGCCTTTAAGACTTACAGCACAATCCCATTCAAGATCAGACAAACATTACAGGGAGACAGAACAGGATCGCTGACATGTCTGCCAACTTCCGGCGCCCTGTACAAAAGAGGTGAGAAACAGGTAAAAAAAAAAAATCAGTCTTAGTCTGGGCCCCTGGGGAGGGAGTCCAAACTTAGGCCAATGAAAAAAAACACGTAGCCATAGCACACATAAGCAGGTGTGTAAGAGGGAAACATCAAAGAAAGACATTAAAAGGGCATAGCTGATGTAACCAGCCATTTCAACATACAGCTAGCTACAAAAGTAAAAACAACAATAACAAAAACAACATATACACTGTGGTGGCCTCTGCGGTGTTCCACGCCACCATCTGTTGGGGTGGGGGGAGCATCGCAAGAGATAGGAGCAGACCCAACAAAGCAACCAAGCGAGCCGACTCCACCCTCGGCCGCCCATTAACTCTTGGCCATGGATGAGAGAGAATGCGTCCAAGGAAACAGAGGTGTCCGATACCTGCTCAATCAGCCAAGACACTGTGAAGCTTGTCTGTCCTAGCCCTGTCATCCGCATCTCCTCCAGTTTCTCAAAACAGATTCTGGTGTGGCAGAGACCCAGCAGCTGGTCTCCATGGCCAAATGGCCACCCATGCTCTAGACCAGGGGTCGGGAACCTTTTTGGCTGAGAGAGCCAAGAAGCCAAATATTTTAATATGTATTTCCCTAAGAGCCATATAATATTTTTTTTAACACTGAACACAACTAAACGCGTGCATTTTTAAGTAAGACCAACATTTCCAGAGTATAATAAGTCTCTTATTCTTTGTAATAACATTGTTATTCTGAAGCTAACTGTGAAGGGGGCGTGGCCTGCGGGCCTGCAGCAAAGCGGGATGTTGCCAGGATCGGCCTCGAAATCAGCGACAGGTGCGTAGACGGCCCACCTGGGCCTTTTTATCTAGTCACCTGTCGCTCTGTTATAAGCAGCAGCCAGAAGGAAAGACAGAGTTGGGGCTGGAGCCAGAGCGCGAGTGAGGACAAAAGAGAAAAAGACAATTGCTGTAAAGCAACTGAGAGAAAACTAAAATGAAACAATATTGTAACCCTAAAACAGGCTCTTGGTGGTCTGAAGAACCCCCAGGAGGGCAAGCCCCACACTAACCAATAATAAATAAATTAGGGACGGCGTGGCGCAGTGGGATAGTGGCCGTGCGCAGCCCGAGGGTCACTGGTTCAAATCCCACCTAGAACCAACCTCGTCACGTCCGTTGTGTCCTGAGCAAGACACTTCACCCTTGCTCCTGATGGGTGCTGGTTGGCGCCTTGCATGGCAGCTCCCTCCATCAGTGTGTGAATGTGTGTGTGAATGGGTAAATGTGAAAGTAGTGTCAAAGCGCTTTGAGTACCTTGAAGGTAGAAAAGCGCTATACAAGTACAACCCATTTATCATTTATTTATTTACTTCTTACCATTAGCGCAACTTCTTGAACATAAAAATGCATGAGAATGTTTTATATTGTGAACGTTGTTTTTAACACTGTGATTACAAGTGGAATTATTCATTACTTATCCTGTTAAGCAATGTCAGCTCAGATTTATCCGAGAGCCAGATGCAGTCTTCCAAAGAGCCACATCTGGCTCTAGAGCCATAGGTTCCCTACCCCTGCTCTAGACCATCAACTAAAACCCGGAGGTGCCCATTTCTTACAGGAGCTCATATTTGAAACATAATTTTTAAGGAAGCAAGACAATTTTATTGGAAGTGAATTAGATGTTATTATACACAGTTTGCAACCCTCTGCCTAAGCATTTTACATAACTTGTGCTCTTGGTTACGTGCTGCTGTCATATCTTTGTGGCAGTGATTATAAGTGACTTATTTTGGACAACTGGAAAGCAGGCACTTCCATTTCCTCGTCCCTCATGTCTAAATTGGTAAGTCAGTCATCCCGGCGCTCCACGATAAGAAGGATTTTCTCCCTCTGGGCTTGCCGTGCGTATAAGTAGACGGAATGGTCGTTACGGTCAGTTAGAGATGTTCATACTTGATGTCACATCATCACCAAGCGAACAGAGGACTGTTGCGCTGTCTTTGGTTCGGCAGATCCGCACGAGAGTGTAGCAACATAAATAGCCTCCGGCGAGAAATATCTACGTCCAATTGCATTGAGCCATCGTTTGTCGATTCACTGATGCGACCGTAGCCAGATGAATGCATGGCTACCATTAAAGCACATCATGACCACTACTGTATACTTACCATGCATGGGTGGAGAACACAGTATTTACTATCAATGTGCAGTACACTCATTGGCCATGTTAATGAGATATAAAACAAAAGCAGGATAAAACTTTGGGTAACACTTTAGTATTCACCATTAATAGGTTGCTTATTAACATGCAAATTAGTACCATATTAGCTCTTAATTATTCATTATTAAGTACTTATTCATGCCTTATGCTGCATGGCCTTTTTATACAACCACTAAGCCATTAACTAAGAGTCTTCTCTCAGAATTATTGCTTATTAGCAGAGGTGGGACCAAGTCATTGTTTTGCAAGTCATAAGTAAGTCTCAAGTCTTTGCCCTCAAGTATCGAGTAAAGTACAGAGTCCAGACAGGCAAGCCCCGAGTCAAGTCCAAAGTCAAGACTGGAAAGTCTCAAGTCAAGTCTCAAGTCCTGCATTTTGAGTTTTGACCCCTTTCAAGTCCTTTTAACCACAGACTAATATATTTACACAAATTGTGTATGCTTTTAAAATGCTGTATTTATCTATTAAAACATGTACATTAGAAATTGCAGGGAAAAAAATAGTGCTGACATTGCACTTCATAATAGCACTATTAACCAGTCATTTTAAACATTTAACTCATTCCTTTACAGAATAAACACATTTGAAAAAACAAGTGCAACTATACTTATTTGCACAAAAGTATTAACATTGTATTTCCATGTCATATTGCATTGTAACTAGTTCCACAGCAGTTTCCATCCTTATCTCATTGATCTCATCTCATACTGTTTGTGTGTTTATGTGTGCGTACACATGAAAAACATAACAAATACATGAACATAACAATGAACAGAGTTGCACTTTTTAGATGTCAGGGCCCTATGCTAAATTTACACATATTCTTAATATAGTATACATTTTAACTGACCTTTATTTGACTGTTTGTCTTTTTGTAGGTGGCTAAAATCTGCGATGCTACTGACCGGTGTCTAACATTACGTTGCTGTGTGTCATACATTGACGTAATGTTATGTGTAGGTACCTCATGCAACCCTACTTAAAAAAAATCACTTGGCAAAAAGTATGAATAAGGTAGCGAACTGTAGTTTTGAAGCAATGCATAACGGGAATCCAGATGTTGTGCGTCATTATATTAACGTGCCGGCTGGAATAAAACCACGCTGAGAAATAGCTTTGTGCCTGCCTATTATATGAGTTATGGATAAACCTATGGATAACGGAGACGTATACAAACTTTGTATAAAAGTCTCCTTTTCATGTGAGAGAGGACGCTAAAGGCAGTGCCTTTAAGGCACGCCACCAATATTGTAGTCCGGGTGGAAATCAAGAGAAAATCTGGAGAATTGTTGCCCCGGGAGGTTTTCGGGAGGGGCACTGAAATTCGGGAGTTTCCCAGGAAAATCGGGAGGCTTGGCAAGTATGTGTACTGGATGCCCATTGTTACTCACAGTAAACAATGTGAGTAAGATGAATACACCAGAATGACAATCTACATACTTTTTTTTATTTTTTTCAAATAAATAAAATATTGCACAAATAGTAGTGACCTTTCTTGTTTTTAATCCACACGCTCACGGGTGGATTTGCATGTAGCCATACTGAAGGCAGGAGCTGAGCACACATAGATGCACCTTGTAAAGTGTGTTTGTTAGAAATTGAGCCCCCCCCCCCCCCATGCAAAAAAGACTTCTTGTTTACAGTGAGGACTTTTGGGTGGATGCATGCACAGAAAGGTACATATATGATTCATTCCTGAGTTTCTCCCACAACCTTTGTGATGAATGCAAACATCACATTTTTAGCCAGCGGTCAAGACTAAGATATTATTATAAAGTGTTATTTATACTGAATGCTGCTGTGTGTGTTCCAGGAAGTGGCCTATTGTGAGCTGCAGCTCAGTGTCAGTAAGTCTCACACCAGGGAACTGAAACTGGAGAGTCAGTGGGTATATCTCTTATTTTGAAACCCGTTCCAGATAGGTCAACGCTGGTGTCAGCTTACAGTGCAGTACAGTAATCACCATGATGGGTAGTAAGTAACAGGATCTTAATGTTTTGTGGTTCTAGTTAGATTTGGACAAAGGTCATCACGGGACAAGAACAAAGAGATTCAACTTGGATAAAACTTAGAGTCGTCCGGGTGCAGCTTGTATGACGGTATACATACCCTGACCCACCAAACAAGATTTTAACACTTACAGTAATTATTATCTTAGTGCAGGGGTCAGCAACCCGCAGCTCTACTGGTTCCCTGTACCTCTTTCAGAAACGTGTGAAAATGGAAAAAGATAAGAGAAAATATGTTTTTTGTTTTAAAGGGGAACATTATCACAATTTCAAAAGGGTTAAAACTGTTGAAATCCGTACGTGGATTTTCTCATATTATTGTTGTTTCTGTTCCATTTTCATATGACTCTGCTGTTTAACATGCTTATTTCCTGTTTTTGTTCATTACCATGGTTACTCATCAGTTCATCTGCTGCTCATGGCCCGCACACCTGCTACAGATAATCACCGTCACTTTATAAGCCGTCCTATTTTGTTTGTTCAGCCTGTTCATGATTTGCTTTTCACGCAACGAGTTACGCCTGCAATACTTTCATGTATGTATATTCTCGGTAAGCTTTTCACGCTAGCCATTGTTCATTCCAATTCTCATGCTGAAGGTTTTGTTTTCTCTTTCGTGCCTACGGGTCAGTTTAGTTTGCATTTTGTATCACCTAGTTCTCATACTAGCGTCTTTGGTTTCCTTTTGTTAGCTCCAGTGTTTTGTTTCTTAGATCCTTGTTGTAGAATAAATCTGTTAAAACTTACCTTTGCTGTGTTCAATTTTGACGCATCCTCGAGGGAATCAAACCCGGTACCACGATTTCAAACAGACGTAACAAAAACCAATCAAAATCAGTTCACAGTGGCTTATTTTATTTTTTTAAGTTTTTTTCAAAATGTTACCCGTCCCGGAATATCGCTAAAAAAAGCTTTAAAGTGCCTGATTTTCGCTATCTGCAAAGACACTGTCGATTTTCCTATGACGTCACATAGCGATGCCAATACAAACAATGTGGCGGTACCAACATTAGCTCCAATTCAGACTCGGATTTCAGCAGCTTAAGCGATTCAACAGATTACACATGTATTGAAACGGATGGTTGGAGTATGGAGGCAAATAGCAAAAACGGAATTGAAGAAGAAAACTGAAGCTATTGAGCGTATAGCAATTGACGCTATTTGGCCATGTCTGCACTAGCATCGCCGGTAAAATGTGCAGACCAACGATCGGAAGTTTCGCATCTTGTGACACTGGATCAACTTAAATCTGTCGATTGGTAAGTGTTTGTTTGGCAATAAATGTGGGTGGAAGGAAACGCTGGATGTAAATATAGTTTCAAATGTACATACAGCTAGCCTAAATAACATGTTAGCATCGATTAGCTGGCAGTCATGCCGCGACCAAATATGTGTGATTAGCACATAAGTCAACAACATCAACAAAACTCACCTTTGTGATTTCCTTGACTTTATCATTGGAAATGCATCTGCAGGATATCCACACATCTCTGTGCCATCTCTGCCTTAGCATTGCCGGTAAATAGCATGTAAGCATCGATTAGCATGCCGTGCTTATCGATCCACATTCTACGTAAATCAACTTGAATCCGTCCCTGATCGTGTTGTTACACCCTCCGCCAACACATTTAACGAGGCATAATGTCTCCAAGGTACGGAAAACAGTCGAAAAAGGTAAAGTTGAGTTACTGTCTAGAAGTTTGGGGAAATACATATAGGACGAACATCCAACCACTATTCATAATGCAAAAAAGGGCCATCAGACTGATACATAACACAGGACCCCGAGAACACACTAATGGATTATTTATAAAAACATTTGATTTAAAACTACCAGATCTCATCCAACTCAAGACTGCCCAAATGATTTACAAAGCAAGTAAACATTTACTTCCAACAGGGTTACAGAGAAGATTTTTACAAAGAGAAGGGAATTATAATTTAAGAGGAGAACTACTTTTTAAGATCCAATATTGTAGAACAACGCAGAAACGAATGAGTATAACAATAGCAGGGGTTAAAATATGGAACTGTTTAAAGGATGAAATAAAACACAGCACCAACATAAACCAGTTTAAAAAGCTTTTTAAATCATTTATCATTAGTAAATATAAGAAAGAAGAGCAAACATTGTTTTAGAAAGACAATAATATATAATATGTATATAAATACAATTTATGATTTCATAATTATACATATAGGTTATATTAAAATGTATATATTACCACTTTATATGGAATTTAAATGAATTGTGTGTATATAATATATATGTATATATATATATATATATATATATATATATATATATATATATGTGTGTGTATATATATATATAAGTGTACAAATGTATATGTTTGATTTAAATGTTAAACTGTGTATATGAGACGTGTGCTACATATATGTTGCTTATATATTGTTTAAAAAAAAAAGTAATATAAGTGAAGCATGTTTTAGATTTTATATATTTTGAACCTTGTTCTTGTTGTGATGGGGTAGGTTTATATAAGCGTTGCTTCAACCTACACCCTTTCGGCTCAATCATTGCACAAATGAGTGTTTTTTTTCTTTTTTTTTTCTTTTCTTGTTGTTCTTTGTTTTATGTGAAGATTGCCGAAATAAAATACATTGATTGATTGATTGATTGAAAATAACAGAGCTGATTTGACTCGATGTTTGTAATGTGTTTGACAAAATGGCTGATTTACTACCTAGGTGACGTCACGTTCTGACGTCATCGCTCCGAGAGCGATAAATAGAAAGGCATTTATTTCGCCAAAATTCACCCATTTAGAGTTCGGAAATCGGTTAAAAAAATATATGGTCTTTTTTTCTGCTACATTATTACCAGACCAGATAGGTCTGGTGATAATGTTCCCCTTTAACATATTTTCTGTAGCAGGACAGACATGACACAAACCTTCCTAATTGTTAGAAATCCCACTGATGAGAGTAGTTGGTAAGCACTGTTTGTCCTACTCATTTCAGTGGTCCTTGAACTCATCGTAGTTTGTTTACATGTACAACTTTCTGTTACATTCAAAACGCATTGTGATGCGCGGAGATATCACCTCAGGATGCAGTGGGACCAGACAGGCAGGATTGCAGGTAAGAATCTGATTTATTATACAAAAAATAAAAGAACAGTTGTACAAACAGCAAAGAAAAGGCGTGCCGGAGCGCACGAAAAGCTAAAGCTATTAGCTAGCGCTAGAGTCCAAATAAGTGTCACAGAAGCGCGTGTCAAGCGCACAGAAGCTAAGGCGTAACTTAGCACAGAACAGACAAGGCAGAGAAAACCAAACATGACACTTGCGCCTAGCAAACCTTGAGCCAAGACCGAAGTGGAGTAGAAAGCAGTCTTAAATACTAAAGTAAACAGTTGCCATCAGGTGTGCATCGAAAAACATAGCAGGTGGAACAAATGAGAAACCAAGGCAACGAGATAAAACAGAAAGTGCACAACTCAGAACAGGAAGAGTTTAAAATTAATAATCAAAACACAAAAAAGGACTCACATGTAGACTAAAGATGTGATCCGGAAATCGGATCACAACACTTTCCCCGACGCTGCCACGGAAAGACGTGTTTTGTGCCACTCCTTCTGTCAGGCTTGTCACTGACAGTTTGTTTGTGTTTTAGTTTTTCCTCTTTGCGTTCTTAGTATTTCCTGCCCTTAGTTCCTGTCAGCACTCTTATTTTGGTTCAGCTTCCTGTTTGTCTCCCTGTGTGGTGTTTTCCCTCAGCTGCGGCTGATTGGCACCTGGCCACACCCGTTGTCAATCAGCCCGCTCCTATTTGTACCTGCTTTGTCTTGAGTCAGTTGCTGGATTATTGTCGTTCTTGTGTCGTTGCTACCTGTTGTGTCGTGGATTGTCGTTGCCACATGTCGCACTTGTCTTTGCTACCTGTCGTGTCGTATCTTGATGTGTCAATGCAGCGTTGCGGTAAGCTATGTTTGATAGCGGTTTTTAGCTTACTGTCTTTTGTTCCCTCCTTCCGTTTTGTTTTCTAAGTTGCTTTTTTGAAACATTTTGCAGGCATCAAATTCCAAATGAGCTAATATTTGCAAAAAATAACATTGTTTTCCAGTTCGAACGTTAAGTATCTTGTCTTTGCAGTCTATTCAATTGAATATAAGTTGAAAAGGATTTGCAAATCATTGTATTCTGTTTTTATTTACAATTTACACAACATGCTAACTTCACTGGTTTTGAATTTGTACAATGACACATCTTTTTTTTCCCTTTTATCTTTTTACAACTAAAAGTGAGCTCATTGGGGCTGCATTTACTTTGTTGAACACGCAACAAAAATATTCAGGAGAAGTACCCCATTTTCCGCACTATAAGGCGCACCTAAAAACCTCAAATTTTCTCAAAATCTTACAGTGCGCCTTACAATTTGGTGCGCCTTATGTATGGACCAATATTGAGCCACAACAGGTCTCGCAACTACGATAAGCAGCCGCCGACTTCATTTTCCCCCGTAGAAGAAGAAGCGCGCTTCTTCCACGGTAAGCAGCTGCTGACTTCATTTTCCCCCGTAGAAGAAGAAGCGCGCTTCTTCCACGGTAATACGGTAATATTTTGTGTGTTGTGTGACAATATCGTTTGAGCAACGTTGAGTTATTGATATATTATTGCTTTGCACTATTTGGAGTGTTACTATATTGTGATTGCACTAAAGTTTGATTTACCGTGAGAGTATAGCGTCTATTCTATGCGCCTTATAATGCGGTGCGCCTTATATATGAACACAGTTTTAAAATAGGCCATTAATTGAAGGTGTGTCTTATAATCCGGTGCGCCTTATAGTGCGGAAAATACGGTATTTAAAATATATATATATATATATATATATATATATCTATATATATATATATAGATATATATATATATATATATATATATATATATATATATGTCTATATATATATATATATAGATATATATATATATATATATATATATATATATATATATATATATATATATATATATATATATTAATTAACCTCAAATTGATACAAAACGACCTCAAAAGGCATCAATTGAATTCATTTAAGACAGCCACTTAAGTCGTCTAGCAGCTATAAAATTATAAAATGATGTTGCTGAATAGACTATGTGTCTGATATTTTTCATTTCTGACCATCCAAAATGTTGACACACTCACGTACGACATGTGTGAAACTGTCAGTTTGCACGTCCATCTAACACCGGCCTAAATAAAATGCTAAATAATGCTCGCAAAACAGGGAAGAGTGTTGATAAGACTCCAGCTTGTTAGTGATTCCAAAAGCCCAAAAAAAGTCTGCGGGCTAGAGAGCGTTTTCCGTTCGGGCTCCAGTACTCTGGAATGCCCTCCCGGTAACAGTTTGAGATGCCATCTCAGTAGAAGCATTTAAGTCTCCCCTTAAAACTCATTTGTATACTCTAGCCTTTAAATAGACCTCCTTTTTAGACCAGTTGATCTGTCGCTTCTTTTCTTTTTCTCCTCTGTCCCCCCCTCCTTTGTGGAGGAGGTCCGGTCCGATGACCATGGATGAAGTACTGGCTGTCCAGAGTCGAGACCCAGGATGGACCGCTCGCCTGTGTATCGGTTGGGGACATCTCTACGCTGCTGATCCGACTTCGCTTGGGATGGTTTCCTGTGGACGGGACTCTCGCTGCTGTCTTGGATCCGCTTTGAACTGAACTCTTGCGGCTGTGTTGGAGCCACTATGGATTGAACTTTCACAGTATCATGTTAGACCCGCTTGACATCCATTGCTTTCGGTCCCCTAGAGGGGGGGGGAGGGTTGCCCACATTTGAGGTCCTCTCCAAGGTTTCTCATAGTCATCATTGTCACTTGCGTCCCACTGGGTGTGAGTTTTCCTTGCCCTTATGTGGGTTCTTCCGAGGATGACGTAGTCGTAGTGGTTTGTACAGTCCTTTGAGACATTTGTGATTTAGGGCTACATAAATAAACATTGATTGATTAATTGATTGATGGCGTGTGCTATATAATAATTATATTTGCATTTTGTCCTCCAAGTATTGTGGCCGTTTTGATGATCGGTAAATATTTTCTTGAAAGGCAATCCACTTTGCGCATGTTTACTAGATCAGTTTTGTGTGTGCTGTCAGGTTTGCATGTAATTTACTTCACGCAAACCTTATACTAAATCATGCCTGCAGTGTTTGCTCTTTATTGTAATCTAACAGTCAGCCACAAAGTTAAACCAATGAATTATCAAATATATTGCTGTCTTTTCCCAAATTCCTAGCACCCCGCAATAGGCTTGTTTGAGTGTGGGTGGTATGTCCTTCCAGATGTTCCACACTCCTATTGTAGCCTTCCAACACCATCATGGTGGGCTATCAGATGATGAAAGGACAACTTCTGCACTCCGATCCATGAATGTATTTTTTTTTTTTACATCCAAGCTACAGGATGTGGGTTCAAGAGGATGATTATCAGATCCGCTTAAATCTAGATAAAACAGATGTGGATTAAAGTTTCACAAGCAGAGAAACGTTTCAAATGTTTTTTTTTTTTTAATATTCCGTGTATGCCAACAAGGAAGCAGCAAACAGAGTGTCAGTCAAGTTGTATGCATTCAGTAGGGAAGGGATTCATATGGCCCCGTTCCTGGGTGGATCTCGTGTGAGAATCATTTTGCAATGCAGTCTGCTGAAAATGATAGAAAGCGCTATTACACATAGCAACTGATGCCGTCATCCAAGTTGGATTTGTCACGAAACACATTTTAAGATATCCAACTCTCTGCTGCCGTCTGGCGGCTAAAGTAAGAAAGTGCACCTCAAAATTCATCACGTTTCATGTGTCAGGTAAACTGCGACAAATGGGGCCATATGAATTCCCTTCCAAATTTAGGTGCTATTTATAGTTAAAACACATATTATATTAAATTAGGGGAAAAGTATGTAAGTATTTGCTTGTGCTCCTACCTGAATAATAACATTAGCGCCTTTGGTCTGGAGATATTTTCTTAGTTTAAAGGGGAACAAAACGTTTTGGGAATTTTACCTAACTTTTACAATCATTATGAAAGACAAGACGACAAGTATTTTTTTTAATGCATTTTAACTCATAAGTAAAAGTAAATACAAGTTTGCTTCTAATGGAGTCAGAAGTGGGTCCTATATTCCGCCCATAAGTCCCTCAAAAAAGCATCCAAAAAGCGCCAACAATACTTAATTTACATGTCATCACTTGAATATTAACCAAGGATATACGGATATTGTTATTATAAGCCAGGCGTGTCAGACTCGTTGTCATTGAGGGACACATCGCAGTTATGGTTGCCCTCAGAGTGCCGATTTTGAATAATATACAGTAGGAATATAAATGTGTGTATATAAAACACGTGTATAATTGTCTATGTATTTGATTATCATGTATTTTTTTACAAAACAAAATCTTTACTGTTGTACTGTTAAAAACTGACAGCTCAGTCGCAACAATTTGACCTAAAGATTTGCATTTTGTTTTTGTTTTTAAAATAACAAAATAAATGGAATTAAATTTAATGGAATGGAAAAACGGTACCACAATTTTTTAACGGAAAAAATCATGCCATTTTTTTTATACTGTAAAATCTATGGTTGTTGTGTTTTTATAGTGTGTTGCTACTCTATATAAAAAGTGGATTTTACTGTAACATTTTTTTACTGTAAAATCTTTGCATGAACAATTTGTTTGATTGAAATCATAAGTCAAGCATATATTTAAAGGGGAACATTATCACAATTTCAAAAGGGTTAAAAACAATAAAAATCAGTTTCCAGTGGCTTGTTGTATTTTTTGAAGTTTTTTTCAAAATGTTACAGGTTCCAGAATATCCCTAAAAAGAGCTTTAAAGTGCTTGATTTTCGCTATCTGCTATGCGACTATCCATTTTCCTGTGACGTCATACAGTGCTGCCAATGTAAACAAACAATGGCAAATAGTACAGCAAGATATAGCGACATTAGCTCGGATTCAGACTCGGATTTCAGCGGCTTAAGCGATTCAACAGATCACGCATGTATTGAAACGGATGGTTGGAGTATGAAAGTATTGAAGAAGAAACTGAAGCTATTGAGCGAATAGCTATTGACGCTATTCATAGCCATAGCATGGCCGAATAGCTGCGTTAGCATCCCCGGTAAAATGTGCGGACCAAACGATCAAGACTTTCGCATCTCGTGACACTGTCCATCTATCCATTTTCTACCGCTTATTCCCTTCCGGGGTCGCGGGGGGCGCTGGCGCCTATCTCAGCTACAATCGGGCGGAAGGCGAGGTACACTGGAGCAACTTAAATCCTTCGATTGGTAAGTGTTTTATCACATTAAATGTGGGTGGAAGGAAACGTAATATAGTTGCAAATGCATCTGCAGGTTATCCATACATCTCTGTGCCATGTCTGCTTTAGCACCACCGGTAAATAGCATGTTAGCATCCATTAGCGTAGCATGTTAGTATCGATTAGCTGGCAGTCAACATCAACAAAACTCACCTTTGTGAATTTGTTGACTTTATAGTTGCAAATGCATCTGCAGGTTATCCATACATCTCTGTGCCATGTCTGCTTTAGCACCGCCGGTAAATAGCATGTTAGCATCGATTGGCTGGCAGTCACGCCGCGACCAATTATGTCTGATTAGCACATAAGTCAACAACATCAACAAAACTCACTTTTGTGATTTCGTTGACTTTATCGTTGCAAATACATCTGCAGGTTATCCATACATCTCTGTACCATGTCTGTCATCGCCGGTAAAATGTGGAGACACTCTGGCACATTCAATGGGGGTCTGGCGGCAGACACTTTCGCATCTTCGGGCCAGTGATGCAACTTGAATCCCTCCCTGTTAGTGTTGTTACACCCTCCGACAACACACTGACGAGGCATGATGTCTCCAAGGTTCCAAAAAATAGTCTAAAAAACGGAAAATAACAGAGCTGAGACCCAATGTTTGTAATGTGTTGAAAATGAAAATGGCGGCTGTATTACCTCGGAGACGTCACGTTCTGACGTCATCGCAAAAAGAGCGATAAACAGAAAGGCGTTTAATTCGCCAAAATTCTCCCATTTAGAGTTCGGAAATCAGTTAAAAAAATATATGGTCTTTTTTCTGCATTATCAAGGTATATATTGACGCTTACATAAGTCTGGTGACAATGTTCCCCTTTAAGTAGTTATCTTTATTCGAAAAAAACATTGTTATGAAATGTATGATGATATAATATTTTTTTAATAATTATAATTATAAAATAATAATAAAATATAATATAATAATACAAATCTTTATCGTTTTATAATTAGAGATGATTAAAGTATAAATATATGTAATGGCACACCGTACATTTATTTGTGTGATACATTTATTAAGAAGAGATGAGGTACTTTATGGAAAATATTATTTCCACCCTTTCAGGGGCTACACAAATGGATGTGGCCGGCCAGATCTGGCCCCTGGGCCTTGAGTTTGACAATAACAGCGCCGTGGTCAGAGGGAGCTAACTGCTTGTTCTTTGTACGCTACTGCCAGTCAGTGACTGGTGAGCTGCTTCACGCCTCAGAGCTCTTAAAAGTTAATTCTTGATCATAAATAATGCCTTTCAACTGAATAATAGAAGGATGAAGACATAATCGAACAATTTGGTCGACTTTGGCATCCGATTTATACCCAGGAACGGCCTTCTTTTTTACTTTGCGAGTGTTTTGAGTCATTCTTCATCTAAATGTGATTATAACAAGATTCTATCAGTTGGCATCCTTCAAGTGAATTGATTAACTCATATTATGTTCTACATATGGTGAATGTTTATATTCAATTTGAAGAAAAGCAAACCACCAGGGGTAAGTAAATGTTAGCATTTCAGTTTGGGCACATAATAACATAGGGCCCTTTCGTACTGACATTTGTGTGTGGATTGGATTAGTTCTCGCGGAAGAAAAGGCAATACAATTGGACCTTGGTATGCAAAGGTGATGGCCCTATGCGTGAGAAGAGACTACATGTTTAGCTTGATGTAAACATCTAAGTTATGATCGGCATCTGTTGTTCTTCAGTCACACGCAGACAGGAGGTAGACATATAAAACTGATAGTTTGGCTCCTCCAAGGCAGGAGTCCTTGATTTTTTGACTTAGCCTCCTCCGGGTACTGCAGACCTGTTTAAAGTACATCAAGCAAGAATGGGAAATAATTCCACCTGAAAAGCTGCAAAAATTGGTCTCCTCAGTTCCCGAACGTTTACTGAGTGTTGTTAAAAGGAAATGTCATGTAACACAGTGGTAAAAATGCCCCTGTGCCAACTGTTTGGCAATGTGTTGCTGCCCTTAAATTCTAAGTTAATGATTATTTTCAAAAAAAAAAAATAAAGTTTCTCAATTTGAACATTAAATATCTTGTCTTTGCAGTCCATTCAATTGAATATAAGTTGAAAAGGATTTGCAAATCATTGTATTCATGGCTCCTCCGGGTACTGCAGACCTGTTTAATGATGCTCGTGTTGCGATCCGTGACTCGGATCTTCACATATTATTTTTTATTTTTCCATCTTTGTTCTCATTCTCCGTTTGATCCGTTTATTTCCCGTTTAGTCCATCACCATGGTTACTTATCAGTTTCAGCTGCTACTCCCGGTTCCTGCACACCTGTTCTCTGTTAATCACCTTCCCTTTATAAGCCAGCCTCTTCTGTTTATTCTTTCTGGGACTGTAGTTTGTTTTCACGCAACGTAACGTCAGGTATGCTTTTCTCGCTAGCTCATTAGCTCAGCCACCTTGTCAACTTTAGCTCACATGCTAATCATCTTTGTTTTTACTTTTGATGCCTTCATGCCAAGTCTTAGTTCTTATATTTCCTAGCTTTCACGCCAGCGTCTTCTGTTTCCCTTTTTATTGGCACCAGTGTTTTTGTTCAGAGCTCACCTTTTGTTAATAAATTGGTTCCATCCTACCTTTGTTGTGTTCTTCGTTTGACGCATCCACGAGGGAATCGAACCCGGTACCACGATGCCGAACCGACGTTACAGCTCACTTGTAATAAAGCAACTTTTTGTTCAGCAGAACGTCTCCGATGTCTCTTTTGATCCAGTCGCACTGCCGTGTCACCTTTCTGTCCGGACGAGAAAGACAGGACCAAAAATAAACTTCATCCCAGTGACAGCAGACATTGTACAGTAAGTGACATCTGTTGGGTCTCATGAGGTTGGCAGTGATTTTGTGGAAGGGAAAAACAAATGCGATGCGTTTTTTAAATTGATGTGTCAAAATACGTAATTAGTACATGTTTTTTATAAATGTGCTTGATACTACAGTACATATCTACTTACCTTGTGTAAATACAACCTTAATGGAGTTGTTTAAGTGTTTTTAGAGCGACTCTCATGAATCCATCGCATTTATTTACTATTTAGAATGCATACAAAAAAAGAAAACACACATTTCTTACATGAGGATTGTGAATTTATAAACAAGTGCAGTTCCCCTTCACTGACTGCCACTGTTTTGAAGTAAAAAAAAAAACTACAAAAAAACAAGCAGAGATGATATTTGCTTGAGTAACATATTTTTTTAAATTTTTTTCCTATTATAAAAATGGCTTTTAATGCAGCATTGCTTTCCATATTATTTGGTCGTCTACTTCATATATACACTATATTTCAAAAAGTATTTGGCCACCTGCCCTAACTCACATATGAACTAGAAGTGCCATCCCATTCCTAACCCATAGGGTTCAATAACATGTCGGTCCACCTTTTACAGCTATCACAGTTTCAACTCTTCTGGGAAGGCTGTCCACAAAGTTGTGGAGTGTGCTTATAGGAATTTTCGACCATTCTTCCAAAAGCGCATTGGTGAGGTCACACACTGATGTTTGCTTGTTCAATATTTAATGCAAAACTTGTTTGGGTGCCTATTAAAATGTTAATTTGTTCAACCTTGGCCCGCGGCTTTGTTCCGTTTAAAATTTTGGCCCACTCTGTATTTGAGTTTGACACCCCTGCCCTAGCACATCAGATTTTTAATCATTTGGATGGGTGGCCAAATACTTTTGGCAATATAGTGTAGGTTTTTTTTTTGGATTGATTGTACTAATCTCTCACAGCAGATAACAGTTTGTCGCTGGTGTGGTACCCTAAAAAATAGATTTTGAAACATGCATGTAGCTCTTGGGCCCTGGAAAAGGTACAACACATTTTATACAGGAGTCCAGCAATAAGCCCTATGTGGTCCATGAGTACCACAAGGGACATCTTGATTGTACCTTGACAGATCTGGCAGTGTTTGCGAGGTAGGTCGCCATCTGACGCTCAAAATATACGGTATGTTATCAATTTGTTCACAACAATGGCTGTACCCTAAATGGTCATACAAGCTTAGAGGGAACCGGCTTGATTCACATCCTCCTTGTCAGTCAGGCACTTCCCAAACAACCTATCAAAAGACTTCCAAACTGTCACAGTGACGATCCAAAGTGGGAAAAAAAGAGGCCCAAAACCCCTATACAGTGTGTTTTAACAAAGCATCCCCGTGGTCACTCCTGGCCCGTGCAGTCCGGCCCATCCCCCCCTCGTCCCCCTCGTCCAGCTCCAGCTGCTCGTCCTTCTTCTTGATGTAGCGCTCGTAGAACACCATGATGACCCCCATGACCCAGGCCGACACGGTTCCCGCGGCAAAGATGACAAAGCCGATGATCACGAAGAAAAGGTAGTCCCAGGAGCCCAGAGTGGGGTGACACAAAGTCCGTAGTTGGATCCCCACCTCGCCGAGACGATGGTCCTCCAGGTCGTCCGGGGAGGCGCACACGGTCTGGCCCTCGTCTGTAACATACACAATTGACCGGGATAAGAACATCTTATTACATTATGTTTTCTCTCATGCATTAGAATCACTTCTCAGTGTGATGCACTGCAAAAAAAAAACATTGTTAAATGAAGTGACCATCCTACGTCAACATAATTTTAGTTTAGTTTAGTGTATTAAGGATCCCCATTAGTCTACAAAGCAGTGGAGACTATTCGTCCTTGGGTCCAGGCAAAAAACATCACACAATCACAAAATAAAAGATTACAATGCAGTATAACCGCTATTTAAGCTCCAGGAAAAAGGCCATTAGAATTATACATGATGCCCCATATAGAGCACACACCAATGATCTGTTCATAATCAATCAATCAATCAATCAATGTTTATTTATATAGCCCCAAATCACAAATGTCTCAAAGGACTGCACAAATCATTACGACTACAACATCCTCGGAAGAACCCACAAAAGGGCAAGGAAAACTCACACCCAGTGGGCAGAGAGAATTCACATCCAGTGGGACGCCAGTGACAATGCTGACTATGAGAAACCTTGGAGAGGACCTCAGATGTGGGCAACCCCCCCTCTCTAGGGGACCGAAAGCAATGGATGTCGAGCGGGTCTAACATGATACTGTGAAAGTTCAATCCATAGTGGCTCCAACACAGCCGCGAGAGTTCAGTTCAAGCGGATCCAAGACAGCAGCGAGAGTCCCGTCCACAGGAAACCATCTCAAGCGGATCAGCAGCGTAGAGACGTCCCCAACCGATACAGGCGAGCGGTCCATCCTGGGTCCCGACGAGCGGTCCATCCTGGGTCTCGACTCTGGACAGCCAGTACTTCATCCATGGTCATCGGACCGGACCCCCTCCACAAGGGAGGGGGGGACATAGGAGAAAGAAAAGAAGCGGCAGATCAACTAATGAGTAATTTTCTTAAACTACAGGATATAATCCAATATAGTAGCCTTCAAGTTATGTTCATGGCCTCACAAAGGGCTCTACCTGAAAATATACAGTCTGTTTTCACTGAGAGATGGTCCACATGAACTCAGGGGTGTCCTGAAATTCAAACATAGCATGTTGAATTCCACAATCAAAGCACAAACGTTTTCTATAGCGGGGGTGAAACCGTGGGACAATGTGAGCGGAGAAATTAAACTGTCTTCTAGCCTAAGAGTGTTCAACCAAGCGGTAAAAAATGTGTTGGGAAACTACCAAAAACATAAGATAGGATAGGATAGGTCTTTATTTTCATTGCACAAGTACAACGAAACTTTGTTTTCAGCACAAACCTGTTCAAGATTAGACAAACAAACAGAGTACAGGGTTACAGAACAAGAACGCTGATGGTTCACCACAGGGGCGGTTCTAGGCATGCTTATATGAGGGGGCAGTCAGAAATGTGAAGGGGGCATTATGTGTACACATCATGCTCCAGCACTTTTTTTTCTGTGCTTATAATAACGATGCTTTCTTCATTGAAATGGGTCTTTAGCTATGTGTCCAACCCCAACCTGGAGTAGTGGATTGCACTTTGTCAGGCCTCTACCTTCAGACATGTCCAACTTGGGTGTCCCACCTGAAGACTAAGCTCCTGCTGTTATAGCTCTTACGGTCACTGAGGCACGCAAACCCCCTGACCACAATAAGGTGGCAATCCCTCAGGGGGGGAAACTGAAAAATAAAAATAAAAATAAATGAATAAAATAAAATAAAACATCCTTCATCCAGATTTTATCAACCAACAACATAACATTTATTCTAACTGGATGGCCTAACTCTCAAATAAATTTTGACCCAAAGTAAGACTTCACACACTACAGTCCATCCATCCATCCATCCATCTTCTTCCGCTTATCCGAGGTCGGGTCGCGGGGGCAGCAGCCTAAGCAGGGAAGCCCAGACTTCCCTATCTCCAGCCACTTCGTCTAGCTCTTTCCGGGGGATCCCGAGGCGTTCCCAGGCCAGCCGGGAGACATAGTCTTCCCAACGTGTCATGGGTCTTCCCCGTGGCCTCCTACCGGCTGGACGTGCCCTAAACACCTCCCTAGGGAGGCGTTCGGGTGGCATCCTGACCAGATGCCCGAACCACCTCATCTGGTTCCTCTCGATGTGGAGCAGCAGCGGCTTTACGTTGAGTTCCTCCCGGATGGCAGAGCTTCTCACCCTATCTCTAAGAGAGAGCCCCGCCACCCGGCGGAGGAAACTCATTTCGGCCGCTTGTACCCGTGATCTTATCCTTTTGGTCATGACCCAAAGCTCATGACCATAGGTGAGGATGGGAACGTAGATCGACCGGCAAATTGAGAGCTTTGCCTTCCGGCTCAGCTCCTTCTTCACCACAACGGATCGATACAACGTCCGCATTACTGAAGACGCTGCACCGATCCGCCTGTCGATCTCACGATCCACTCTTCCCCCACTCGTGAACAAGACTCCTAGGTACTTGAACTCCTCCACTTGGGGCAGGGTCTCTTTCCCTCGCCCGGACGCGGGTCACCGGGGTCCCCCTCTGGAGCCAGGCCCGGAGGTGGGGCACGATGGCGAGCGCCTGGTGGCCGGGCCTGTACCCATGGGGCCCGGCCGGGCACAGCCCGAAGAGGCAACGTGGGTCCCCCCTCCAATGGGCTCACCACCCATAGCAGGGGCCATAGAGGTCGGGTGCAATGTGAGCTGGGCGGCAGCCGAAGGCAGGGCACTTGGCGGTCCGATCCTCGGCTACATAAGCTCGCTCTTGGGACGTGGAACGTCACCTCACACTACAGTCAATATTTACAAAACTGAACGGTAGTCTGATGAATAATGATAAAAAAGAATCTCAAACTATCATTGCTACTACTACATGCAGGAGCAGGACTAGTCTTTTTAAATGATCTGAAAAATGGATGCATTACAGAGCATTAACTTTCTCTTTGTGAGCTGCTGGAAGCTGGAGCAGAAAATAATTAAGCTTGAACAACAACAGAAAAAACCTGCTGTGATTACATGAAGAAAAACAACAACAGTACAGAACTACAGCCTGGGGCGGGGCTTTACGTAGGGGTCTGTCAGACACAGGTCACTTGTCTTCAGTTTGTCACGTGCAGTGGACGTGGGCACTCATCTGGGCACAAAACTCATTCACTCCAATGTATGTGTGTTGCCCACTTGCTTGTAAATTGATTAAAACGCCTGTGTTTTTGTTTTTAGGTGTCTTGGTCATATCAAATGAAACTTATAATTTGTTTATTACAAAATTTAGATCGAAACATTAAAGGTTGACTATGTAGAATTACAAGAAAAACAACAGAAAAAGAATTCCAGCAGTTGCTTGCCAGACCGTTGCTAAGCAAAACGGGCCGTTGCTAGGGACTCCGCTCTGAACAGAGGACAGCAGAGGAGGACTGCTAAGCAGGATATATACCTTATGTTTCATTTTTACCGTCATTAACAGCATCAAAAATGACTTGTAGCTTGTTACAGGGACAGTGGAGGCTCTCTGCCTTCCAAACCACTGCTGCTCAGAGCCTCCGCTGTCACTGCTCTCGTCAAGTTGTAAAAAAAAAAAAAACAAGGAACTCCGTAGCACCGAAAGTCCGCGACGATAAACGTGTTTATGACAGATAAGACTACACAAATACACCCATCCTAACAAGTATATGATAAATGTAGACAATGTTTCCTTTTCTTTTACTTTCATACTGCAACAGTGATTGGATGTTTACTGAGGGCTGAGGGGTGTGTGCGGGTGTGTGTCTGCTGCGCAGCCTGTTAATGGTGTATACACGCACAGCGGAGGGAGGGATGAGAGGGAAGCCGACACTACTATATCGTGTGTGTCCCTTTTTCGGCGGATTTTTCCGCTAGTGCAGATAATTTTGTCAATTTGTAATGTAGTAATTTTGTGAGTTTATTTAAATTTGCTTTCTCAAAATTTGATTTGAGGGAGCAAGACATTTATTTAAGGGGGCTCTGCCCCCTCTTGCCCCTGCGTGGAGCAGGCCATGGTTCACCATAAGGCGCCCCCGTAAAAGATGGGAAAAAGGTAAACGCTGGGGAAGAATGAGTAAAAAAATACAATCTAGACTGGGCTCCTAAGGGGGCCCAGTCTGGAGTGGGAAAAAAACCTCCATAGCAAAGCACATATAACTATTACAACATGCATCTCGAGATATCTAGCAACAGAGGGAAGGTAGCTCAAGGTCATGGTGGTAGGCCGCAGCTCTTCAGGCGCTGACCATCCATTCATCACCTCTACGGGATTTGCGTCGAGGGCGTTGGGGGTGTATGTGTGGCGTATATTTTTTGGTGAATGCGTGTGTGTGTAAGCCCGCAGTCGCTAGTCCAAAGTCAACAACAACAGGTGTGTGTCCATGAGAGAAAAGAAGGGAGTTTGTTGTGTCTTCGCTGCAGTGACCTTCGGGAGAGTCTGAAAGCCAGGGAAAAAATCCAAATTAGAATGATTTGTATGCGAGTGAAAATAAAATTAGATTTTCACTCTAAATTGTCTATGACTGGTCCTCAAAAACTGCGGGGTAGACAGTCCGATGTAATCCACAGTTCCTCCCGCATCCTCCAATTATTTGTGCCAGCTTTGGGGTACTTTGAAGACTGCTAGCAACTTCTAATTTATCGACAAACCAGAGCAACGCTTACTTCAATCAGCAGATGTCCTGTTGTCATAATTCCGAATAGGTGGATATCTTCACGTCCTCGACAGAAAAGGGTCGCCAGGCACGCGGTACTCCTTCTTCTCCCAAGAGTCCGTCGCGTGTCCAGCAAAAACCTCTTCGTCACAACAGCAAGTTCGCTCCAACCCAAGATCTTGTCAATTTTGTTGAGGCCAGTTAAATAGTTCCAATGTTTAGATTTGTAGAGCAGTGCAAAAAGAGGCAACAAGAAAGTTAAGACAAGACAAAACAAAGAAGCAAGCAGGAGAGATAAGAGAGAGGAAAGGTGCCAGAGAGAAAAATCATGACTAGTTGTTTGGACTATCTCAACTGTGGGACACAGGTGCAAAAGAACTCACTGTGGAATAAGGGACATAACACACCAGACAATGCTTCAGAAGATGCAAAATACCCAGATAAAGTGGAGCTAATCTCATGGCCGCTCAATGCCACTGACAAAGTGTTTTCCAGAATATGTTATTCTTGTTCTGAAATTGTCATGTATCCATCAAATCTGCTGTTGAAACTTGGACTATATAACCAACAGATACATTGATTGTAAAATTGGGGCGGGACATGGATAAGCATTCTTGCTTTTTTCCCATAGCCCTTTTCGGTGGGAGCTGTTGCATGTCTGTCAAATTACGAAGCGCGACGAAGTGTTGCGATATATGTCTGCCGGAATAAATAAAGTAATTTATAACATGATCATTAATAACATTTTGTCATACAAAAATAACAACAACAAAAAACAAAAAAACAATAACTTGGAATTTAAATAATAATGGTCATACCAAAGATAAAAAAGAGCAATGTAAAAATAGATATATACTTTTAGCAAAAATAAATCAAAGAACCAATGGCCTATAGTGTACACATTAGTGTACCAAAAACAAGCAATATTCTAAGTGATGAAAAAGTACCACAATGAATAAAATATGACATAAAATACTGTGGAGTAGGGCGTGGTTGGCGCGCCTCCTGCAGGAATGGGATGTGTATGGCCCGGCCTCGAAGCCAGCGGCAAGTGAGTAGATTGCCCAGCTGGGACTGATTATCTAATCATCTGTCACCCTTATTAGCAGCAGCCGGAACAAGACACTGGGGGCGAGTTGGAGCAGAGCGAGAGACAGACTGAAAAGCAGAGACCCGCCGGACTAGAAAGTCCAAGATACATACGACTGTATAACAATAAAAGACGTCATTCAAACTGTCTACCGGGGTCGCGAAGCTCTGCCGGCATCAGAAGAACCCACCTCAAGAGGGAAACTTCTACAATTACATACAAAATCAAGATTTTGGTACCCATACCAAAATGATTTTGATACTTTTCGCACTCCATGGAACCGCTCCTTACCCACACTTCTTGGTGCCTGGTCTGAGCTGCTGTGACTTAGATTACCATAGTAACTAGTAGTGTTGCCCCGATAACAATATTTTGATACTGGTACCGGTACCAAAATTATTTCGATAATTTTCAGAACTTTTCGATAATTTTCTAAATAAAGGGGAGCTTGTAAGTACTCCGTGTGTGTGCGCTGCCGAACATGCTCGTCTGCTCGTAAACCGGAAATGACACGACATAACGACAACATTCTGTCAGCCAATTAGCGCACTATGGACTCACCATCATCATGGAGAAGAAAATGCACAATACGGAGGCATAAAGCCTTATAACGCTTAATAAGGTGCTTTAAAGGGGTCATATAATATTATTTTTTCTACATTTAAAACACTGTGGTCTACCTAACATGTAATTGTGTTTCTCTGGTCAAAATGATGCACTGATTGTTTTATGGATCATCTTCAGGCCGTTTGTGACAATCTCTTAAGGATGCGCAATTTTGTGAGCAGGTCTTAGTTATGTGGCTCCGCTTTGACAGCATATTCTCCCCGTCATCCTTTGATGTAGCGGTGTAGCGTGCAAGGACGGGAGTCGAAAAAGGGATGTCAAAAGATGGAGCTAACTTTTTTTATGACATTCCAACCTTGTGTATCATAATCCTTAGCTCATTCTTGCAAAAAAAAACACTGGAAATATGTGTCCCCTCCGACCAGAATTCTCTAAAAAAAAATTCCGTAAATGAATTAGCGCTTTTATAGCGAACTACTGACAGATATAAGTAAAAACTGTATGCTACTTTATATAAAAAATGGCAATATAGGGAAACAAAACACCAGTTGATGTCTTCTAATTGGTGCCGTATTGGGGTCCTTATACACACACACAACATAATATTACCCGTATTATTATCCGTATTTTTCGGACTGTTAGGTGCACTTAAAGGCCTACTGAAATGAGATTTTCTTATTTAAACGGGGATAGCAGGTCCATTCTATGTGTCATACTTGATCATTTTGCGGTATTGCTATATTTTTGCTGAAAGGATTTAGTAGAGAACATCCACGATAAAGTTCGCAACTGGAGAAAAAGCCCCGCCTCTACCGGAAGTCACAGACGATGACGTCACATGTTGATGGCTCCTCATATATTCACATTGATTTTAATGGGAGCCTCCAACAAAAACAGCTATTCGGACCGAGAAAACGACAATTTCCCCATTAATTTGAGCGAGGATGAGCGATTCGTGTTTGAGGATATTGATAGCGACGGACTAGAAAGTTAAAAAAAGTTTTTTTTTAAAAACGCGATTGCAATCGCGTTGCATTGAGACGGATTCATATGTTTTTAGACACATTTACTAGGATAATTCTGGGAAATCCCTTATCTTTCTATTGTGTTGCTAGTGTTTTAGTGAGTTTAACAGTACCTGATAGTCGGAAGTGTACGTCCACGGCCGGATGTCGACGCACAGTGTCTCAGGGAAGTAGACGGCAGCTGTACGGGAAGCACAAGCTCAGTTGATATCCGGTAAGAGGCGACTTTTTAACCACAATTTTCTCACCGAAACCTGCTGGTTGACATTCGGTTGGGATCCATGTCTGCTCTGATCCATAGTAAAGTTTCACCTCCGTGAATTTTAAACAAGGAATCACCTTGTGTTTGTGTGGCTAAAGGTTAAAGCTTCCCAACTCCGTCTTTCTACTTTGACTTCTTCAATATTAATTGAACAAATTGCAAAAGATTCAGCAACACAGATCTCCAAAATACTGTGTAATTATGCCTTTAAAGCAGACGACTTTTAGCTGTGTGTGTGAGCAGCGCTCATATTCATAACAGCTTGTGATGTAACGCAATGTTTTCAAGAAAAAAGTCTCGGGAAATTTAAAATTGCAATTTAGTAAACTAAAAAGGCCGTATTGGCATGTGTTGCAATGTTAATATTTCATCATTGATATATAAACTTTCAGACTGCGTGGTGGGTAGTATGGGGTTTCAGTAGGCCTTTAAAATCCATAGAATTTCTCAAAAATCGACGGGCGCCTTATAACCCGGTGCGCCTAATGTACAGATTAATTGTGGATGTGCTTACCGACCTCAAAGCAATTTTATGGTGTAATGATAAGTGTGAACAGTAGATGGCAGTCACCTATAAGCGATATGTGTGGACTGCAGGTTGATGACGCCTTGTGGAGAGGGGCGTGTTCCACGCGTCCCCTGCGGGCGGGGTGTGTGCAGAGGCCGGTCATGAAGCAGCCAACAGGTGAGTGGATACCTCAGCTGGAACGAGTTATCTAATCACCTGTTCCCATTATTAGCAGCGCTGGAGACCATGAAGCGGGGGGGGGGGGGGACGCATGAAGACGCATGAGGACGCAGGACAGAGGCACAGAGACGACCAAGGGACAGCTGAAAAGCTGGAAAGACGGACAATTGTGTAAAGTAAAAGATGTATTATATACTGTGTCAAACCTGTAACCTGAGCTGTGTGATACTGTGGTCGGAAGAACCCGGGCGAGACGCAGGAAACTTCCACAACTGGCACCCACAAACTGACGGGCTGGTGGAATGGTTTAATAAAACGCTGAATATCATGATCTGTAAGTCCACGCACGAGGACAAACCTAATTGGGATAAATGGCTGGATCCCCTAATGTTTGCGATGCGGGAGGCACCCCAGACCTCTACCGGTTTTGCACTGTTCGAGTTGTTATACGGCAGGAAGCTGCGCGGTGTATTGGACCAAATTAAAGAAAGCTGGGAGGAAGGTTCAAGCTGTAGTAAAAACAAAATACAATACGTTATGGACCTGCGAGCAAAACTCCACCAGGTGGGGCACTTGTCACGCGAAAATTTGCTCCGCGCCCAGCAACGGCAACAGCGTACGTACAACAAGGGAACCCAGCTGAGAAAATTTTCACCGGGAGAAAAAATACTTGTACTACTCCCAACTTCCAACTCAAAATTACTAGCAAAGTGGCAAGGACCCTTTGAGGTCACACGGCAGATAAATGATGTGGACTACGAGGTCCGGCGCTCGGACCGAGGTGGAGGCTTACAGATTTATCATGTAAATCAACTGAAAGCATGGAGGGAGGCCGAGCCTGTCTCCATGGTGACGGTAGTGATAGAGGAGGAGGAGTTGGGGCCAGAGATCCCGCACTCTGCTTCTTCTTCTCCTCTTCCCTGTGATGACCAGCTCACATTGGCTCATAGAGCGGAGGTTGCTGAGTTACAGCGGCGCTATGCAGATGTGTTGTCCTCGCGGCCCGGGCGCACGGATCTCATCCAACATCATATTAAGACCAGCCCGGGGATTACGGTGCGGTCTCGGCCATACAGGCTTCCCGAGCACAAACGCAAAATAGTGCGGGACGAATTAAAAACCATGCTGGAGTTAGGAGTAATAGAAGAATCCCACAGTGCGTGGTGCAGCCCTATCGTTCTTGTAGGGAAGAAGGATGAGTCTGTGCGGTTCTGTGTGGATTACCGCAAGGTGAATGAGGTGTCACGTTTTGACGCGTACCCAATGCCTCGGGTCGACGAGCTTCTGGATCGGCTGGGCACTGCTCGTTTTTTCACGACACTGGATTTAACCAAGGGCTACTGGCAGATTCCCTTATCACCAGAGTCCCGGGAAACATCGGCCTTCTCCACTCCGGAAGGTTTATACCAGTTCGTGACGCTCCCGTTCGGGTTGTTCGGTGCGCCTGCCACGTTCCAGCGCCTCATGGACCGGGTGCTGCGACCCCACGCTGCATACGCGGCTGCCTACCTGGATGATGTTATCATCCAGAGTAGCAGCTGGGAAGATCACCTGCGGCAGTTGGGGGCGGTGCTCGAGTCCTTGAGGCGGGCGGGGCTCACCGCCAACCCGGCGAAGTGCGCGGTTGGCCGGAGGGAGGTACAGTATCTGGGATACCACTTGGGGGGGGGGGAAGGCTGCAGCCACAGGTTGACAAGACGGCGGCAATTGCGGCCTGTCCACCCCCCAAGACTAAAAAAGAGGTGAGGCAGTTTTTGGGACTGGCGGTATACTACCGTCGATTTATTCCCTGGTTTGCGGACCTGACCAGCCCACTGGCGGACCTCACCTGAAAGGGTGCTCCAGACCTGGTCCAGTGGACGGAGCGGTGCCAGCAGGTGTTTGAGGAGGTAAAGAAAGCACTCTGTGAGGAGCCGGTACTGCGCATGCCAAATTTTAACATTCCTTTCTGTCTGCAGGCGGACGCGTCGGGCCGGGGACTGGGGGCCGTTTTGACCCAGCGGGTGGAGGGCGTTGATCGCCCCATACTTTACATCAGCCGGAAATTGACGGACCGGGAGGCGAGGTACAGTACGGTGGAGAGGGAGTGCCTTGCCATCCGGTGGGCGGTCGGGGCACTCCGCTACTACCTGCTGGGGCGGGCCTTCAGTCTCTGCTCAGATCACAAACCTCTCCAGTGGCTCCACCGTATGAAGGACGCCAATGCGCGGATCACCCGGTGGTATCTCGCATTACAACCCTACAACTTCCGGGTGGTCCACAGGCCGGGAGCGCAGATGGCCGTGGCCGACTTCCTCTCTCGCCCCGCTATTGGGTGAGGGGGAGTGGGCGCGACCGGACGGGTGCCCGGCCTGTGTCTGGCGGTGGAGGCATGTGGAGAGGGGCGTGTTCCACGCGTCCCCTGCGGGCGGGGTGTGTGCAGAGGACGGCCATGAAGCAGCCAACAGGTGAGTGGATACCTCAGCTGGAACGAGTTATCTAATCACCTGTTCCCTTTATTAGCAGCGCTGGAGACCATGAAGCGGGGGGGACGCATGAAGACGCATGAGGATGCAGGACAGAGGCACAGAGACGAACAAGGGCCAGCTGAAAAGCTGGAAAGACGGACAATTGTGTAAAGTAAAAGATGTATTAAATACTGTGTCAAACCTGTAACCTGAGCTGTGTGATACTGTGGTCAGAAGAAGCCGGGCGAGACGCAGGAAACTTCCACATGCCTGTTCAATAAATGACTAGCAAGAAAGCCCGAAACTTTGATGTTTTAATGAGAGTAAAAATAAATAAAAAATACACACTGCGCTATTATCATGGTCCACGTCTTGGACCATGTCATATTCTGGTTTTGTTTCTGTTTTGTTATCATCCTGTGTTGTATTCGACGTTTTTGGTTCCCGGTGGCACTTCCTGTTTGGTTTCTGTTGTCATGGTTACTCATTTAGTGTCACCTGATTCTGGTTTGTCGTCACGCACCTGAATTGATTAGTTATCTTCTTATTTAAGACCGCCCTTGTTTTTACATTCGGTCTAGGACAATAGTTTGCCTCACACAACAGATGACGTCACATTCCCGCATTGTGGTTAAGTACTTTTGTTATTCGATTAGCTTCCAGGCTATTTTGTTTATTTCCTTGTCCCTAGTTTACATTCTAGCGCTTTCTGTTCTTTCTAGCTCCTATGCTAAGTTCTGTTGGTTTGTCTATAGTGCCTTGTGCAAGTGTTTTTGTTATTAGTTAGTTTTTTTAGTTAGGAATAAATCATCATTCCTACCTTTAACGTTGTGTTCCATCTCCGCTGCACCACGAGAACGCAAACACACGCCACAATGCCACCTAGACGTCACAGCTCTAAAATCTGTCAAAATGTTTAGAATGACTTTGATTAACTGCAAAAGTCGCACTTTTTGATGGATTCTTGGCGCATTACGGCTACCATAGTCAGACATACTGTGTTTCAAAATACGGGTATTATGATGATGTGCCATATAAGTACATGCATACCCAAAATGGCACCTATGAGACATGTTGGAAGAGGAAGGGGCCCACTGCAGACTGTTCCCACAAGGTTGGGAGCATGGAATTGTCCAAAAGATTTTGATGTCCTGGAGCAGGGGTAGGGAACCTATGGCTCTAGAGCCAGATGTGGCTCTTTTGATGACTGCATCTGGCTCTCGGATAAATCTGAGCTGACACTGCTTAACACGATAAGTAATGACTAATTCCACTTGTAATCAAATGTTAAAAATAACGTTCAAAATATTAAACATGCTCATGCATTTGAAACCATCCATCCTTTTTTCTACCGCACTTGTTCAAGAAATTGCATGATTTATTTATTATTGTTTTTTTAGGGCTTTCCCTCCTGGGGGTTCTTCAGACCACCAAGCACCGACATGAAAGCCTTTTTCAGGGTTACGATATGTTTTTATTTTTCAATAAGTCTCTCAGTTGCTTTCCAGCAATTGTGTTTTTCGTTTTTGTTCTCGCTCGCGCTCTGGCTCCAGCTCCAACCCTGTCTCTCCTCCCGGCTGCTGCTTATAACAGAGCGACGGGTGATTAGATAACAAGGCCCAAGTGGGCCATCTACGCACCTGTCGCTGATTTCGAGGCCGGTCCTGGCACACCCCGCTTCGCTGCAGGCCGCAGGCCATGCCCCTCCACAGTTGGCTTCAGAATAACAATGTTATTACAAAGAATACGAGACCTATTATACTCTAGTAATGTTGCTCTTACTTAAAAATGCACGTGTTTAGTTTTGTTCAGTGTTAAAAAAAGAAGATATGGCTCTTACGGAAATACATTTTAAAATATTTGGATTCTTGGCTCTCTCTGCAAAAAGATTCCCGACCCCTGTGCTGGAGCATTCGAAGTGCCTTTCACTGGAACTAAGCGGCCAAACCCAACTCCTGGAATGGGCCCCTTCCTCTTCCAACATAACTGTTGCCCCAGTGCACAAAGCAAGTTCCATAAAGACATTGATGACAGAGTCTTGAGTGGATGAACTTGACTGGCCTGCACAGAGTCCTGACCTGAACCTGAGATAACACCTTTGGTATGACAGAGTGTCAGGCCTTCTCGGCCAACATCAGTGTGTAACCTCACCAATGAGCTTTTGAAAGTATGGTGGAGAACTCCTATAAACACACTCTGCAACCTTGTGGACAGCCTTCCCAGAAGAGTTGAAGTTGTATTAGCTGCAAAAGGTGGACCGACATCATATTAAATCCCTGTGGGTTAGGAATGGGATGGCACTTCAAGTTCATATGTGGGTCAAGGCAGGTGGCCAAATACTTTTGGCAATATAGTGTATGTCCAAAATGCTTACTAGGATGAACAGTTAGATCTCGTAAAGAACTTTGCGTGAGAGTTTTAACGAGCCTGGAAAACTAATCTAAGAACCAAACCCAGCTGCAAGTTTTTATCTGTTTTATTGGGTGAAACACGTCTGTTTTGATCAACTATTAAAAGCATCTCTGAAGTTACATGGAAGAGCGCGATGAATAATTAAGAGTTGCGTAATGTTTTTGCGACCAATTTCACCTTTCGTGTGGCGAGATTGCGCGTGCATAACGTTCACCTTCTTTGTCATGAAAACAACTAGCTTTGCGTGTAACACACGCTTGACTTCACGCCGCAATAAAATACACACACACAAAAAAAAAATACCGGGGATGAATTATTCAAAGCCCTTTTCTTGCTTAGAGGATCGAGCGTCGTGACGCCTGCTTCTGTGTGAGATTAAAAGGGAATGACTAAGACTGAGACCTTGCAGAAAAAAGAATGTACAAATCTAAATTGAGATTGTCTGCTGCCAAGAAACTACATTAGATGTATAATACATATTTTCTGCGGCGTGTTCGTTAGTTTTTAAACTGATTAACTCAGCTTTTTCCTACAATTGGCATTGATTGGGGAAAACACATAATGATAGCTTCCCCCAACCCACACACACACAGATTTATTCCCTTGGAGGGAATTCCCAGAGGGTAGCAGAAGAATTTTCCACTCAGGGTTTCCTGTGACACTCTATTTGCAACAACAGCCCAAAGACACGCCAGCTCTCATTTCTCTGCCATCATTTGCTGGGGTGGTGACAACAGAATGATAGTTTATTTCACTGAAAAAAAAAATTAAAGTGTGTGCATTTCTACCGCAGTGATTTAAATTCTAAATGACTCCATCTTTATACATTTTGTAAACAGTCATCATATCTGATGACAGAAACTTTATAAATGTTTATGACTATTGTAAAATGGACTGCATTGGATTCAATTGTACCGTAAGGCACACTTAAAATCCTTTCATTTTCTCAAAACTCGACAGTGCGCCTTATAACCCAGTGCAGAATAATTTTGGTTGTGCTTACCAACCTCGAAGCAATTTTATTTGGTAAGGGTGGCCAGTAGACTGCAATATGACTTAAGAAATAACACCAACATTTAATGTCTTAATGAAATTAAACAATGGATGTCCGCTAACTTTTTGCAACTCAACGCCAAAAAAACGGAAATGCTGATTATCGGTCCTGCTAGACACCGACCTCTATTTAATAATACAACTTTAACATTTGACAACCAAACAATTAAACAAGGCGACTCAGTAAAGAATCTTGGTATTATCTTCGACCCAACTCTCTCCTTTGAGTCACACATTAAAAGCGTTGCTAAAACGGCCTTCTTCCATCTCCGTAATATTGCTAAAATTCGCTCCATTTTTGTCCACTAACTCTCATAGTCATCATTGTCACCGACGTCCCACTGGGTGAGTTCTCCTTGCCCACTGGGTGTGAGTTTTCCTTGCCCTTATGTGGGTTCTTCCGAGGATGTTGTAGTGGTTTGTGCTTTTGGGCTTTATAAATAAAGATTGATTGATTGATTGATTGAATATGTTCCATTGAAAATATACAATGTTACACACGATGCTCAAAAATCCATCAAAATGTTTTAGTACGACTTTGATAACCTATGAAGCTGCACCGCTTGATGGATTGTACTTTGCTTCAACATACCAGCATTATTATGGTGTGTGCATAAGGTAAGACATAATATCTAGCCATTTGTTTCGCAATATTATGCAAAAGCAACTTTTCTTACCTTCCGGTACCTGCTGATCTGTATTTGGGATCTGCATAAGTCCTGAAAATTTGCTTGTGTCCACCTTTGTAAAATGTCAGATAATGAATGACGGGGAACAAGTCCCCTAGTCCCTGGTGGGTTAAGTTAAGGGTTACCCTTTAAAGTTATTTTGCACAAAAAAATATGTACTTTTGAAAAATGTATTTCCAATAAATTAGTTTTAGTGTAAAACACGCATCAAAATAAATTTACCTTGAATTGAAAAAGTATTAAATGTTTCACATCAATAAAATTGAAAAAGGTCGAAAACATTTATAATTGAAAAGGAGCTCAATATAGAATTATGCTTAGGGTCCCAATTTAGACAGATTAGCATGATTATCACTCTGTATGTATACTGCATGTCACAGTTTTGGAAAAAAATTCTTCAAAATCAGAACTTGTCCATTCATGGGTCACACAACAGTTGTACTGAAGTTTACCCAAAGTTAAAATTAAGTGGACTCGTAAAGACGAGAATTTTACACTCATCTTGAGCCGAATATCCATACATTTTCATAAGTAATGTGTGCATTAAAGTCCTACTCGTCAAAAACAATAATAAAAAAATGTCTAAAGTTAAAGTACCACTAATAGTCACACACACACTAGGTGTGGTGAAATTACCCTCTACATTTGACCCATCCACCTGTTCCACCCCTGCGAGGTGAGGGGAGCAGTGAGCAGCAGCGGTGGCCGCGCTAATGGCAAACATTCTTCAAATTTACCTGAAAAGATTACCATATTCGCATTCATGTGACTGAGCAGAGTGAAGATTGCAAATCCAAAGACAGTCAGTGTGGTCGACAGCTGGTGTAAGCCAACGACCGTCATTTTCGGACTACAACCCACTACTTTTTTAAACCTGTGCTTTATACGATGCTACGACTAATTTATGGATGTATGGGTTCACAACCTTCACACGCCGCCAATAAATCTATCCTTGTCATGTCAGACCAATGAAATTGCCAAACAGGTGGACCAATAAAATCATTCACATTAGGTAAAACACGCTCACACAATAATTCTGTCAGCCAATTAGCGCACTATGGACTCATCCTCATCATGGAGAAGAAAATGCACAACATGGAGCCCTAAAGCCTAAGAGGAACAACCGGCCATCATAAAAGGAAATAGCCGCTGCCTGGAACGGAAATCCACCACCACTAAGGGGTCAAAAAATGCCGGACCGCCATGAGCCAAAGAAGAAGACTTCAGCGGTTTCAGGCGGAGGAGAAAGACGAAGTCTGCGCTCATGACCTCTAAGGTATGCTACAGAATGTTTTGGACTATAGGGCGCACCGGATTATAAGGCGCATTAAAGGGGTTATATAATGATTTTTTTCTACATTTAAAACACTTCCTTGTGGTCTACATAACACGTAATTGTGTTCCTCTGGTCAAAATGTTGCATTGATTATGTTTTACAGACCATCTTCAGGCCGTTTCTGTCAGTCTCTTTAGGATGCGCCATTTTGTGGGCGGGTCTTATTTACGTGGCTCCACTTTGTTGTAGTGGTGTAGCGTGCAAGGACGGGAGTCGGAGGAGGAATGTCAAAAGATGGAGCAGACTGTTTCAATGACATTCCAACTTTGCTTAAACTAACAATCGAGCAGTGTCTCATCATCCGTGGATCATTAGTGCAACAAGATCACCAGACCAAAATTCTCTAAAAAAAAAATTAAGTTCCATAGGTGAATTAACACTTCCATAGCGAACTATTGACAAATATATGTTAAAACTGTATTGTACTTTACATTACAAATGGCAACAGCAGAGGATGAATGTCCCACAACAAGAGTTCAGAGAAAAGGAGCTTAATGGCTACAGTGTCACCACAGACTACAGTGGCGGAAGCGCGCAAATTTTGGTCCTGCAGATTCCAAATACACATCAACAGGAATCAATAGGTAAGAAAAGTTGGGTTTGCATAATATTGCGAAACAAAACACCAGATGATGTCTCCTAAATGGTGCCATTTTGGGATCCATATAGACACACCATAATAATACCCGTATGTTGAAGCACAGTACACCTGACTACTTTAGCCGTAATTCGCCGACGGTGCAGCTTAGTAGCATCCTAAAGTCGTACTAAAACATTTTGACAGATTTTTGAAAGCTGCGTGTAATCGTCTATAATCTCAATGAAATATGATCAAGGGTCTCGGCTTGATTGCTAGCGTCATCTTGCAGCGCACACGCATTTCTTATGTGTGACTGCCATCTACCTGCCACACTTATCATTACGCCATGTACCAAATTAAATTGCTTCAAGGTCAGTAAGCACAGCCAGATATAATACGTACATAAGATGCACTGTCGATTTTTGAGAAAATGAAAGGATTTTCAGTGCACCTTTTTAAAAATACAGTACTGTATGCTGTGTTACATGCACTGTCTTTTGTTAAATTTGTGAATGAACACAAGCGCCTGTGTTGAAAATTTTAATTTCCCCTCGGGGATTAATAAAGTATGTCTGATTCCTATTCTAAATATTTCATGTTTTAATGTGTACACCTATGGCTTATAGACTTGTGTGTTAATATATGTACAAAATAAAATGTGTCAAACATTGGGCAGGTGTGGCTTATAATTAAGTGCCATTTAGAGCCCGGAAATGATGGTCCTTGCCAGTTGTATTAGCTTTTGTGATGAACATTGCAGTCTATTAGCACTTTTAATACTGCTTTTCCTCACGAGGGTCACAAATAAGTTGGAGCCTATGCCAGCTGACTTTGGTCAGAAGGTGGCGTACACCCTGGACGGGCCAACCTCAAGACACATATAATTATTAGACAACTTGGATACTCCAGTTAACTAAGCATGCATGTTTTTGGAATGTTGGAGTAAGCCTGGAAAAAGAAGTTAACTCCACACAGAGATGTCCAAAACCGGATCACCGGGCTCTGCGGCCGCCTCTGTAACCTCTCGACCACCATGCACACCTGTGAACATTTTCTAACTTTAATTAGAGAACGTGGAGAACCCACTGATCCAGACCAATAGACCACTGTACGGCCCAATTTCTGATCCCCTTCTTCAGTCCTAATATCATAATTCTGGGGACAAATCGTCTTTTCTTGTGAAAAGTGACCTTGCGGATGAGGAGCATAAATGTTCCTTTAACCAGTGTTAAATATTTGATGGTCATGCCAGTCTCCCACTGTGTGATGAATGATGAGCCAAGAAGGCGCCAACTAGGAATCGCCGAACAAAAAGCTTTATTAGTTTCAGCGAGTTTCAGACTGGAACTGCAGCTTCCAGGAGAAAGAGTAAAGGCCTGATTACTCTACTGAGGTCCTCTCACATCACTGTCCTTAAATGCCTTTTACACGAAGACCCCCACTATTCGTAACTCCAGCCTTGGAGCTGGTCAGACTGGACAAAGCGAAATGTGTTGCTTTGCCAGTCATTCTATTTCGTGTGATTTGTTTCAGTCGGATGACCTCCGACCCCTATCTTCTACTCCTACTTGTGAGGGCTTCCGACCAAATGTTGCTAATGTCTTTACACTTCCTTTTAAAATCAAACTACTGGTATCCTTTAAATTCCCCACGTCCTGGGGGCAAGCGCCACCACTCTCTGTAGAGCCGATGATGGACATCTGCACCCAAAGCTATCTAAGGGCATATATCTTTAATAAAATAATCCACTAAAGCACGGGTGTCAAACGTATGGACCGAGGAATGGATCAGTTTAGGCCATTATTTTAGGCCATTGGTTCTTCGTCTTATTTTTGCAAAAAAACAAAAACAAATAAATAAATAGATTAAAAAAATAAATAAAAAAATTATATATATATATATATATATATATATATATATATAGCTATTTTTATCTTTGGTATGAAATTTATTATGTAACGTAAGTTATTATTATTTTTTTGGTTCTTTGTTGTTGCTATTTTTGTATTATGACATTTTATTATTGGATCATGTTGTGCTGCATTTTAATCTTTTGTTTTGTGATTGTGTGATGTTTTTTGCCTGGACCCCAGGAAGAATAGTCTCCACTGCGGTGTAGACTAATAGGGATCCTTAATAAACTAAACTTAACTAAGTTCTTTGAACAGGTTTTATCCGACCCAAGGGTAAGTATAAAAATGAACCTGAATTTTTTCAAAGAAGGAAACAGCTTTTCTAAATGTGTCCACTGGATGTCACAATAGCAGTTATTTGTATTCATGTGGTTTATTTTGTATATCAAAATAAACCACATGATGTTAGTGCATCAGTCAAGGAAAATGATCAAACTAAATAAATAACACACTGTAAAAAAAATGTGATCTTGATAGATTAAAAATTAACACTAATGAGTTGACTGATAAACATTATCATATAATTTATTCAGAAAATATAAATAACGACAAATAAAGGTGGTATACTATTAACTGCAACATGTAAGTGTAAAAACAACAACAAAAACATTATGATTTCTATAATTTTAGAATGTGCTTGTTCTATTTTTAAACAAAGAACACAATCTGAAGTTGTCTTTATTTTAAAGTTATCGTGCCGTGATTTTACCAGTCTAGCCCACTTCGGAGTTGATTTTTCTCCACGTGGCCCCCGATCTAAAATTAGTTTGACACCTCTGCTATAAAGGATTCTTTGACCAAATACAACTACATGCCAGTTCACGATCACATAAGAAAATGGTACACGCTATAATTCACCTCACCTGCAACCAACGGAGACAATTCCAAACCTTCTCTGATCCTGACAATGGATGCTTAGCACTACTTCCCTTTCCCGTTCATGCCCAGTCACAAATATTTGTGCACGTGTCTGACAGCTAAGACGGAAACCCCTCTGGCTCCATAGCATCACCCCTCTCCCGAAAGAACTGGCATCGAAACGTGAGGGCTTTCCCTTTCGCCTACCCCCATCCCTGCTCCGCTCTATTTCTAGACGCTCCCCTTATATAAGAGCTGCTAATCTAACCAAGAAGGACAACACAGAGGAGAATCTGTTGGTTCCTTCCTCAAGCTTTGTCTGTCTTGTCAGTGATGCGCCTTCTGAACCGAAGAGACAAGCCCGACATGTTGTGCAAACCAGGTGAGACCCAAATGAGACATAACGAGAGCTTGGTGACACAAACGCAGGTGCCTCAAAAATGTGTGTTGCATCCAATGCCCCCCGAAGCGTTCAAAGTGTTCCCACGGTGTACTCTTTAAGACTCGTTCGGGAGACAAAATGAGAGAGAATGAGGTACCGCCTGGAGCAGACCTGGGCAAATTAAGCATTTCAATGGTTAGAATGTGCGATTTTGCAGGATATACTAGTTACTAGGGTTGTACGGTGTACCGGTATTAGTATAGTACTGTGATAATAATTAATAATTTTCGGTACTATACCACCTCTGAAAAGAACTGGTTAGATCATGTTTATAAACTCAGGAAATATGTCCTATTTTTTAAGTTCATATTGTCAGGTTCAAACACTGATGACATCTATTAAACAAGACAAGAAGCAAGGAATTAAACAGTCTAAAAATAAAACGTCTGGGCCAAGGGTCGGGAACCTTTTTGGCTGAGAGAGCCATGAAAGCCAAATATTTTAAAATGTATTTCCATGAGAGCCGTATAATAGATTTTAACAATGAATGTAACTAAATGCCTGCATTTTCTTAGGAAGACCAACATTTTTAGAGTATTGTAGGTCTCTTATTTTTCTTAAGAACATTTTTATTCTGAAGCTAACCAATAATAAATAAAATACTTCTTATCATGAATGCGACTTCTTGAACAGGTGCGGTAGAAAGCGGATATTTTGACACTGTGATTACCAGCGTAATTATGTAGGTAGGTAAATATTGTTATTGCCCAAGTACAACACAACTTTGTTGATTGACTGATTGATTTGATTAGACAAACAAACAGTGTTTAGGGTCACAGAACAGCTATGGGGAGAAAAAAAAAACTCCAGAGCAAAGCATATATACGTATCACAACACACATCTCCAGACTTGCAAAAGAGGGGAGGGAGTGGGGGGCTACGGTGGCGGGCTGCAGCTCTTCAGGCACTGCCCAGTTGTCCATCACCATTCGCGTCAAGGGCGTTGGATGAATTATTCCTTACTTATCGTGTTAAGCAATACCAGCTTATATTTATCTTGAGAGCCAGATGCAGTCATCAAAAGAGCCACATCTGGCTCTAGAGCCATAGGTTCCCTACCCCTGGTCTGGGCTCTACCCTTGTACAGTCTCCACCACGCTCTGACGAAAGATTGTACGCCTCCTCTTTTATTTTGATGTTCCCTGATTACATGGCAACCGCTGTTTCTAAGAAAGGGGGGGTCGTAAACAGCCATCACCTTTGGTTACAAAACAGTTCAAAGAAAAGATCGTAAACAGTTCAAAGAAAAGGTTGTAAAACAGTTTAAAGAAAAGGTGCCTGGAGCTTTGGAAGGTCCTGCTTTCTCTCCGCTATGTAGATCTCGAGTCAAGACAAAATCTTTCTGTGGATTACAATACACCAAAGAAACATAACACCTTCATGTTGCCTCCCATCCTACACAGTGGAGTTTTACAAGCCTTCTTATTGGTAGGATCAAAGACAGCTTTTGTCCTCTCACAGGGAAAGCTGAACTCAGTGTAACACAAAGTTTTGTAATAACTTACATATTATTACAATTATTCTGACACTTATGTGAATACATCAGATATATCAGATCGTAGGTGTTTTTTGTTTTTTTTTACCCTTTGCGTTCATATTTCTCTGTTTGTTACATTTTTGTTGCGTTTCGCTTGATTGTAAAATATGTCGATCGAGGGGGGGGGTGATGTTCATATGTTTTCAATATTTAGTGTTTTATCGTTCATAGTTAATAGTGTAAATAAAACATTCTTTATTTAGATGTGCATTCTAAGTGTCTCATTTAGTAAAAAACTATTTAAAATTCCATTCCGTTTTTTAAGGTTTTTAGCATTCAATCAGACATTATTGTGAGGTTTTTTATTAGTGTTTCTAAAAATCAAGATATACCGGCCACTAAACACCCTCTTTTCTCAAATTTTGGGCCCCCTAGTCAAAATAATTGCCCAGGCCTGGTCTGGAGTTTCTGGACTGAGAGGTGATCAGACAGAAGTGTCCTCCTCCTCCCTTACTGGCAGCTGTCACTTCAAGGGACTCCGCTCCAAATTAAGTTAGACAAAAGGCAGTGAGCTGCACGGAGCTAGGCCAGCTCTTTCAGGACTCCTTTCGGACTTGGAAATGCGCTGCAGGGTTTGTGCGTGAGTGGGCGTCCATGTGCATGGGAAACAGAAGCAGGGGATGCCTGTTTAGTAAGCATACAACGGTGCTGTTAGAATTATGACTGCCTGCTTTGATGAGTCACCCTATAAATAGCAGCTGGCCTTTTACATAAGTCCCTTTTCCAACGCGGGAACTTTTACAGGAACTTTCCCACGTTGCCCCTCTGTTTCAACCAAAAACTACCCGGATGGATTTAGTTCTTTGGGAACTTATTTTTTGTTTAGTTCCTGCCATCGAGCTGGGGACTTTTGGAAGGCTCCTAAAATCTTATCGGAAGCGGGCTGTGCTGTCGCACGGTGATTGGTTAAACCTGGGGTGTCAAACTCATTTTAGATCGGGGGCCACATGGAGAAAAGTCTACTCCCAAGTGGGCCGGACTGGTAAAATCACCGTGCGATAACTTAAAAATAAAGACAACTTCAGATTGTTTTCTTTGTTTAAAAATAGAACAAGCTCGTTCTGAAATTGTACAAGTCCTAATGTTGTTTGGGGTTTTTTTTTACACTTACATGTTGCGATTGATAGTATTCTACCTTTATTTGTCGTTATTTATATTTTCTGAAAAAATTATATGAATAAATTATCGGTCAACTCTTTGGTGTTAATTTTCAATCTATCAAGATAACTTTTTTTTTTTAATCATAATCAATTTACAGAGTGTTATTTATGTAGTTTGATCATTTTCCTTGACTGATGTACTAACATCATGTGGTTTATTTTGTACATATGTGGCCGCATCTACAAAGATACAAAGAATTGATATTGCGACATTCAGTGGACACATTTAGAACAGCTCTTTCTTTCATTCAAAAATTTCAAGTATATTTTTATACTTAGCAAACTCGTCCCGTAGGCCGGATAAAACCTTTTCGAGGGCCTGATCCGACCCTCGGGCCATGCTTTTGACACCCCTGCGTTAAACACAGTTAGGGGCGTTCCTAAAACCTTTTTTTGACATCAAAAGTGAACTGTTTACTTTATTGCATGTTGTAAAAGTAGTCCACTCCATTTTAGCCTCAACCCGAGAGAACAGAATGCTAAAGCTAACGCTAAAGCAGATGTGTTGGTGTTGTCGACGTGAGATAAACACTGATATTTAACATTAATTTATTGGTATTTACAGCTGAAATAGACCAAAAGTAATCGCCTGACCCTCATGAATTCCTCATTTACTGAACGTACGACTTTCTGACTGTTGGACATTGCGCACAAAAGTCTGACTTTTTATGAACAGTTTGGTATACCTGATTTCAAAATTATATCACCGGGTGAATGCTCCAAACATTCATACCTATGATTTTTTGCACCAAAATTAATCTATTCATTCTTATTACTTTTCATCCGATTTAAACCGTTCCAACTTCAAACTGTTCAGCCTATTTTGGAATCGCGGACTTTCCCTTGTCACGTTCCAAAAAGTCCCAGATTTTCCAAAATTCCAGGTTATCCAGGACAATCATGGGTACTTTAACTTTAACTTGAACTTTTTCCCATTCAAAATGAATTTTTCAAAATTCCACGATTTCCACATTTTTTCAACCGATTCAAACCATTCCATCTTCAACACATTCCACCGTTCTGGAAATTCCAAATACCCTTATTCCAAGTTCAAAAGAATTCCAGGATTTTCCAGAATTCCTGGTTTTCCAAAGCCCTATTTCCACCCTTTTTTCTGGGAACTATTCCTTCCACGTTTTTCAACCCACTTCAACCGTTTTACCATCAAAACATACCTCTTAATTGGGACAAAAAAACAAAGTTGTTTTACTTAACTGGAAAAATGTCCAGTTTTACCAAAATTCCATAATACAATTTCTCAATTCAACATGTTACTACTTCAACGTTTCTCATCCGATTTAAGAAATTTCAACACCAACCATTTGAAATCATTCAGACCATACAAATTTTTTACCATTAAAACATTTTTTTTTAAATCCCACTTTTCCTGAAATTACCAATTCTGTTCAGGATGTGTGTGTTCTACTTCAACAATTCTAAAAAAAAAACATCCCAGTTTTTTTTTTTGATTTTTTTTTCATTTTTGCTATTCAAAATAAATTGGTCATTTTTCAAACTTCCACAATTCCCACATTATTCAACCCATTCAAACCATTCCACCTTCAACACATTCAACTCATCCTGGACATTCAAACTACAATTTTTCCACATTCAACACATTTCCAGGGATTCCCGTTTTTTGGTAACCTATTTCCACCCTTAAGTTCAACTACTCCTTTCACATTTTTCAACCCATTTCAACCATTCCACCGTCAAAGCAGTCCCCATATTCAGAACAAGAAAAGAACAAGAAAAACTCCCCGTTTTCCCGTGATTCCAGGAATTTCTCAAATAAAAACTGTTACTAATTCAACATTTCTTGGCCCAACCAAATCAGCTGATTCAGGACGTTCCTGCTCCTAATAATGTTTAAAAAAAATCCCGCTTCACCCCAAAATTCTCACATTTCCAGGAAATTCCCATTGAAATGAATGGGACCTTTTTCCAAGTTGCACAATTCCCACATTTTTCAACCTATTTAAACCATTCCAACACATTCCAAACATCATGGGAATTCAAACTAACACTTTTCCAAGTTCCAAACCAAATTCCGGTTATTTTTTTTTTTTTACATGGTATCAGCTACTAAACCCCTCCTCCATACGTCTTCAGCCTGATTTGTCTGAACGACCCTGAACTATGAAATGTGTTGGGAACACAAACCACACACTTCTAAAGGAACCTACAATTCCTGAACTTTTGGTGGAAAAGGGATAATAGTCGCAAATCCGTACCGACATTTCAAGTAGTTCAAAATACAAATTGACAGCCCAGTAAATAAAAAAACAAAAAAAATAAAAGGACCAAAATCTGATGTTGGAGAAGAATCCTAATTAATAACACCTAACCCGAACCAGGGGAACCAAACATAGAAAATTCCGGGATGTAATACTGGGTTATTGCATTTTAGCCAGCAGATGTAAATAAATGAACACAGATGCGATAGCTTCCTGCTCGTTCTCCTCCTTTTATCCTTACGCTTATTATTGTCCTCATGCTCCAACAATGATACACCTTGATAACGTGATATCGTGTTTATCTGCACTCAAGCATGCCATGATAACATTTAAGTTAAGTTAAGTTAAAGTACCAATGATTGTCACACACACACTAGGTGTGGTGAAATTTGTCCTCTGCATTTGACCCATCCCCTTGATCACCCCCTCGGAAGTGAGGGGAGCAGTGGGCTGCAGTGCTGCCGCGCCCGGGAATCATTTATGGTGATTTAACCCCCAATTCCCACCCTGATGCTGAGTGCCAAGCAGGGAGGCAATGGGTCCCATTTTTTTTATAGTCTTTGGTATGACCCAACCCACCGATCTCAGGGCGGACACTCTAACCACTAGGCCACTGAGTAGGTTAGACACTTTAAAGGCCTGCTGAAATGAGATTTTCTTATTTAAAAGGGGATAGCAGGTCCATTATATGTGTCATACTTGATCATTTCGCAATATTGCCATATTTTTGCTGCAAGGATTTAAAAGAGAACATCGCAACTTTTGGTTGCTAATAAAAAAGCCTTGCCTGTACCGGAAGTAGCAGATGATGTGCGCGTGACGTCACGGGTTGTGGAACTCCTCACATCCTCACATTGTTTACAATCATTGCCACCAGCAGCGAGAGCGATTAGGACAGAGAAAGCGACAATTTCCCCATTAATTTGAGCAAGGATGAAAGATTTGTGGATGAGGAAAGTGAAAGTGAAGAACCAGAAAAAAAAAAAAGACGAGGGCAGTGGGAGCGATTCAGATGTTATTAGACACGTTTACTAGGATAATTCTGGAAAATCCCTTATCTGCTTATTGTGTTACTAGTGTTTTAGTGAGATTATATGGTCGTACTTGAAAGTCGGAGGGGTGTGACCACGGGAATGGTGACCGCCGGTGTGTCCGACGGAAACCACGTTTTTTCGACGAGGCAAGGCTGAGATTATTTTTTTCCCTCCTACTTGGTGTAAGCATCCGACGGACGGGGGCGGCCGGTGGGAGGAGGCAAGAGAGTCCACAGCTGCAGGAGGAACGACACAAGCTCTCCGCTCATGTCTACGGTAAGAGCCGAATGTAAACAAGGAAACACCGGCTGTGTTTGTGTTGCTAAAGGCGGCCGCAATACACCGCTTCCCAACTACATCTTTCTTCTTTGACGTTTCCAATATTAATTGAACAAATTACAAAAGATTCAGCAACGCAGATGTCCAGAATACTGTGTAATTATCCGATTAAAGCAGACGACTTATAGCTGGGATCGGTGCTGGATCAAAATGTCCGCTACAATCCGTGACGTCACACGCATGCGTCATCATAGGCGTCATCATAAGCATCATCATGCTCATTATTTTTCAACAGGATACTTCGCGCGATATTTAAAGTTGCAATTTAGTAAACTAAAAATGCCGTATTGGCATGTGTTGCAATGTTAATATTTCATCATTGATATATAAACTATCAGACTGCGTGGTCGGTAGTAGTGGGTTTCAGTAGGCCTTTAACACTCAGGGCCTGATTTACTAAGATCCAAACACCAGAAGCTAAACAGCATGTGGAATCTATAAAATAGTGTGTGCTAGGGTTGTACGGTATACCGGTACTAGTAAAATATTGCATTAATAATTAATCAAAAACGGTACTAAAAAAATGGCTTGGTACCCGGGCCTGGCGGCGCGCCGTCACGTCACGACATTGCTGGTTTTGCGAGCATAGGAGCATGTTCGGGAGTACACAATCACAGAGTACTTATAAGCAGACACAGTGTGTAGACAGAAAAGGGAGAACGGACACATTTTGGTCTAAAAACTAAAGATGAAGGTGAATTTATAACACTAAAACGCCCTCAGAAAGAGGTGCTTTAAGACATGGCTAGCTAGCTATCAGTGAACTTCCATTTGCAGTCGGCAGTGTTTTAACTACGTCTAAATCGATAATCCTCGCCTCCACAGTGACAAATTAAGTACGTTTCTTATAAGTATCAACCATACAGGATGAGGAATAGCTAAACATGCTTCCCTACACATCTTGGGAAGATACGATAGCTAACCGCTAAAAGCAAGCTAGCACCCTGAATGTAAAAAAATGACATGGGTGAATCTACAGCTGACATCCACTATAATGATACCAAGTACAATATTGTATCTAGTCGATACTGATATGATTACATCAATATTTTTTATTGTCACAAAATATGTTTTCCTGTTTTTAAGTTCATTTTGTCAAGTTCAAACACTGATGACATCTATTAAACAAGACAAAAAGCAAGGAATTAAACAGAGACAGAATTAAGTTTGGCTCAATAGAGGAGAAACGTCTGGGCTGTGCTCTTGTACAGTCTCCACCACGCTCTGACGAAAGATTGTACGCCTCCTCTTTTATTTGGACTTTCCCTGATTACATGTCAACAGCTGTTTCTAAGGGAGGGGGGGTCGTAAACAGCCATCACCTTTGGTTACAAAAGAGTTGAAAGGAAAGTTTGTAAACAGTTCAAAGAAAAGGTGCCTGGAGCTTGGGCAGGTCCTGCTTTCTCTCCGCTTTGTAGATCTCGAGTCAAGACAAAATATTTCCGTGGATTACAATACATCAAAGAAACAGAACACCTTCATGTTGCTTCCCATCCTACACAGTGGAGTGTTACAAGCCTTCTTCTCGGTAGGATCAAAGACAGCAAAGACAAATTTAGGTACCGGTACTAAAATATTGGTATCGGTACATCACTAGTGTGTACTATTAGTGGCCTTGTTGCGAGTTATCTATTAAGACTACGTGTGCAATTGAAGGAACTCTCCTGAAGGAATCAATAAAGTACTATCTATCCTCATGTGCATGTGTTGCTTAAAATATTACACAAGTATCATACAAAATACAAATACAATTGCAGCACAGACCAGCACAAATGTTAATAAAATAAAAAATAAATACATGTTTGCAGCACAAAACAGCACAAAAGTACCACAAACGTCTGAACATGTTTTAGGGAGATTATCATGGCCGGTTATGCATAATAACACATCAAGAACATAAAAAAAGTTAATAGTTAGACAAAAAAAAAATTGCAGCACAAATGTAGCACCAACATTTGGGACATGTTCGGGGGGATTTTGACAAGTTGGGGGTGGGGGCAGCTGGTTATGAATAATAACACGTTAATAACATGAACTATATTGTTAGATAAAAGAACATTATCAAATCTCCCCAAAAAGTACAAATGTTTAAACAGGTTTGGGGAGATTTTGACAATCTAATATGATCACGTCTCATTAAAAACATAAAAACTAAAACATTATAAAACTAAAATACTATAAAACTATAATACTTGGACAAAAAATAATTGCAGCACAAACCAGCACAAATGTTAATAACAAAAACAATACAATAGCACAAATTTATACTATTTGACAAAAACAAGCCCTAAAAGTTAGCCATTGTGACAATGGTTGCAAAATAATAACACGGTAATAACATAAACACTTTAATAGCTAATAACATAACAACTATAATGGATGGATAAAATAAATGTTTGCAGCACAAAAAGTGTCAGAAATGCCTGAAGAAGTTTAGGGAGATTCTGATGGTCGGTTGTGCATAATAACACATCAATAACATACAACAATATAATAGTTAGACAAAAAAAACATTTGGGACACGTTTTGGGGGGATATTGACAAGGAAGATGTCACGAAAATGTATTTTAAACACCGTAACTTTTTTTTTTACAGCACAAACCCGGGGCAGTTTTAATTTATTATTTACAATGATAAGGAGAGGCAACATTACACAGGTGCACAAAACTTGCATTGAATTGGATTTAAAAGCTTAAAAGTTGTTTCAAGTAAATACCGAAAATGTCACATTTTTTTGTCCAAATATTCTGCTTGGGGCCCCAATTTAGCCTGGGGTCAGAAAAAAGGTAAAAAAAAGTCAAAAAAACACAAATGTTTAAATAGGTTTGGGGAGATATTGACAATAACATGTTAAAAACATAAAAACTAAAATATAATAGAACTACTGTACTTAGACAAAAACATTGCGGCACAAACCAGCGCAAAAGTTAATAGCAAAAAATAAAATAACATACAAAGTATATTATGTTGAAACAAGTTTATGGGAGATTTTGCCAATGTAATAACATAAAAACTCTAATAGTTAATAGCATAACAACTATAATAGTTACATAAAATAAATGTTTGCAGCACAAAAAGTACCACAAACGTTCTGATGGCCGGTTATATACACATATATACACACACACACACACAGAAACCAAATTAAAACAAAAAATATGTTTTTTCCCCTCATCATTTCCATTTTTCATATATTTTTGAAAAATCTCCAGAGAGCCATTAGGGTGGCGCTAAATAGCCGCGTGTTGCCGACCCCTGCACTAAGAGCAGGTGGGTAAAGTGTCTTGCCCGAGGACACAACGGCAGTGACTAGGATGACAGAAGCAGGAATTGAACCTGGAACCCTTAAGTTGCTGACATGGCCACTCTACCAACCGAGCTACACAGCCCCTAAGTTTTGAAAAGTATTGAAATCATTTTGGTACCGGTACAACACTAAAGTCAAGTTTGATTCAAAAGTCCATCCATCCATCCATTTTCTACTGCTTGTCCCTTTAGGTCAGCAGCTGATATTGAAAAGTCGTTTTTTGAAAAGTATTGAAATCCTTTTGGTACCGGTACAACACTAAAGTCAAGGTTGAGTCAAAAGTCCATCCATCCTTCCATTTTCTACTGCTTGTCCCTTTAGGCAAGGGCGTAGAATTGTGTAGGGACGCTAGGGACACGTCCCTACCAATATCCAGCCGCTACTGTGTCGTCACTATCAATACAACCGCTGCCCGTAATGTTTAGTCAATGATTATAGCACAGAAAGGGTTAAATGTCGGTGTCTGCTAGAAGTCCCGCCTCTAACCTAAATATCACTCCCTGATTGGTTGCCGATTTTATGCTAACTTACGTGTGATTGGCTGTCCTCGCTGTCACTCCTTCTGCTTGTAAAAGCTAGCCTACATGCTAGTTGCTAGCGAGCGGACGAGAGGCAGTGCAACTCGGTGTAAGTTGGAAGTTGCAAGTAAGTGTAAGTTCTCAACATGTTGGGCATTTGTTGTTCCTGGCACACGGTAGCTAGATGGATTTTAATATCAGTGCTGTGATTTACATTGTGTTTGTGTCTGTTTGCGTGCGTGTGTGCTGTAGGTTTTGAAGGATGTCAATGAAAAGAAAACTGGATATAAGAGACTTACTTCTTTAGGAGTCAAAATGTAAGTTACTTCAAGGGTGTATAGAGGCTCAACAATATTGAATAATTCAACAATATATCACTCCAGTCACGCCCCTTAGAGTGCTATAATGAGCATATACCATGGACTGGAGTGATATATTGCTTTTATAAAACGTTTACCAATAAAGGCAATATGAAATAGGAATACTCAATCAATTCAATGTAGTTTTATTCAACCAGAAATACATATTATCCACTAAAATAGCCTCACTGTGGAAAAAATAGTCCAACCTATCCAGGCGTTAGCTCCAAATTAGCACTACATCTCGTCTTTTCCTCCGCTTTTTTTCAGGTGAAAGTCAATGCTCAGTCCCCTCTACCATTGTTAACCCTCCCCGGAGGTGAAAGTTAACCTTAAACATGTGAATTCAACTTCTTTAGTCCGTTTTTCAACATCGTAAAAACATCATCTGTCTTTTACTACGGACTGCAACAGTCCGTTGTCATGGATACATGACAACAACTTCCATTCATACCAGTCATGCGTGCCTGAAGCGGAGTGATAGCCTACGCTGTGATAAGGCTTTAGAATAGTAGCCGTGCTCAATATTTAAACCACGGTTAACAGCCAATCAGATCGCCGGATTTCATCTTTCCGTTTTATTTTTGAAATAATTTTTTAGTTTCATGTATTTGTGTAGATGTGAGCAACGGTTTGAAAATACCAATGAACAAAACTTTGTGGTGGAAATACAATAAAACCTCACTGGATGATCATGTGATTTTACAATTATAATATGAAGTAATATTCATATTTAGTAAAAGCCTTTCTGCTCAGGCAGTAACTGTACCATCAAGCTCTATGGTCATTGTCCTTAATGTATCTGTCATGCATCAACATCTTTTTTGCCAGCAATTCATTTCTGTTACAGACCGGCGGAGGCATGTGTTTGGCTCTTTCAAATAGGAACAACCAGTGGACACTAACCTGCTTGTATTTGAGTATTTGAGTATGGGAACGGCGTGGCGCAGTGGGAGAGTGGCCGAGCGCAACCCGAGGGTCCCTGGTTCAAATCCCACCTAGTACCAACCTCGTCACGTCCGTTGTGTCCTGAGCAAGACACTTCACCCTTGCTCCTGATGGGTGCTGGTTAGCGCTTTGCATGGCAGCTCCCTCCATCAGTGTGTGAATGTGTGTGTGAATGGGTAAATGTGGAAGTAGTGTCAAAGCGCTTTGAGTACCTTGAAGGTAGAAAAGCGCTATACAAGTACAACCCATTTATTTATTTATTAGTGACAAACATATTTACAGTACAAAAGCAGCAATAGAAAGAAGTAGATGAAGGGAAAAATTGTGAGTGGTTTAAACACAAGTTGGGGAAAAGATTATTACAGTTCATTGATGTTTATTTACAATGTTGTATTGCATGAATGTATTTCTGATGTTGTTGATGGACAGTAGGCTATGTTAATTGACAGTATGATGCACAGTTGCACTACAGCCCTCCACTAAAGAGTAGAGATGAGAACTATTCCAAGTTGTCTCCTTTGCTTTCATTTTAGTTGCTTTACCCTATAACAGGGGTAAGGAACCTATGGCTCTAGAGCCAGATGTGGCTCTTTTGATGACTGCATCTGGCTCCCAGATAAATCTTAGCTGACATTGCTTAACACGATAATTGTGAATAATTCCGCTGGAATTCACAGTGCTAAAAATAACGTTCAAAATATAAAATATTCTCATGCATTTAAATCCATCCATCCGTTTCCTACCGCACCTGTTCAAAAAGTCGCATTAATGGTAAGAAGTATTTTATGTCACGATGGGGGGGTCGCAGCTTGCTGCGGGGTTATTCTCCCAGGAAGGCAGACAGACTACTCGGGACATGGCATTTAGGTAAAAACATGACTTAATTTAAACTAAAAAAAGATAAAAACAAAAATTGCTCACAGCAGAGGCACAACTTGGGCTAAGGAAGAAAGCTAACGCATAAACAGACTATGAACATACATCAAACTTACTTGGCATGGCATGAAGCACTAAACTATGGCAAGGCATGAAACAAGTCAGCACAGAGCAAGAAAAGATCACATTGACGCCAGGGCGACTGACTGGCAAAGACAAGCTTAAATACTGCCTCTGATTAGTGCTTGGGAAGCAGGTGAGCAGGCATTTTCTCCACCAGAGACATCCATCCATCCATCCATCCATCATCTTCCGCTTATCCGAGGTCGGGTCGCGGGGGCAGCAGCCTAAGCAGGGAAGCCCAGACTTCCCTATCTCCAGCCACTTCGTCTAGCTCTTCCCGGGGGATCCCGAGGCGTTCCCAGGCCAGCCGGGAGACATAGTCTTCCCAACGTGTCCTGGGTCTTCCCCGTGGCCTCCTACCAGCTGGACGTGCCCTAAACACATCCCTAGGGAGGCGTTCGGGTGGCATCCTGACCAGATGCCCGAACCACCTCATCTGGCTCCTCTCGATGTGGAGGAGCAGCGGCTTTACGTTGATCTCCTCCCGGATGGCAGAGCTTCTCACCCTATCTCTAAGGGAGAGCCCCGCCACCCGGCGGAGGAAACTCATTTCGGCCGCTTGTACCCGTGATCTTATCCTTTCGGTCATGACCCAAAGCTCATGACCATAGATGAGGATGGGAACGTAGATCGACCGGTAAATTGAGAGCTTTGCCTTCCGGCTCAGCTCCTTCTTCACCACAACGGATCGATACAACGTCCGCATTACTGAAGACGCCGCACCGATCCGCCTGTCGATCTCACGATCCACTCTTCCCCCACTCGTGAACAAGACTCCTAGGTACTTGAACTCCTCCACTTGGAGCAGGGTCTCCTCCACCAGAGACAGGTGGACCAAATGAGTAATCAAGGAAACCAGACAATATGGTGGAAAAAAACAGGAACTTAAAGAGTCCAAAAGACAAACAGCACATGGCCAAGCAAAAACATGATCAACAGACATGACATTTTATTTATTATTGGTTAGCTTCAGAATAACAATGTTATGAAAAAGAATAAGAGACTTATTATACTCTAAAAATGTTGGTCTTACTTAAAAATGCACGCATTTAGTTGTATTCAGTGTAAAAAAAATATGATACGGCTCTCACGGAAATACATTTTGAAATATTTGGCTTTCATGACTCTCTCTTAGCCAAAAAGGTTCCCGACCCCTGCCCTATAACATCTGCATGACGTGAAATTATGATTGCTAATGTAAAAAAAAAAAAGTAAACTTTCAGAGTGCTGACTTGGGGCACTTTTGTGTCCCCACCAAACTCAAAATCAAACCTACTCCCTTGCCTTTAGGTCAGCAGCTGATATTGAAAAGTCGTTTCAAGTAAATACCAAAAATGTCAAATTTTTTATTCAAATATTCTACTAAGTCAAAAGGTAAAACAAAAAACAAAAAAATAATAAAAGCAACTGTACCTTGGAACTTGAAGCCCTCCAGGTGCACCCACAGGCAGAGCTCCTCCATGACGCACTCGCAGCTCCAGGGGTTCCCGCTGAGTCCCAGGGAGCGCAGGGCCGGCAGGGCAACGAGCGACGTGACGTTCAGCTCCGTCAAATTGTTCCTGCTCACGTCCAGAACCTGCAGGGCGAGATTTTCCGCGAAGGCGTCCGGGTGGATGTCGGACAGCTGCGGGTTGTCCGTCATCCTCAACATGATCAGGCTCGCCAGGGGGCCGAAGGTCCTGTCCTGGATCCGGGTCAGGGTGTTGAAGGACAGGTCGAGATAGGCCAGCTTCCTTAGGTTCCCGAACGTGGACTGGGAGACCTCGGTCAGGGAGTTGTTGCTGCAGTCCAGGTAGACCAGGTCCGAGAGGTAGTTGAGGGCTAAGGGCGGGAGCTCCGCGATGAGGTTGTCGGAGATGATGAGCTGCCGGGTGGCCAGCGGCAGGTCCGCCGGGAAGCGGCTCAGGTGCTGCCCGGCGCACTGGACCACCAGCTGGTCGTCGCACACGCACCTGTCCGGGCAGCCCGACGACAGCAGCGGGGACGCGGGCACCCCCGCGGAGACCAGGAAGAGCACGACGGCGAGCCGCAGCGGGTGCGCGCTCTGCTGCGGGGCACGACGCATGACACCGTCCGGGGCTTCATGCAGCCCGCTTGGAGAGATCCACGCACGCTCACATTCTATCACCTACCTCGGGATAGGAGGGTTACTTCCACAGGGTCAAATGTTTAGAGCTCATCCCGTCAGGACTGTTATTGCTGGGTCGGATCCACGTACGGCTGCGTGCGTGCGCGCTCACAACGGTTGTGATCGTGCACGCCGGAGAGAGGGCAGTCAAAGACCGAATATTCAGTGTCATGCGTGGATTTTGTGTGCGTTCGCATGACCTAGATCGAAGGTCTGCAACCCACGGCTCCAGAGCCACATTCGGCTCTTTAGTAGCTCTCTGGAGCTTTTTCAAAAATATGTGAAAAATGGAAAACGATGAGAGAAAAAATACTTTTTGGTTTTAAAGGCCTACTGAAACTCACTACTACCGACCACACCAGGGGTAGGGAACCTATGGCTCGGGAGCCAGATGTGGCTCTTTTGATGACCGCATCTGGCTCTCGGATAAATCTGAGCTGACGCTGCTTAACTCGATAAGTAAAGAATTATTCCACTTGTAATGAAAAATAACCTTCAAAATATAAAACATTCTCATGCATCTTTATGTTCAAGAAGTTGCGTTAATGATAAGAAGTTATTTATTATTGGTTAGTGTGGGGCTTGCCCTCTTTTGGGTTCTTCAGACCACCAAGCACCGACATGAGAGCCTGTTTCAGGGTTACAATATTGTTTTATTTTTCAATAAGTCTCTCAGTTGCTTTCCAGCATTTGTCTTTTTCTCTTTCGTTCTCGCTCGCACTCCGGCTCCAGCCCCTACCCTGTCAGGGTGATTAGATAACCAGGGACCAGGGACCATCTACGCACCTGTCGCTGATTTCAAGGCCAGTCCCGGCAATACCCCGCTTCTCTGCAGGCCCGCAGGCCACGCCCCTCCACAGTTAGCTTCAGAATATTAACGTTATTACAAAAAATTCGAGACCTATTATACTCTAGTAATGTTGGTCTTATTTAAAAATGCACGCGTTTAGTTGTGTTCAGTGTTGAAAAAAAAATGATATGGCTCTTACGGAAATACATTTTAAAATATTTGGATTCTTGGCTCTCTCAGCTAAAAAGTTTCCCGACCCCTGACCTAGATCGAAGGTCTGCAACCCACGGCTCTAGAGCCACATTCCGCTCTTTAGTAGCTCTCTGGAGCTTTTTCAAAAATATGTGAAAAATGGAAAAAGATGAGAGAAAAAATACTTTTTGGTTTTAAAGGCCTACTGAAAACCACTACTGCCGACCACACAGTCTGATAGTTTATATATCAATGATGAAATTGTTGCAATCCGTGACTCAGATCTTCACATGTTTATTTTTCCATCTTTGTTTCATTCTCTTCTGACCCACTTACTTCCTGTTTAGTCCGTTACCATGGTTACACATTGATTTCACCTGCTCCTCGTTTTCTACACACACCTGGTTCTCCTTGATTTCTCCCTCTATAACAGGGGTGTCAAACTCAAACACAGAGTGGGCCAAAATTTAAAACTGAACGAAGCCGCGGGCCGAGGTTGAACAAATTAATCCTTTAATAGGGATCCAAACAAGTTTTGCATTGAATATTGACCAAGCAAGGCTTATATAACTTTATAGTGACATGCAAAATCGAATTTTAAATAATAATAATTAAAAAGTATCAATGGCATATCAAATAAAATAAAAAATACAAATTGAATGCCTCTTTTCGGCGGCGGGTTTGAGTTGGGACGGGGTTTGGTGGTAGCGGGGGTGTATATTGTAGCATCCCGGAAGAGTTAGTGATGCAAGGGGTTCTGGGTATTTGTTCGGTTGTGTTTATGTTGTGTTTATGTTGTATTACGGTGCGGATGTTCTCCCGAAATGTGTTTGTCATTCTTGTTTGCTGTGGGTTCACAGTGTGGCGTATATTTGTAACAGTGTTAAAGTTGTTTGTACGGCCACCCTCAGCTGTTGACCAATTACGCCTTGCTTACACGTGTGTGTATGACTTGCATATATTATGTGAGTGGGCCGGCACGCTGTTTGTATAGAGGAAAAGTGGACGTGGCGACATGTCGAGAACGCCAAAGGCTGTGCTTTTACGGCCCGCCCCCAATACTATTGTCCGGGTCGAAATTGGGAGGAATTCGGGAGGGGCACTGAACTTCAGGAGTCTCCCGGGAAAATCGGGAGGGTTGACGAGTATGAGTATAAGTGGTGAATGCGGTGCTACAGCGGCGGGCCAGCTCTAATGTTAATTTGATATTGCCTCAAGGGCCAAATTAAATTACACGGCGGGCCAAATTTGGCCCGCAGGCCAGAGTTTGACACCCATGCTCTATAAGCTTTCCTCTTTTCTTTGTTCAGTCTGGGTCCATAAATTTGCTTTTGAGCAACAAGTATCGACTCACTTCACGTACGTATATTCTCGCTAGCTTTTCACCATAAGCCTTTGTTTTATTCCGGCTCTCACGCTGATGAATTGTTTTTCCTTTTTGTGTGCCTTTGTGCCAGTCTTAGTTTTTCTGTTTTCTATTCCTAGCTTGTATGCTAGCGCCCTTGGTTTATTTTGTCTGTTAGCTCCAGTCGTTTTGTTCGTAGCCTGCTTTTGCTAAGTTTAATAAATCATTTAAACCTACCATTGCTGTGTACTTGTCGACGCATCCATCGAGGGACAAACCCGGCATTACTATGCCAACCAGTCCTTACAGAAATATAAACATTGCAACACATGCCAATACGGCCTTCTTAGTTTACTGAATTGCAATTTAAAATTTTCCCGCTAAGTGTCCTGTTGAAAACGTCGCAGAATGCTGACGTCACGGACTGTTAGGAAATATTAGCGCTGCGCACACACACAGCTAAAAGTCATCTGCTTTAACCGCATAATTACACAGTATTTTGGACATCTGTGTTGCTGAATCTTTTGCAATTTGTTCAATTAATAATGGAGAATTCAAAGTAAAAAGATGGAGTTGGGAAGCTTTAGCCTTTAGCCACACAAACACACAGTGATTCCTTGTTTAAAATTTCCGGTGGTGAAACTTTACTATGGATCAGAGTGGCCAAGCGAACATGGATCCCGACCACTTGTCAACCAGCAGTTTTCGGTGAGAAAATTGTGGTAAAAAGTCGCCACTTACCGGAGAACAGCTGAGCTTGTTGCCGTCAACTTCCATCAGACAATAGCGTCAACGCACCCGTGGATACACCCTTCCGACTATCAGGTAATATTAAAACACTAAAACACTAGCAACACAATAGAAAGATAAGGGATTTCCCAGAATTATCCTAGTAAATGTGTCTAAAAACATCTGAATCCGTCCCAATGCAATCACGTTTTTTTTTTAACTTGATTATTTTATTTGTATTTTTTCGCTATCAATATCCATCCATCCATCCATTTTCCACCGCTTATTCTCTTTTGGGGTCACGGGGGGCGCTGGCGCCTACCTCAGCTACAATCGGGCGGAAGGCGGGGTACACCCTGGACAAGTCGCCACCTCATCGCAGGGCCAACACAGATAGACAGACAACATTCACACTCACATTCACACACTAGGGCCAATTTAGTGTTGCCAATCAACCTATCCCCAGGTGCATGTCTTTGGAAGTGGGAGGAAGCCGGAGTACCCGGAGGGAACCCACGCATTCACGGGGAGGACCTGCAAACTCCACACAGAAAGATCCCGAGCCTGGATTTGAACCCAGGACTGCAGGACCTTCGTATTGTGAGGCAGACGCACTAACCCCTCTGCCACCGTGAAGCCCCGCTATCAATATCCTCAAACACAAATCTTTCATCCTCGCTCAAATTAATGGGGAAATTGTCGTTTTCTCTGTCCGAATAGCTCCTCTTTGTTGGAGGCTCCCATTAAAAACAATGTGAGCATGTGAGGAGCCATCAACGGGTGACGCCATCGTCTGCTACTTCCAGTAAAGGCAGGGCTTTTCTGTTAGCTACCAAAAGTTGCAAACTTTATCGTCGATGTTCCCTACTAAATCCTTTCAGCAAAAATATGGCAATATCGCGAAATGATCAAGTGTGACACATAGAATGGACCTGCTATCCCCGTTTAAATAAAAAAAATCTCATTTCAGCAGGCCTTTAATATGGTTTCTATAGGATAGGGGTGTCAAACATACGGTGAACAGGTTTTATCCTACAGGTGGGTTCAATGACCGCCAAAATTAGTAGGACAAAAGAGTGCTCGCCAAATATTCTCTAATCCAGGGGTGTTAAATGTACGGCCTGAGGGCTGGATCAGGCCCACGGACAGGTTTTATCCGGTCCTCGGGATGAGTTTGCTAAGTATAAAAATGGGCCAACATGTTTTTAATGAAGCAAACTGCTGTTCTAAATGTGTCCCCAGATGTCACAATAGCAAATCTTTGTATCTTTGTAGATCAGGAGTAGGGAACGTATGGCAATCAAGCCAGATGTGGCTCTTTTAAATACTGCATCTGTCTCTCAGATAAATCTTAGCTGACATTGTAATGAATAAATTCAATGGTAATCACAGTGTTGAAAATAATGTTCAAAATTTCAAACATACCCATGCATTTTAATACATCCATCCGTTTTCTATTGAACCTGTTCACAAGAAGTCACATTAATGGTAAAAAGTAATTTATTTATTATTGGTTAGCTTCAGAATAACAATGTTATTAAAAATAATAAGAGACTTATTGGACTCTAAAAATGTTGGTCTTACTTAAAAATGCACGCATTTGGTTGTATTCGGTGTCAAAAAAATAATATATGGCTCTCACGGGAATACATTTGAAAATATTTGGCTTTAATGGCTCTCTAAGCCAAAAAGGTTCCCGGCCCCTGTTGTAGATGATGCTTAGGGCTGGGTATCGGTACTCGATACCTTTCAGTTTTGGTACTCGATACCTTTCAGTTTCAGAAACAACCCAATACTGTCATGATCTGTGGTCTGGATTATGTTTTTGTAATATTTTGTTATTTTTTGGACTCTTTTAGTTCCTGATTGCAATCCCTTGTTTTGTTTGGTTACAATGCCGAGTTATGATTGTCTGCCTCTGGTGTTGGGACCGCGCACGTGTCTCTAATCAAGACCCGTATTTAGGCCTGTCTTTGCCAGTCAGTTCGGCCTGGCGTCATTGCTTGTTTTCAAGAGATCCCATAGTTCATGTTGTTCGCTTCATGCCGTGTCCAAGTAAGTTTTGTTTGATCCAAGCCTTAGTTTATGCTGTTGGTATCATGCCACAAGTTCTGTGTTTGTGCCACGCCATAGTTTACCTCATGCCTTGCCAAGATTTCTTGAGTTAGATAAATAAATATGTTCCTACCTGCAAGCCTTGTCCGGAATAGAGAACAAACCTCGCAGTAATCTGCGAACCCCCCGTCATGACAGATACTAAGGAGTATCGAAACTGCGTCTGTCAAACAATACCTGCAATCGGTTCTTTTTGTACCCAGATCAAGAAAAAAAAACAGTTTTTATGGTTTTGCTCTCAGCCAATCACTGCAAGCGTTCCTCGAGTCAATGGGCCATGTGATTGGTCCACCACTGCAACAACAATAGTTTGTACGGCGGTAAAGCGGGTTGAAGCAGTGTAGAATTGGCTGGTCATCATTCCGAGATACCGGCAGCAAAACGATCTAAGGTATGGTTGTACTAAGTTAACGTTAAAGATAAAGTACCAATGATTGTTACACACACACTAGGTGTGGTGAAATGTGTCCTCTGCATTTGACCCATCCCCTTGTTCACACCCTGAGAGATGAGGGGAGCTGTGGGCAGCAGCAGTGGCCGTGCCCAGGAATATTTTTTGGTGATTTAACCCCCAATTCCAACCCTTGATGCTGAGTGCCAAGCAGGGAAGTAATGGGTCCCATTTTACAGTCTTTGGTATGACTCGGCCGGGGTTTAGAACTCACAACTTACGATCTCAGGGCGGACACTCTAACCACTAGGCTACTGAGTACAATGCGGCAAGATTATTTTGGGGGAAAGGATTAAACAGCTCATTAAGCACGGAGCAAATTTAAGGGTGGAGAACTGTACTGTGTTTAAACCAGTGATTTTCAACCAGTGTGCTGTCAGAAATTGTCTGGTGTGCCGTGGGAAATTAAGCAACTTCACATAATCGGTCCAAAAAATATTTGCAAATCAATAATTATAATCATGCAAAAAATGTTTTTTTGTCTAGTGTCTGTGCTGTGTAGAGCTCGGCAGGGTAAACATATGCAATACCATATCAGTAGGTGACAGCAGGTAGTTTATTGCTTTGTAGAAGTCGGAACGCGTCAAGGAGGGTTTGTCGTGATCCCAATATGCAGAGCACAGTGGGAGACACCGTGCAGGTAAAAAGGTATGTAACGCTTAAAACCAAAAATGAACAAAAGGAAAAGGAAACTGCAATGATGCATTGGGACGGCTGTGCAAAACTAAAGTAAAACCGAACTGGCTACAAAGTAAACAAAAACAGAATGCTGGACGACAGCAAAGACTTACAGCAGGGGTCTCAGACACGCAGCCCGCAAGACGTTATTATGAATATGAAAGTTTATTGTTAGTGCGGCCTGCAAGTTTAACATGAATGGCGCTTGACAGTGTTGTGTGCGGAGCTGAAGGAATCTACCAATCACGGTGTGGTATGTGGCTCTGGAGGGCCAGTTTCAAGCATGTTTTACTCAATATAGGTCATAAAAATCTCAGCAACAAGCTGTAATATCTTATTGAGATCATTTAAGACCAAAACCCCTAAAACAAGTAAATCACTAACATAAAATTTGCTTAGTAAGAAGAAAATAAGCAAATATCACCCTTATTTGAGGTATTTCATCTTACTTAGATTTCAGTTTTTGCAGTGCAGACAGAGACGATTTTTGGTTGTTTTGGATCCAAAATGGCTCTTTCAACGTTCTGGGTTGCCTACCCCTGCGTTAGTGGAACAGCGGCAAATGAGTGAAAGCGACAGAAACGTTGCCATGGAGACGAGGGTTTTCCTACGTGCCTGGCTGGAGTCGCACCGCGACACCTGTCCGTCGGTAATAACAGTCCCCGATAACCTGAAGCAATTCAAACCGTTATTTCTTTTTTTTTTAATTGTTTAATTTGCATTGCCTCACATTACTTAATCCTCATTTAGGTTCATTTATATTTTAATTCAAATTTGCGTTGAAAATAAAAATAAAGACATTGAAAAATATTTTTTTAAGAAATATTTTCCCGCGGCCCATCCTCACCTAGACTCTGCATCCAGTGGCCCCCAGGTAAATTGAGTTTGAGACCCCTGATTTACAGCGTATGGAGCAGAGTACATCCATACATGACATGACAATCAATAATGTCCCGAAAAAGAAGGAAAGCGTCCGCACAACTGAAAGGCAATAGCACTTAAATGAAGACGTGAGGTTGCTACAGGAAAACACCAACAAAACAGGAAAAGCCACCAAAATAACAACGTAAGACAGGAACTAAAACACTACACACAGGAAAACGACAACAAACTCAAAATAAAGCACGACAACCTGGTGGAGTTTCATGAAAAAAAAGTGCCTTTGCTCCAAAAAGGTTGAAAAACACTGGTTTAAACAACCGGCTTCTACAACACCAGCATCGTTGTCGTCATCTCAGCAGGACGCTGCTCAACCGTCGATAACTTCAGGTAATACATAAATGGTTACTATGTTAACAATACTCATCCTTTAAGTTTTAGAACATGTTTTGTCAAGTAAATCGTTTTGGGCATGTCGTAGGCATGCGAGCTAACGCTAGCTTAGCTTGCTCGCTAATTTTACCTAATTAGCAAGTTAGCGCCCTGCTCAGTCACATCTGTGAATGTTTTGTCCAGTGCTTAGGTTACCGGCTTTAGCTTCTGTAGCTGCTTAATTACTTATGTACTTTGTAAATATCCAACTACGACTACCCATTCCTTAAAAAGAACTATTTAGGAGGACTGACTGGCCAGTGGTTACTTATTGGTTAGATTAAGAATGTTGGTTGGTTCTGATGTGGTTTAAAATTACACAGTCGAAATATTGCGTTGTTGTACATATTTGTTCAGTTATTTAATAAATATTTGAGCACTTTCAAAATGTATTCGTGTAAAAATCTTGAATGGGAAGGAGCGGGGACAATTAGGCAACCCATTGCATTCTTTTCACATGATTAATATCTAACTAAATACACAGTTGGTATCGGTATCGTTTTAAGGGTACTGAAATTGGTACTGGTATCGAACATTTTTATATGATACCTGATAAATGATGCTAAATATGTAAAAAAAAAAAAAAACAGTGCACCAGTCAAGGAAAATGAGCAAACTACATAAATACCATACTGTAATTGGATTTTGATATTATTTTTTTATCTTGATAGATTGAAAATTAACACAAATTAGTTGACTGATGAACATTATCACATAATTCATTCAGAAAGTATAAATAACGACACATAAAGACATAATTAACCGCAACATGTAAGTGTAAAAAACACAACATTATGAGTTGTACATTTTCAGAATGTGCTTATTCTATTTTTAAACAAAGAAAACAATCCAAAGTTGTCTATATTTTTAAGTTATCGTGCCGTGATTTTACCAGTCCGGCCCACTTGGGAGAATATTTTTCTCCAAGTGCCCTCCCATCTAAAATGAGTTTGACACCCCTGCTATAGGGGGACAAACATAACACAAACCTCCCTAATTGTTATAAATCACACTGTTTATGTTAAACATGCTTCACTGATGAAAGCAGGAGTGTCAAAATAATTTTAGATCGGGGGCCACATGGAGTAAAAATCTACTCCTAAGTGGGTCGGACTGGTAAAATCACGGCACGATAACATTTTCTTTGTTTAAAAAGAGAACACGCACGTTCTGAAATGTACAAATCATAATGTTGATGTGTTTGTTTGTTTTTTGACACTTACATGTTGTGGTTAATAGTATTCTGTCTTTATTTGTCGTTATTTATATTTTCTGAATAAATTGTATCATCAGTCAACTCATTTGTGTAGTTTTATCAAGATAAATGTTTTTTTAAAAATCAAATTACAGGACGTTATTTATGTTGTTTGCTCATGTTCCTCGACTGGTGCACTAACATCATGTGGTATATATATATATTTTTTTTTACATATTAGCATCATCTACAAAGATACAAAGAATTGCTATTGCGTTGATGTCTTTTGACTTTTGTGGAGTGCTAATCAGGCATATTTGATCACTGCATGACTGCAAGCTAATCAATGCTAGCGTGCTATTTAGGCTAGCTGAATCTACATATTGCATCATGATGCCTCGTTTGAAGGTATATTTGAGCTCATTTAATTTCCTTTAAGTAATGATATCATAATGATAATAATGGATTAGATTTATATCGCGCTTTTCTATTGTTATATACTCAAAGCGCTCACAGAGAAGGGGGAACCCATCATTCATTCACACCTGGTGGTGGTAAGCTACACCTATAGCCACAGCTGCCCTGGGGTAGACTGACTTAAGTACTCTTAATTCAATGCATATCTCATGACTCAATATCTGTAGGTAATATTGGCTGCATTTCTGATAGTTGCTGTGCCATGTTGTTCCAGACCACAGCAAACCTTACCCAGCTTGCAAGGAATAAAATTAATCAATTAGAAGACGACAGCATGTCCTTTCCTTTAACTTGGACACACACATTTATACCTTTGGTAATTTGAAGCCAGTAATTTGCAGGAGTTATCTCACCCTCTGAGAAGGCTCCATTTTACTAATGATTTCGAACGTTGTAAAAATGTGCCCAAAAAATATTACATTTCAACATTTCTGTTAGTAAAGATTTGTGTCAGCTAGGCGACACATAGTCATTTAGATAGTAGGCTAATGTAGCTAATAAACACACTTACATGATGTATTGTCTTCATTATAACTCTTTACATTTTTTGCAGCTCCAGACAGACTTTTTTTAATATATTTTTGGTCCAATATGGCTCCTTCAACATTTTGGGTTGCCAACCCCTGACCTAGTTGCTCCAGCCGTGCACACTGACGTCCCCATCTGCACGTTCCTCACGTGAGTGTGCAAGCTGCTCCAGGATGGCTGCTCATTAAACATGTATGGATGTATATAGGTCGTGGTCCATATGTGTGTGGCCTTTACCGGGATTGTGTTGAACTTAATGAATCATATCGAGCCCTCCAAGACTCCAAATGTCACTGCTGTAGTGAACATATAAACCAGGGGCGTCCTGACTTTTTATTAGAAAAAGTTGGGGGCCACTTTTGGCTAAAATTAATTAAAGTAAACATTAATTAAAGAAGGGCTTCACGGTGGAAGAGGGTTTAGTGCGTCAGCCTCACAATACGAAGGTCCTGCAGTCCTGGGTTCAATCCCAGGCTCAGGATCTTTCTGTGTAGAGTTTGCATGTCCTCCCCGTGAATGCGTGGGTTCCCTCCGGGTACTCCGGCTTCCTCTCACTTCCAAAGACATTAGATAGATTAGATAGTGCTTTATTTATTCCGTCAGGAGAGTTCCTTCAGGAAAATTACAATTTTCAGCACAATCCCATTCAAGATCAGACAAACATTACAGGGGGACAGAACAGGATCGCTGACGGGTCTGCCGGCTTCCAGCGCCCCTTACAAAAAAGATGACTTACAGGTAAACAAGGGGGGAGGGGGGATGGGAGAAAAAAATTGAAGATTAAAATAAAATTTAAAAAAATCGGTCTTAGCCTAGGCCCTGGAGTGGGGGTGCAGACTGAGGCCAAGGGAAAGAAAAAACAAACAAACAAACAAAAAAAAAAACACAACAACTCATAGCCATAGTACACATTCCTCTTACATGTGTGTAAGAGGGAAACATCAAACATCAAAGAACACAGAGGACATTAAAGACATTAAAGCAGCAGATACAAGCAGACACTTCTACATACAGCTATGAATAAAAAGTAAAATAAACATATCCACTGTGGTGGCCTCTGCGGTGTTCCACGCCATCGTCCGCTGGGGAGGAGGGAGCATGGCCAGAGACAGAAGCAGACCCAACAAAGCAACCCAGACAGCCGACTCCACTCTCAGCCAGTGTCCAGTCCGCATGGATGAGCGAGGATACGTCCAAGGTGACTGAGGTGTCCGACACCTGCTCACCCAGTCAAGACACCGCGAAGCCTCTCCGTCCCAGCGCTCAGTGCTAGCTCCGCAGTCCTGTCCCCTCATCCCCATCTCCTCCAGTACATCCAAACAGACTCTGGTGTAGCAGAGACCCAGCAGCTGGTCTCCATGGCCAAAAGGCTCCCGGGAGGCAGATCCAGAAGTCCACAAAAAAAACAAAAAAAAACTTGCACCTGGGGATAGGTTGATTGGCAACACTAAAATTGGCCCCAGTGTGTGAATGTTGTCTGTCTATCTGTGTTGGCCCTGTGATGAGGTGGCGACTTGTCCGGGGTGTACCCCGCCTTCCGCCCTATTGTAGCTGAGATAGGCGCCAGCGCCCCCCGCGACCCCAAAAGGGAATAAGCGATAGAAAATGGATGGAAGGATGCATTAATTAAAGTAAAAATATCTATATACACACACACAAAATGGCTGTGATGAGGATGGCAGAAGCGGGGATCGAACCAGGAACCCTCAAATTGTGTATATACTGTATATTTATATATATATTTATATATTAGGGGTGTGGGAAAAAATCGATTGGAATACGGATCTAATCGTTTACGTTGTGTGATTCAGAATCGATTCTGATTTTTAAAAAATGTATTTTTATTATTATTATTATTTATTATTTTATTTTTTTAATCAATATAACAAACCACTATACAGCAATACCATAACAATGCAATCCAATTCCAAAACCAAACCTGACCCAGCAACACTCAGAACTGCAATAAACAGAGCAATTGAGAGGAGACAAACACGACACAGAACAAACCAAAAGTAATGAAACAAAAATGAATAATATCAACAACAGTATCAATATTAATTATAATTTCAGCATAGCAGTGATTAAAAATCCATCACTGACATTATCATTAGACATTTATAAAAATAATAAAAAAGAACAATAGTGTCACAGTGGCTTACACTTGCATCGCATCTCATAAGCTTGACAACACACTGTGTCCAATATTTTCACAAAGATAAAATAAGTCATATTTTTGGTTCGTTTAATAGTTAAAACAAATTTACATCATTACAATCAGTTGATAAAAAACTGTCCTTTACAATTATAAAAGCTTTTTTTTTTTTTTTAAATCTACTACTCTGCTTGCATGTCAGCGGACTGGAGTAGATCCTGCTGAAATCCTATGCATTGAATGAATACAGAATCGTTTTGAATCGGAAAAATATCGTTTTTGAATCGGGAATCGAATCGAATCCAAAAAAATCGATATATTATCGAATCGTGAACCCAAGAATCGATATTGAATCGAATCATGGGACACCCAAAGATTCACAGCCCTAATATACATATATATATATATATATATATATATATATATATATATATATATGTATATATATAGGGGCGACATTGCTCGGTTGGTACAGCAACTTGAAGGTTCCTGGTTCGATATATATATATATATATATATATAAATACATATATGTATGTATGTATGTATGCATGTATATATATATATATATAGAAATATTTATATATATATATATATATAGCTGAGATAGGCGCCAGCGACCCCAAAAGGGAATAAGCGGTAGAAAATGGATGGATGGATATATTTATATATATATATATATATATATATATATATATATATATATATATATATATATATATATATATATATATATATATATATATATATATATATATATATATATATATATATATATATATATATATATATATTTATAAAAATAATAAAAAAGAACAATAGTGTCACAGTGGCTATTTATTCGACAGTGGGGAAATGATGGTTTGCAGTGTGTCCAACAAACACATAATAACAAGAGGGTCACATCAAAGTACACAAAGGACATTAAATACATTACAAGAAATATTGTATTATTATAATGGATATATAACTGATGACTAATGTAACTGGATACTAAGAGTATGTGAACGTTCGACTCCCACCTTGTATACTTCCGTCACAACCTCCCTAACGTTTTGTAATCAATCAGAAATATCAAGCATCTACGTGCCAGACATGAGTTAAGTGTGGAGACAGTGCATTGCAGTGGCTTTAAATGGGTGTCATTTTGAATTATGTATAGTGATTGGTAATTTTCTTACAATATACACAAAGTTCAGTGAGCAGGTTGTCTTGTGTGTGACCATGTGTGTTTATTTGCGCCATGAGTAGGAAAGGTTGTTTGGACTGAGTCACATAAGTAACAAAAAATGCATCCTCTAGTGTCAGACATTCAAAGGACAATTCATGGTCATTGACCTGATCATCACACATTATCCACAAGGTGGCAGCTGATTCCTAGCAATGAGACTGTCCGCTATTTATAATGAAGCTGATGGCATCAGATTACTTATTACTTATTATCTGGACACCTCTGTTATAAACAATGAGCATCGAAATTGACTCGAACAGCGTTAGACTCCATGCGAGTACAGAGTGTTTATGCCAGAAGTCTGCCTGCCTGAACCCCAGGTGTGTGATTAATAAAGAGCAGCAGGTGCAGCCTCACTTCAAACGCCCCTTGTGCAGAGAGTCACCATGCTTAGTGAACTATACAGCTGTACATTACCTTTTTTGGACTTTGGACTATCCTTCACAATCCTTATATAACACAAGAGCACATGTGCTTTTATTTTTTTCATGCATTATAGCTAGTAAATAAATGCTTGCAAAGGTCCACTTACAATGGAGCCTATGAAGTCGCTCTATTCTGCCTATAAAGCTCTAAACCAAGTCCAAACAAGGCGGTATAGCTCGGTTGGTAGAGCGGCCGTGCCAGCAACTTGAGGATTGCAGGTTTGATCCCTGCTTCCGCCATCCTAGTCACTGCCGTTGTGTCCTTGGGCAAGACACTTTACCCACCTGCTCCCAGTGCCATCCACACAGAATTAAATGTAAAATTTAGGTATTGGGTTTCACTATGTAAAGCGCTTTGAGTCACTAGAGAAAAAGTGCTATATAAATATAATTCACTTCACTTCAAACATCTCCATTGATGTTTGTATACATGCTCTAAGTATATATGTTATTTAGTAACAGGCATATTCATAATAACATTTAATATCTACATGGCGCATTAATTTCATAAATGCGTCTCGTTTACTTTTTTCTTCAAAAATATGACTGACTACTACGTACTGCAGACTTCATGAGAGACAAGAAACATAATACCATAACTTACTGTACAATGTCTGCTCTCACTAGGATGCTGACTGATGGGATGTTGATATATTCCCATTTCGATGAAGAATGACTCCTAATTCTTGTGGAAACAAGCGTCTTTTCTTGTCTTTCTCACCATTTTCAGGTTTAAATTAGATGTCAATTTTGACCAACTTATAGGATTATGTCCTCATCCTTCTACCATCAAGGTGAGAGGCATTATTTATGATGTTGAAAAGGGGTGTCCAAACTATGCCCGCAAGACCTTAATAAGGAATCTGGCCCGAGGGGTGTTTTCAAACTATTTTAAATCTCGAACAATCTGGTTGTTTACAAATTATCGCCATCTTCTGTACAATGTGAGTAAGTCAAGTCAATGGTCATGAATTTTATTTGAAGTGACATTAGCACAGCATTTACTTGTACAAACCCTGTTTCCATAATAGTTGGGAAATTGTGTTGGATGTATATATAAACGGAATACAACGATTTGCAATTCCTTTTCAACCCATATTCAGTTGAATGCACTACGAAGACAAGATATTTGATGTTCAAACTCATAAACTTTATTTTTTTTGCAAATAATAATTAACTTGGAATTTTATGGCTGTAACACGTGCCAAAGTAGTTGGGAAAGGGCATGTTCACCACTGTGTTGCATCACCTTTTCTTTTAACAACACTCAATAAATGTTTGGGAACTGAGGAAACTAATTGTTGAAGCTTTGAAAGTGGAAATCTTTCCCATTCCTGTTTTATGTAGAACTTCAGTCGTTCAACAGTCTGGGGTCTCCGCTGTCGTATTTTACGCTTCATAATGCGCCACACATTTTCGATGGGAGACAGGTCTGGACTGCAGGCGGGCCAGGAAAGTACTTGCACTCTTTTTTTACGAAGCCACGCTGTTGTAACACGTGCTGAATCTGCCTTGGCATTGTCTTGCTGAAATAAGCAGGAGCGTCATTGAAAAAGACGGCGCTTAGATGGCAGCATATGTTGTTCCAAAACCTGTATGTACCTTTCAGCATTAATGGTGCCTTCACAGATGTGTAAATTACCCATGCCTTGGGCACTAATGCACCCCCATACCATCACAGATGCTGGCTTTTGAACTTTGCGTTGATAACAGTCTGGATGGTTCACTTCCTCTTTGGTCCGGATGACACACAAAGTTGAATATTTCCAAAAACAATTTAAAATGTGGATTTGTCAGACCACAGAACACTTTTCCACTTTGCATCAGTCCATCTTAGATCATTTCGGGCCCAGAGAAGCCGGCAGCGTTTCTGGATGTTGTTGATAAATGGCTTTCGCTTTGCATAGTAGAGCTTTAACTTGCACTTACAGATGTAGCGACCAACTGTATTTAGTGACAGTGGTTTTCTGAAGTGTTCCTGAGCCCATGTGGTGACATCCATTAGAGATTGATGTTGGTTTTTGATACAGTGCCGTCTGAGGGATCAAAGGTTTACGGTAATTCAATGTTGGTTTCTGGCCATGCCGCTTACGTGGAGTGATTTCTCCAGATTCTCTGAACCTTTTGATGATATTATGGACCGTAGATGTTGAAATCCCTAAATTTCTTGCAATTGCATCTTGAGAAACTGTTTTGACTATTTTCTCACACAGCTGTGTACAAAGAGGTGTACCACGCCCCATCCTTTCTTGTGAAAGACTGAGCATTTTTTGGGAAGCTGTTTTTATACCTAATCATGGCACCCACCTGTTCCCAATTAGCCTGTGGGATGTTCCAAATAAGTGTTTGATGAGCATTCCTCAACTTTATCAGTATTTATTGCCACCTTTCCCAACTTATTTGTCAAGTGTTTGTTGTGATCCGCTGCTCTGCTCATTCCATATTTGTGTTTTGTTTAATTTTTGTATTATACTCTGCCATTGTTTGCATTAGTTCCTTGTTTAGTCTATTACCATGGTTGCTCATTAGTTTTCACCTGCCCCTTGTTTTCGACGCACACCTGTTCCTCGTGATTACTGCCTGATTTAAGCCTGCCCCTTTTGTTATTTCATGCTCGGTTCCTAATTTGCTCTCATGCAACAAGTGACGACTGCTTTCCATGCTCTACTCGCTAGCTTTCGCGCTACGCTTTATTTTATTCCTAGTTCTCATTCTAGTTGTTTTGTTTTCCCTGTTTTGTGCCTTTGTGCCAACTGTTAGTGTTTCTGTTAGTTTCCCTAGCTTCCATGCTAGCGCCTTTTGTTTTCCCTTTTCTGCCTAGCACCAGTATTTTTGTTCTTAGCCTTTTATTAGTTAAATAAATATTTTGTTTAGTGAGCAGGTTGTGTTAGGTGTGACCGTGTGTGTTGACTTTTTGTGTCGGTCGCATTTTTGTTCCCACATGACAGAGAAAGGTTTTTTCGAATTGGGTCATATAGGTAAATGCTGTGTGGAGTTCAACTTAAATTGGCAATACATGGCCATTTACCTGATTTTGTCCACATTAAAGCACCAAATTTGCAACAATCAGATCGTTCTACACTGCAAATTATTTTGTAAACTCATGATGTCTCGCGGGTACAACTGAAGGCGCAGGCAGGCCGTAGTTTGGACACCCTTGACTAAGAGGTTTGAATATAGGGGCATTCCTGTCATAAATAGGCCACTCTCTTGTATGCACACGGAAGTGACAAGACAAAAAAAGTAATCTGTAGTGACATTTAGCTCTTGGCTGCACCTTGCTCCAATCCAAAATGAGCATATGCCGCCGCCGAGTAGATGACGGGAGATGAAATGGGACAGGGTGGTCTCAGGCAGCACTTGTTGTTCTCCTCACACAGTCGGAGTCTATTCTTGGTTCTCTGTGTAGGTGTTGAAGTGCTGAATCCCAGTCAGCGTGATAGAGTAGCTGTAGAGGAGGGCCTAGGGGGTGCAGATGTGCAGATGACAGCCCCGCTCAGAAAAAGCAACAATGAGTCTCACTCACAGGCACTGACAGAAGGTTGGATATGTGTCATGTGACGTGTGTGTGATCCATTGACTATACACACTTCACACCTACCTGTACAGTGGAGCTCGTGTGATCTTATGAGGACATCTAGTGGCAGGACCTGGTAGTGTCATATCATGTGACAGAGGACAGTCTCTCCAGACACAGCATTAGATCCACTTGCACATTCCAAAACAAGTCAACAAAACACTTAAAGAAAAATACTCGTTATCGAAAGAAAGACAAAATTATAATACTTTTTAAATTGATAATCTGTTTCTCGTTATTTGATTAAGTGATATAACACGTGTTACTATGTTGCTTTTGTTTGCTGTGGTCTGGAACAACATGCCACAACAACTATCAGAAATGCAGCCAATATTACATACAGATAATGTGTCATGAGATATACATTGAAGTAAGACGACTTAAAGGAAATTAGATGAGCTCAAATATACCTACAAAAGAGGGATCTTCATGCTATATGTACTTTGTAATCATACTTGCCAACCTTGAGACCCCCGATTTCGGGAAGTGGGGTGGTGTGGTCGGGGGGGGGGGGGGGGGGGCGTGGTCGGGGCGGGCGGCGTGGTTAAGATGGGATGAGAATAATTCACTAACTCGAGTATTTCATATATATTTCATATATATGTTTCATATATATATATATATATATATATATATATATATATATATATATATACATATGAAATACTTGACTTTCAATGAATTCTAGCTATATATATTTATTTTACTATACATATAAATAAAATAAATAGTTGAATTTCAGACGGCACCTATCAAATACACAGTAATAAAAACACAGTTGTTCTACTAAATGTACTGTGCTTGCCGGTTATTTAAAAAAAACAAAAAAAACAACACTTACCTTTCACGATTTGAGTAACCTTTGTTCTGCCATTTGCGTACTGGCGAGAGTCACTTGCCGTCAGGTGCACAACACCACGCAAATCGTTGGCCAATCAAAAAGCAACCCCTATGGCCAACATTCACCAGGAGATGGCAACAGACAACATAGAATCACTTATTACAGACGGCGTCGCCATGGCTGTAACTTCCTCGTTTCTTCTGCTTCGTCTCCTTGTGTGTGCATTTTTTTATTAAAAATCCGTAGATGTTGTAACGTGATTGGGCAGGCAACCTGTTTATATAACAGGAAAGCGGACGTGAAAACAGGCTGTCCCCACTCATGTCCGCATGGAGCTGGAGGGGGCGTGAATTTCGGGTGATTTCCGGGAGAACATTTTTTCCGGGAGGTTTTCGGGAGAGGCGCTGAATTTCGGGAGTCTCCCGGAAAATCCGGGAGGGTTGGCAAGTATGTTTGTAATACATCATTATATTATTAAGTATTATTATGATTATATCATTAGTAGTACATTTTCTGCCCGTTATACCTCCCGCTGTCTTTAAGAACTAGTGACACCTCTCTTTCTATCTTAACTCAAGAGTCATTGAATGCACCACAGTTACAGTATGCCACAGATAGATTTATTATAATTGTACCATTATTTACCAACCTTATTATTGAACATTCACAGCAACATTTATTTTATTTCAGCATTTACGTTTGTCAAGCTTTCCCCTGACAGTTTGTCTATGTTTTAGTTTTTTTCCTCTGCATTTGTCTGTTTCCTCTGTGTTTAGTACCTCCTGTCTTTAGTTCCTGTCTAGTGCTTTTATTTTGTCAACTTCCTGTCTTGTTCCCTGAGTGCTGTGTTCCTCCTCAGCAGCGGCTGATTGGCACCTGGCCACACCCGTTGCCAATCAGCCTGCTCCTATTTGTACCTGCTTTGTCTTGTGTCAGTTGCTGGATCATTGTATTGTCGTTGCCACATATCACTATTGTTGTGCTACCTGTCGTGTCGTTTTGTTACAGCTACTAACTGTCATGCTACATTTTGTCCTGGTCGTCGTAGCGGTAAGCTGTTTCTGTTAGCATTAGTTATTTCCAGGTTTTCTGTTTGCTATCCACTAGCTTCCATGCTAAAGTTCCTTTTTGTTTTCTAGCTTCCAGTGCTAGCTCCCTTAGTTTGTTATTCCGCCTACGTGCGGGCTTTTTGTTTGTTCTTGTTTAGTTTTAATTAAATCATGTTTTCATATTCTATGCCTGCCTCCATCTCTGCATCTCGGGGTTCGTCAACAACAAATTACTCCGACAATGTTGTTGTTTTTTTGACTGACGTTTACATGACAGAAAAAACTATTCAAACTTTACAAAAGCCTATAAGGGTACCCAACATCCCTATTTATCCCTCCAGTATAGCACAAAGTTTTTGTTAGCATCCCATAATTTATGATAGTATTTGGTATTTTCCTATTCCACTTTAAAAGCGCCATATAGATCAAAGATGTCCAAAGTGCGGTCGGGGGTCCATTTATGGATTGCAGCTAATTTTTTTGACGGCCTGTAGTATTACAAATAAAACAAAGAATAAATAAGCACACAGGTGAAACGTAACAAGAAAAAGTTATAAGGTTGTCTCTAATAACACCAAGTTTTTTTTGTCCTGAAGCAGGCTGAAGTAGGACCCCAACGTAGAGCAAAAAATAAGAATAATAACAAAAAAAAGCACTCCAAAAGAGTGGGGAATAATACTAAGGATGCACACCTAAGGTGTGAGGAAAATAAATTGCACACAGAAGGTGTGGAGGGGTAACAGTAAGACCACATTGCAAGCAGAAGAGATGTACGCGACTGGAAGGTTGAATCATCAGGAATCTTAAGTTGTCAGAAAGAAATGAGCATTAGGTGAGAGTGCAGGTGGATACGCCCCGTGACCCAGAAACCAGGCACTGGAACAAAAAGAAGATAGGCAGTAGCAGAGCTGCCAGGTCATGTCTTTTATTTTTTCTTTAAAACTGTCATTGCTCACAAATTCACAACGAATCAAACTTAGTGTTGTTGTGAAATATTGACCTACTCTAGCCTCCAATTACTTCACATCAAATATTTTTGGGGGAACATTTTGCATATTTTGTGGTTTTGCCATTAAAAAAAAGATGTTTCCTATGACAAATACTGCATAAAATTAACAATCTAAAAAAAAAATATATATATATATATATATATATATATATATATATATATGTATATATATATACACATATATATATACATATATATATATATACATATATATATATATATATATACATATACATATATATATATATATATATATACGTATATATATATATATACGTATATATATATATATATATATATATATATATATATATATATATATATATATACTAAAATCTTTTAATGGACAGATGGATCCGAAGTTAGTCGAGAGATTTAGGCATTAAAAGTAAAAAAAATAATAATAAATAAATAAATAATAATAATAATGTATGACGAGCGGTAGAAAAGGATGGATTGACTTATTTTTTTTGGGGCTTCACGGTGGCAGAGGGGTTAGTGCGTCTGCCTCACAATACGAAGTTCCTGCAGTCCTGGGTTCAAATCCAGGCTCGGGATCTTTCTGTGTGGAGTTTGCATGTTCTCCCCGTGAATGTGTGGGTTCCCTCCGGGTACTCCGGCTTCCTCCCACCTCCAAAGACATGCACCTGGGGATAGGTTGATTGGCAACACTAAATTGGCCCTAGTGTGTGAATCTGAGTGTGAATGTTGTCTGTCTATCTGTGTTGGCCCTGCGCTGAGATGGCGACTTGTCCAGGGTGTACCCTGCCTTCCGCCCGATTGTAGCTGAGATAGGCGCCAGCGCCCCCCGCGACCCCGAAAGGGAATAAGCGGTAGAAAATGGATGGATGGATGACTTATTTTTAACACTTTTGGATCCCTGAGAAGTTTAGTGGGATTTTTTCATTATTTAACAATGTACAATGAATCGAAATTGATGATCTGAATTATTGCTCTGTTTAAGGTTCCAATTATTTCACATCAAATATTCCAATATTTTTTTATATTGTAGTAGAAAATTTCTGTCCTTAATCCGTTTTGGGTAACTTTCACCTAGATACATTGGTCTGGACATACACAACATGAGAGGTCAAGTCACCCTGACCAAATGCTAGTTCTGTTGGTAGGGTGACATGTGAACATTGGACAATTACATAAGTTGTCATGAAAGGAATCAGGCCGTCATAGAGTTTATAAGAAGGAGGGAAGGACTCTCTTACTTAATTCCTTCACGAGGGGGTACCATTTTTCGTCTCCGGAGACACTGTCTGTTTCCATATTGATTCAATCCAACTTTGTACAATCTGATTGTGAGTAATTAAAACTGTTGTAACAAACTATTTGTCCTGTTTAAGATTCAGACTTTTCGACTACATAAAATTGGCTACCACGAGCGGTATGAGACCCCAGTGGCCCGGACATTTCAACCTTAATATACACAGTTATATACGCAGTTTGTGTTTTTGCCGGGGTGTTTGTTACAAAAAAGGCATAAAACATTTTTTTTTTTTTTTTAATTAAAAAAATACTTCATATCCACATATAGATCTGAAGTAGATCTGCAGGGGTTTAAGAGTGTTTTATATACTGTATATATATATATATATATATATATATATATATATATATATATATATATATATATATATATATATGGGCTTCACGGTGGAAGAGGGGTTAGTGCGTCTGCCTCACAGTACGAAGGTCCTGCAGTCCTGGGTTCAATCCCAGGCTCGGTATCTTTCTGTGTGGAGTTTGCATGTTCTCCCCGTGACTGCGTGGGTTCCCTCCGGGTACTCCGGCAACACTAAATTGGCCCTAGTGTGTGAACGTGAGTGTGAATGTTGTCTGTCTATCTGTGTTGGCCCTGCGATGAGGTAGCGACTTGTCCAGGGTGTACCCCGCCTTCCGCCCGATTGTAGCTGAGATAGGCGCCAGCGCCCCCCGCGACCCCAAAAGGGAATAAGCGGTAGAAAATGGATGGATATATATATATATATATATATATATATATATATATATATATATATATATATTTATATATATATATATATATATATATATAATATATATATATATATATATATATATATATATATATATATATATATATATATATATATATATATATATGGTTCAGGCCAAAAGTTTGGACACACCTTCTCATTCACAACACAACTGACGGCCCCAACAAGAAATTTCACTAACCAACCCTGATAAGGCACACCTGTGAAGTGAAAACCATTTCAGGTGAATACCTGACTACTAAGAGTGCAGAGAACAGAAGAAACTATTATCTAAACATGTTTTCAGTTATTTCCTTGTTTTGTTAAGTACATCACTCCACATGTGTTCATTCATTGTTTTGATGCCTTCAGTGACAATCTACAATGTAAATAGTCACGAAAATAAAGAAAATGTATTGAATGAGAAGGTGGTAAAAAACATTGGAGAACCACCCTCTTTACAACCAGCCATACCCAACGGCTGGACAATGATAGTAGATTATGTATTCTGACATAACAAGTCAAACAGGAATTGGGTGGCAGTTCATGCACTCAACAATAGACAACACTCCCGTGCAAAGTTTGAAAACATATATGAAACACTCTATTGACAGTGTCAGCCATTAAACGGTAATTCTTACCAATTGTTCTTTTACGGTTATATTGACATACAGTGGTGGCCAAAAGTTTGGACACATCTTCTCCTCATTCAATGCGTTTTCTTTATTTTCATGACTATTTACATTGTAGATTGTCACTGAAGCTATCAAACCTGTGAATGAACACATGTTAAGTTATGTACTTAACAACAAAAGGTGAAAATAACTGAAAACTTGTTTTATATTCTAGTTTCTACAAAATAGCCACCCTTTGCTCTGATTACTTTTTCGCACACTATTGGCATTCTCTCGATGAGCTTCAAGAGGTAGTCTCCTGAAATGGTTTTCACTTCACATGTGCGCTTGAAGCCCATCGAGAGAATGCCAAGAGTGTGCAAAGGAGTAATCAGAGCAAAGGGTGGCTATTTTAAAGAAACTAGAATACAAACGTGTTTTCAGTAATTTCACCTTTTTTTGTTAAGTACATAACTCCACATGTGTTCATTCATAGTTTTGATGCCTTCAGTGACAATCTACAATGTAAATAGTCATGAAATTAAAGAAAATACATTGAATGAGGAGGTTTGTTCAAACTTATGGCCTGTACTGTACATAGATGTAATATGTGTTAACAAAGCTATCCTGAAATTTGAATAGTTTTGTGCAATAGACCACCTTAAAACTCATTTGTATATTCTAGCCTTTAAATAGACCTCCTTTTTAGACCAGTTGATCTGCCGCTTCTTTTCTTTTTCTCCTCTGTCCCCCCTTCCCTTGTTGAGGGGGTCCGGTCCGATGACCATGGATGAAGTACTGGCTGTCCAGAGTCGGGACCCAGGATGGACCGCTCGCCTGTGTATCGGTTGGGGACATCTCTACGATGCTTGGGATGGTTTCCTGTGGACAGGACACTCGCTGCTGTCTTGGACCCGCTTTCAACTAAACTCTCGCGGCTGTGTTGGAGTCACTATGGATTGAACTTTCACAGTATCATGTTAGACCCGCTCGACATCCATTGCTTTCGGTCCTCTAGAGGGGGGCGGGGGGTGGGTGTGGCGGGGGGGGGGGAGGTTCCCACATTTGAGGTCCTCTCCAAGGTTTCTCATAGTCATCATTGTCACTGGCGTCCCACTGGGTGTGAATTCTCCTTGCCCACTGGGTGTGAGTTTTCTTTGCCCTTATGTGGGTTCTTCCGAGTATGTCGTAGTTGTAGTGGTTTGTACAGTCCTTTGAGACATTTGTGATTTAGGGCTATATAAATAAACATTGATTGAATGTAAAGTGGTAACCGTGGCAACGCTTGTATACATGCCCATTACAACAGTTTAACAGCATACAAATATATTATATATTGTGGCCAAACAGCTCAATTTTTGTTAAATCTCACATCACATGGACAAAGATAAGACCTTCTGGAGGAAAGTTCTGTGGTCGGATGTAACAAAAATTGAGCTGTTTGGCCACAATACCCAGCAATATGTTCTGGAAGAGAAAAGGGGAGGCTTTTAATCCCAGGAGCACCATTCCTATCGTCAAGCATGTTGGTGATAGTATTATGCTCTGTGCCTGTTTTGCTGCCAATGGAACTGGTGCTTTGCTGAGAGTAGATGGGACAATGAAAAAGGAGGATTACCTCCAAATTCTTCCGGACAACCTAAAATCATCTGCCCAGAGATTAGGTCTTGGGCGCAGTTGTGTGTTCCAACAGGACAATGACCCCAAACACACGTCAAAAGTGGTAAAGGAATAGCTAATTCAGGCTAGAATGAAGGTTTTTAAAACTGGGTAACACATGGCACACTATACTATAACAATCTACAAGGTTATGTATAGGTACACTTCAACTGTGAGAGACAGAATGTGAAAAACAAATCCAGGAATTCACATTGTAGGAATTTTAAAGAATTTATTTGTAAATTATGGTGGAAAATAAGTATTTGGTGAACCATTCAAAGCTCTCACTGAAGCAAGGGGGTTTTGGCTCAAAATCTCACGATACATGGCCCCATTCATTCTTTCCTTAACACGGATCAATCGTCCTGTCCCCTTAACAGAAAAACAGCCCCAAAGCAGGATGTTTCCACCACCATGCTTCACAGTAGGTGTGGTGTTCTTGGGATGCAACTCAGTATTCTTCTTCCTCCAAACACGACGAGTTGAGTTTATACCAAAATGGATACATGAATGATACAGCAGAGGATTGGGAGAATGTCATATGGTCGGATGAAACCAAAATATAATTTTTTGGTGTAAACTATACTCAAATACATTTAGTTAGTTTGTCAATGTCATCTTTTGTTCTTTCACCTGTTCTTACCTGCTGACACTACCTCAAGGATCCTGCATCATGCCTCGGCAGGAATGAAGCCTGTAGTTCAAGCCATCATCATATTATAAAAATAAAATGAATACTAAAATATGTGTAATATATATTAGGACTGTCAAACGAATGGGATGTTTAATCGTGATTAATGGCAGTTTGTTCATAGTTAACTCAAAATTAATTGCGATAATCCCATCATAAATAAGTGTGCCCAAGATTTATAATTGTAAAGTTTTTCCTTCCATGACTGGACATTTAGTTTGCTTTGTTAAAATGTTTTTAAACAGTATGCTTTTTTTTTACATACATACAACCTTTTTAATGACAATAAAAGTCACAGTGGGAGAGTGGCCGTGCGCAACCCGAGGGTCCCTTGTTCAATCTCCACCTAGTACCAACCTCGTCATGTCCGTTGTGTCCTTGAGCAAGACACTTCACCCTTGCTCCTGATGGGTGCTGGTTAGCGCCTTGCATGGCAGCTCCCTCCATTAGTGTGTGAATGTGTGTGTGAATGGGTGAATGTGGAAGTAGTGTCAAAGCGCTTTGAGTACCTTGAAGGTAGAAAAGTGCTACACAAGTACAACCCATTTATGTATTTATCATTTATATTTAATTAAGTCAAATGAAAATAAGGCAACAAGAAAAGTATCCCACATTTCTCTTTTGTAAAGTACATTTGTACAGCTGATATGGGCATCTACATCAACAATATGACAAAAAAACAAAACAAAACAAAAATAGAATTAAGGTTTTAGAACGGCCTTTCCAAAGTCCTGACTTAAATGTGTGGACAATGCTGAAGAAACAAGTCCATGACAGAAAAGCAACACATTTAGCTGAACTGCACCAATTTTGTCAAGAGAAGTGGTCAAAAATTCAACCACAAGCTTCTGGCAAGCTACCAAAAGTCCTTTATCGTAGTAAAACTTGCCAAGGGACGTGTAACTAAATATTTACAATTGCTGTATGTATACTTTTGAACGAGCAGATTTGGTCTCATTTTCAGTAAATTCATAAAAGAACCAAACTTCGTGAATGTTTTTTTTTTTTTTGTGACCAACAAGCTTCACGGTGGCAGAGGGGTTAGTGCATGGGTGTCAAACTCTGGCCCGCGGGCCAAATTTGGCCCACCGTGTAATTTAATTTGGCCCTTGAGGCAATATCAAATTAACATTAGAGCTGGCCCGCCGCTGTAACACCGCATTCACCGCTAATACTTTTACTTGCCAACCCTCCCGATTTTCCCGGAAGACTCCCAAAGTACAGTGCCCCTCCCAAATTTCATCCCGGACAACAATATTTGGGGTGGGACTTAAAGGCACTGTCTTTGGCGTTCTCTACAACCTGTCGCCACGTCCGCTAGGGCTGGGCGTATCGATACCAAGTATCGATAGTATCGATACTTGGTGAGTATTGGTATCGTATCGATACTGGCGTGATGGTATCGATACTTCACCAAATTAAGCGAATCACTCCGATTTTTAAAAAAATGTGAGCGCAGCGCTCCTCACCACTCCACCCTCCTCCCTAATGATGGGTCGCGAACGAGATTTAAAAACATTTTAAAAATTCATCTTCAACCCAAAATAAAATTAAATAAATACAATCAACATGACGCTTGGTGCGTTCGCGCACACACATCAGTATAATTCGCTCCGAGGTTCACTCGGACACGCACACACACGCGTGCGTTTCCAGTGCGACTTAATGTCTTGGTTGTAAACTGTAAAGTATTTTATTGCACTAAAATAACAATAAGAATTTCTCGGTTCTTTTGTTTTGTGTTCATTTTTACAACTGTTTAATAACTAGTGTTTTCTTTTTTACTTAAGTTCTTGTGTGTTGTGAGGCGACTAGCCAAGTTCAGTATTTGTTTTCACCTTATTTGCACTACTTACTTTATTGTAATTGATATATTTACTTTTTTATTTGAATTTCTCAGTTCTTTTGTTTTGTGTTCATGTTTACAACTTTGTTCAACAACTAGAGTTTTGTTATTTACCTTAAGTATTTGTGTGTTTTGAGGCGACAAGCCAGGTTCAGTAGTTGTTTGCACCTCATTTGCATTACTTTATTGCTATTGATATTACTTTTGTAATAAATATTTTGTTTTTTGACTTAAATCGTTGTCCTGTGTTGTATTATTATCACAATCAATTAATAAAGGCAAAAGTACAAATTTGTTTTTCAAAAGTATCGATACCCCGAAGTCCCCGTCCCCCCGCCCCCATCAGATGACGACACTTCCGGTATCTGTATCGGCGATACTGGCCGGTATCGGATCGGATCGGTATCGATACCCAAATTTGCGATATTGCCCACCCCTAATGTCCACTTGTCCTCCATACAAACAGCGTGCCGGCACAGTCACATAATATATGCGGCTTATACACACACACAAGTCAATGCAATGCATACTTGGTCAACAGCCATACAGGTCACACTGAGGCCGTATAAACATCTTTAACACTGTTACAAATATGCGCCACACTGTGAACCCACACCAAACAAGAATGACACATTTTGGGAGAACATCCGCACCGTAACACAACATAAACACAACAGAACAAATACCCATAACCTCTTGCAGCACTAACTCTTCCGGGATGCTACAATATACACCCCCTGCTGTCCCCAAACCCCGTCCATCTCCACCCCGCCGCCAAAAAGAGGTATTCCATTTTTATTTAAATTTGATTTGATATGCCATTGATATCTTTTAATTGTATATTATTATTTGAAACTCGATTTTGCATGTCACTGTAATGTTATATACTGTAAGCTTTGCTTGTTCAAGATTCAATGCAAAACTTGCATTGAAAGGTTAATTTGTTCAACCTCGGCCCGCAGCTTTGTTCGGTTTTAAATTTTGGCCCACTCTGTATTTGAGTTTGACACCCCTGCAGTCTTGGGTTCAATCCCAGGCGCGGGATCTTTCTGTGTGGAGTTTGCATGTTCTCCCCGAGTACTTCGGCTTCCTCGCACTTCCAAAGACATGCACCTGGGGATAGGTTGATTAGCAACACTAAATTGGCCCTAGTGTGTGAATGTGAGTGTGAATGTTGTCCGTCTATCAGTGTTGGCCCTGTGATGAGGTGGCGACTTGTCCAGGGTGTATCCCGCCTTTTGCCCGATTGTAGCTGAGATAGGCGCCAGCGCCCCCCGCCACCCCAAAAGGGAATAAGCGGTAGTAAATGGATGGATATATATATATATATATATATATATATATATATATATATAAAAAATAAGAGTTGTGGAAATGATTGGAACAAGACAACTATGAGATTATCTTCTTTACAAGTGTATGTAAACTTTTGATCACGAGTCTAAACACATAAAAACGCGCCTGCACCGCGCCCTGTGGTGAGCGCCTGTTACGTAACCGCTGATGACGAAAGCGGAAGTCAGTCTGGAAAGTTTGAGTCCGTTTGTTTTTGAGGGTGTGTGTGTGTCTGTGTGTTCAACAGCTATCACCGTCGTGCACCGTCTGAAAAGGTAAAAACAACAACTTATTTTTAATGATGTTGCTGACAAATTTGGCTTTCGTAAAGCAACATTTATTTTGTTACCGCACGACATATTTACCAGGTTTTATGCATCTAATAAAATATCGTCCCAGCGGTCGGGTTTTAATTGTTATTGCTTCTAAAGTGTACGACACGTTTTGTTTAATGTGATAAATTACAAGCAATCATTTTATGATTTCACGTCAGTACCCAAAAGTGTCCAATAAGAGCCAAAAAAGTTGCTGGATTCGTCTCCTTGTTTAAGAAGAGCATCTTGAGTGGTCTTAATACTCACAAAATATAATGTAGCTTATTGGGAAAAGAGTATTTTGATGTTAAAGGCCTAATGAAATGAGATTTTCTTATTTAAACGGGGATAGCAGGTCCATTCTATTTGTCATACTTGATCATTTCGCGATATTGCCATATTTTTGCTGAAAGGATTTAGTAGAGAACATCCACGATAAAGTTCGCAACTTTTGGTCGCTAATAAAAAAGCCTTGCCTGTACCGGAAGTAGCAGACGATGTGCGCGTGACGTCACGGGTTGTAGGGCTCCTCACATCCTCACATTGTTTACAATCATAGCCAGCAGCAGCTAGAGCTATTCGGACCGAGGAAGTGACGATTTCCCCATTAATTTGAGCGAGGATGAAAGATTCGTGGATGAGGAAATTTAGAGTGAAGGACTAGAAAAAAAAAAGGCGATTGCAGTGGGAGCGTTTCAGATGTTTTTAGACACATTTACTAGGATAATTCTGGAAAATTCCTTATCTGTTATTTTGTTGCTAATGTTTTAGTGAGATTAAATAGTACCTGAAAGTCAGAGGGGTGTGGCCACGGGTGTGTTGACGCCAGAGTCCCTGAGAGTAGACACACAGCTGCAAGAGGACGCTGGCTCCACTTATGTCTCCGGTAAGAGGCGACTTATTACCACCATTTTCTCACCGAAAACTGCCGGTTGACATGTAGTCGGGATCCATGTTCGCTTGACCGCTCTGATCCATAGTAAAGCTTCATCTTCGGGAATTTTAAACAAGGAAACACTGGCTGTGTTTTTGTGGCTAAACGCTAAAAGCTTCCCACTTCCATCTTTCTACTTTGACTTCTCCATTATTAATTGAACAAATTGCAAAAGATTCAGCAACACAGATGTCCAGAATACTGTGTAATTATGTGATTAAACCAGACTACTTATAGCTTGGATCGGGCTGGAAAATAATGTCCGCTACAACCGGTGACGTCAAACGCATGTGTCATCATACAAGTCATCATACCACGACGTTTTCAACACGATACTTCGCGGGAAATTTAAAATTGCAATTTAGTAAACTAACCCGGCCGTATTGGCATGTGTTGCAATGTTAAGATTTCATCATTGATATATAAACTATCAGACTGCGTGGTCGGTAGTAGTGGGTTTCAGTAGGCCTTTAAGTGGAGAGTAAACACAACATTTGAAGAAGAAACCGCAAGGAAGTAGGTCTGTAGAATTCATAGTATAGAAGTACCTCATCTTACCGGCTTAATTGGTTCCGTGACAAAGCTCTCAACTCAAAGCACTTGTATGTCAAATCAACATCTCCCATTGACCTGAATTGACATTGGTGCGTAGCCTTTCCAATACAGCTCAATAAAAAAACTAAGAAAAAAACATTTTTAGTTGAGCATAGGGATGAGTACCAGTGTTTACAACAGGTCAGGCATCTATTTGTTGTGGTGTGGTTGGGCGGCTGGGGGGGCGATGGCAACGGCGCCGATGACCAAGAAGAACGCGGAGTTGGAATATAATTACAACACTTTATGTACATATTTATATAGTATTTACATATTTATATAATATGTAACTACAAGCTCCATTCACAGACAGAGTCCCATTGCTTTTATGAGCGGTCGAGCGAGTCAAAAGTGGAATTTAAAAAAAATATATATATATATATTTATTTTTTAAAAACATATATTTTTTTTATTTGTAGCGGCCGTAATTCTTTCGTGGCAGGCCGCAACAAATAAATGAATGTGTGGGAAACCCTGACTACTGAGGCCCCTTCTACACAAAGGTTATCAAGGCTAAGGTTATCCAGGGGGAATCCTACCTAACCTTATCCTTGTCCACACACACACACACAATGGTCATTTGAGTCCCCCTCAGTCAGCCGGCGCGACGCGACCTAATACACATGCGCGGAAAGTGCGCACGTCATAGTCATAACTTGCACAGTTGCTTTGTGTGTAAGTTCTTAAATTTAACTTATCTGAACAATGTCCGGTGTTGTGGTATTTCATTTAACTGGAGGCCCTATTGTAGTGAATCACACCTGAGCCATCATAAATTAATAAAATCTTTAATAAACACGTGAAAGTACACAATGTGACCAATAGCTTTTTCATCAATCCAGGGATCTAGATATCTGGTCAGAAAACTCCTCACTCTTTTGCCTTCACCTTCCATTCGTTTTTGGTGACTTTATATAGTCTGGACCTAGACGTTGAGTCCGAGACATAGATGGTGGACAATAACTGATACGGTTTGCTTTGCCGGTCCAAAAGCCTTCGGTGTTTTCCAAAGTCTTCCCTCGACAAAGCATACGCTATCTTTTTTTATCACATCAACGGGAGCCCGTGATTGATAACTGTATTTTGATAAACTCACTGACTGACTGGCGCCAGCTTGCTAGCTTAAATGCCAAGATAAAATCAAGAGACATTAACATACCTCAATTTACCTCAATCTAAAGTCGTATGATAAACACATCGCTGTGTTTATCACGAGTGTGATCCACCGTCGTCTTCAGATTTTTCCACTGGATGTCACAAGTTCATATCAGGTCGCCATCTTAATCTTAAATATAAATTGTTACAACTCTGCTGCCATCTTGTGGACGTCAATGACCAGGCATGTGAAATGTCGCGAAACACGGAAGTACGCATTTATAAACATTAATTTTTGCGTCGAAATATCACATTTTTTTATGACATTTAAAAAAAAATGTGTAAAGGCAAGCGGCCCGTCTGGACTTGCCGCCATTGGGCCGAGGCCCGTCCGTCGTTCACGAAGCCCACCATCGCCATCATCATCGCTCGACTGCAACAGGAAGGGAACTAGCCGAATACTGCAATCCGTGAACATTGCCCCAAAGTACAAAGTTTATCTTGATTTCTATACAAAAGTAAACAGTGACATGTGCAAAGGAACTCATTCCGTTGGGTTGAGTTTTTTCTTGCCCTGATGTGGGATCTGAGCCGAGGATGTCGTTGTGGCATGTGCAGCCCTTGGAGACACTTGTGATTATGGGCTGACGTAAGCTGACTCGCGTCCTAAATGTGACCATAGGATGAACAAATACAGTACGAGTACAGTACTAAGACTATAGTGGCCATAAACAGTTAGCTACTACTGCTGGAGTGCTCAAAGTGCGGCATTGTTCCAAGACACATTACAAAAAACACCACCATACACACACACACACACACACACACACATATATATATATGTATGTATGTATGTATGTATGTATGTATATATATATCAGTGTTTCCCCCAGAAAATGTGTTAGTTAAGGTGGTGTCTCTCCGGCGGACAGACTGGGGAAGGGGTTTCAAATCTAGGCTGCTACATTACTATTGTTTAATGTAACTACATCTGAAAAAAATAGTACAATAGCAATAGGAGAGACTATTTATTAGGGGTGTAACGGTACGTGTATTTGTATTGAACCGTTTCGGTGCGGAGGAATACCGAACGGGTTCCACACGAACATATGAAGTAGCCGCCTATGCTACAGTCTTAACAAGCTGCTCCGCTCTGTTCTGCCTCTGTCTCCTGCACAGCTCCCTGTATTGTCCCTCCCACTCAACCATCTGATTGGTTACATACAAAGCCAATCAGCAATGCGTATTCAGAGCGCATCTCATCAGGTCTTCAGTGTCAATGTCGAGCAGATAGGTCTTTAGCAGGGGAGCAACTCACTCTCCCCAAATTATATTCCAAGTCAACTACTTTCTAAACATCATTATGAGCCCGTTGACCTTCTAGAAACAAACTGCAGCTCAGCTCACTCGCAGTCCTGGCTTTAGGTGAAGGCTGGTTAGCTTTTAGCGAAACATTAACTCATTGTGTGTGTGTGTGTGTGTGTGTGCGTGTGTTACGAACAGTGTTGATTGAGGTGTGTTAAAGCAGAAAAAAAGGACATTATATTAAATGAAGAGTTTCTGTCTCTGATAGTGTATAAAATAATTCAAGTGCATCATAAAGCCTACATAAACTCCATGGTGGTCAGGGATGAATTTTCAGCTATAGTTACATTAATCATTAGTAATGTAGCAGCCTAGTTTTGAATAGCAGTGTCCCTGCTATCACATGTTGATACAAATATAACATTTTCATAATAAAAAATCAACTATAGGCTTCCCCAATGCTGTAATACATGAAGCATGATGAGTTCTCAATCAATCAATCAATGTTTACTTATATAGCCCTGAACAACTAGTGTCTCAAAGGGCTGCACAAACCACAACACAAACCACTACGACATCCTCGGTAGGCCCACATAAGGGCAAGGAAAACTCACACCCAGTGGGACGTCGGTGACAATGTTGACTATGAGAACCTTGGAGAGGACGAAATCAAGGATGTCGAGCGGGTCTAACATGATACTGTGAAAGTTAAATCCATAATGGATCCAACACAGTCGCGAGAGTCCAGTCCAAAGCGGATCCAACACAGCAGCGAGAGTCCCGTTCACACCCCCAAGCAGAGGCGGATCAGCAGCGCAGAGATGTCCCAAGCTGATACACAGGCAAGCAGTACATGGCCACCGGATCGGACCGGACCCCCTCCACATGGGAGAGTGGGACATGGGAGAAAAAGAAAAGAAACGGCAGATCAACTGGTCTAAAAAGGGAGTCTATTTAAAGGCTAGAGTATACAAATGAGTTTTAAGGTGAGACTTAAATGCTTCTACTGAGGTGGCATCTCGAGCTGTTACCGGTTGACTTGAAACTGTTTGTTGCACTTTTTATATGTAGAAGAAAGGTTTTTTGATTTGATTTAATCAAAGCAACAACTTGAGGCAGTTTAATGTGGATTAATGTGGGCAGAATTATTATAGTGTTCCCAATGTTTAAAGGATCAAGCCATCGTTTACAAATTTGGTAAATAAATAACCAAAAAATTTATATTTTGTTGTTTTCTTACTGTACCGAAAATGAACCGAACTGTGACCTTTAAACCGAGGTACGTACCGAACCGAAATTGTTGTGTACCGTTACACCCCTACTATTTATCCCTGAACACCATGTAGTTCATGAAGCTTTAAGTTACATTATTATATCAACTATTAGAGACAGCGTCTTGAAACTCTTCATTTGACATAATGTCATTTTTTGCATTTCTTGTTTAGTTGGTGCACAGCTAGCTAGACAGCATGTGCTATGCTGCTTGCATCATGATCACTGTAAAGTGTGACTCACTCGATGGACTGTTGTCTCTTTGGTCCAGCTGGCCGGGGAAATTTTTTTCTGGTTTATTTTGGGTAAACACGCCATATATGTCATAATAGCTTGTTTCCAAATTCCATATTTGCAGCTTCGAGTCACGTTCACCTCACTCTCTGGGCTTCTGCCTGCGCCAATGTTTCACCCTCTTCTTTGTGCTCGCTTCTAGAAGCAGTCGTACATTCAGATTAGAAAAGATAAGGTTGGGAATCCTAATTTGTCCAAAAATAAATAAATAAATAAATAAATGGGTTGTACTTGTATAGCGCTTTTCTACCTTCAAGGTACTCAAAGCGCTTTGACACTACTTCCACATTTACCCATTCACACACACATTCACACACTGATGGAGGGAGCTGCCATGCAAGGCGCCAACCAGCACCCATCAGGAGCAAGGGTGAAGTGTCTTGCTCAGGACACAACGGACGTGACGAGGTTGGTTCTAGGTGGGATTTGAACCAGTGACCCTCGGTTTTGCGCACGGCCACTCTCCCACTGCGCCACGCCGTCCCAATAGTTGTCTTTGATGTTTGTTACCAAGTCTGCCATGATTAAAACTAGGGTTCTACGGTATACTGGTATTAGTATAGTACCGCGATACTAATATATCATATTCGGTACTATATCGCCTCTGAAACGTACGAGTCGCATTTTGGCTTAAAAACTAACGATAAAGGTGAAGTTATAATACTGAAACTCCCTCAGTAAGAGGTGCTTTAAAACATAGCTAGCTAGCTAGCGGCTAAAGTCCATCTGCAGTATGCAGTGTTTTAGCTACTTCTAAATCACTAATCCGGGCTTCACGGTGGTAGAGGGGTTAGTGCGTCTGCCTCACAATACGAAGTTCCTGCAGTCCTGGGTTCAAATCCAGGCTCGGGAACTTTCTGTGTGGAGTTTGCATGTTCTCCCCGTGAATGCGTGGGTTCCCTCCGGGTACTCCGGCTTCCTCCCACTTCCAAAGACATGCACCTGGGGATAGGTTGATTGGCAACACTAAATTGGCCCTAGTGTGTGAATGTGAGTGTGAATGTTGTCTGTCTATCTGTGTTGGCCCTGTGATGAGGTGGCAACTTGTCCAGGGTGTACCCCGCCTTCCGCCCGATTGTAGCTGAGATAGGCGCCAGCGCCCCCCGCGACCCCAAAAGGGAATAAGCGGTAGAAAATGGATGGATGGATGGATAAATCACTAATCCTCGCCTCCATGGTGACAAATAAAGTATGTTTCTTACAAGTATCATACCTGCAGGACGAAAAATAGCTAAATATGCTTCACTACACACCGTAGCTCACTGGCGTAAAATTGATAAACAAAGGCCATTGGTGGATCTACAATGTAATGATACCTACTACAAAAGCGTATCTAGTTGATACTATTATGATAACAACATTTTTGGGCGTCACGTGTGCTTTCGTTTTTTAAAAATGTATATTATGTTTATAAACTCAGTAAATACATCCCTAGACACATGAGGACATGATCCTGTAACTACTTGGTATCGGACTGATACTCAAATTTGTGGTATCATCCAAAACTAATGTAAAGCATCCAAACAACAGAAGAATAAGTGATTATTACAATTTAACAGATGTGTAGATAGAACATGTTCAAACAGAAAATAACCAGATATTAACAGTAAATAAACAAGTAGATTAATAATTTATTTTTTACCACTTGTCATTAATAATTTTGACAAAATAAGAGAATGAGAAATGACACAATATGTTACTGCATATGTCAAAATTCCAAAAAGTGCAGTTTCTCTTTAAATATAATTTCAACATCTTTGGCTGGCGCTGGACTCATTCTGCGTCAGTATAATGCAGACTAGTAGTAATTTACTGCCATTGTCCAAAAGGTGGCGGAAAATTGTCAACAAACAGATTGTCAGATAGTTCGCCTTAAATTGACGACCCCCTGCGGGCAAGAGTCCTTATTAAACTCAAGACGCCAAGCTGTAGACCGTGGCCGCACTTGGCCCACGAGCCATAGTTTGGACACCCCAATGATAATAGCCTGATCAACACAAGTCTGACCCTGTTGTTTAACATTTAAAATGACTCAATTTACGACGTGTCCTTCCAGAGATCAATATGGTTGTTCTGTCCAAAGAGTACGGCTACGTGGTGTTGACCGGCGTCGCCAGTATGGTCATGGTGGCACACTTGGCCATCAGAGTAGGCAAGGCTCGCAAGAAGTACAATGTGCCGGTGAGTAGACATGACAACATCACCTGACCTAAAACAACAACAATGTGGTTGCATCACGCAAGGTCAATTTTATGAATACACACAAACATGCTTTCTGTTACAGTACCCAACAATGTACAGCGATGACAGCGAAAATGGCATAATTTTTAACTGCATTCAGCGTTCACACCAAAACACGTGAGTGGGCAGCACAATATGGAATTATTTTTCTGCGTGTATCCAGAAAAGCATTTGTGTGGTTTGAGGTCACTTATATTGGACTTGTTGGTCCCAAAGTCATGCAGCTTTCATGCACTTTATGTATACTGCATCATGTTATATATATATATATATATATATATATATACTATATATATATATATATATATATATATATATATATATATATATATATATATATATATATATATGTATATATGTATATATACATATATATATATATGTATATATACATATATATATATATGTGTATGTATGTATATATTGTATTTATGTGTATGTATGTATATATTGTATTTATATATATATGTATATGTATGTATGTATATATACAGTGTGTATATATACAGTATATATATACAGTATACATGTATATGTATGTATATAGTATACATGTATATGTATGTATATATGTATATGAATAAAATACATATACATACATAGAAGCATATCATGTAAGTATATACATCATATATCTTTGTAAAATATATGTTTATATATATTCTACATATGTGTGAACAGTATATTAATATGATGGATGTATATTATGTCAAGCAGCAAAAATGAACATGGATAAGTGTGGATAGAGTGTTTAGCATTTTTCCCATCATGCATTGTAATGGGTGTCATTTTGATTTTCTTATATGTTACTATAATATCCACTAAGTTTCGTGGGCAAATTGTATTATGTGTGACCATGTGCGTTGACTATTTGTGTTGGTTGCATTTTTTTTGTGCCACACCTAAAGAAGGTTGTTGGAATGGGTCATACAAGTAAATGATCTGATTTCCCTTCAAACACGATTCATGGCTATTGATTTGATTCCACAATTAAATATTCAAAATTAATTAAAAAATATCCTGTGGGCCTGATTTCTTATTAAACTCATGTCGTCTCTTGGGCCAAACGGAAGACGCCGCGGGCCGTAGTTTGGACACCCCCGCATCATGATGTTTGCACAGATAGCAAAAAAAGGTATTTACAATTTTTGTTTGTTTTATTTTACCCAGTCTGGAGCAATATCCCGCCTTCCTTTTCTGTCTGGCTATTGGTGGTTTGCATTGTCCCGTAAGTTTATTCATTTGCTCTCACCTTAAATATTGCATTCCAAATACAATATGTCCTAGATTTAACATGGAAGCCTGTCTGTCTGCAGCGTCTCACCAGCGGACTGGGAGTTGTGTGGATTCTCGGCAGAGAGATGTACGCGCACGGCTACTCAACAGGAGGTCAGACAGCTTGTCTTATATCGTTTAGTAGCGTAAAGTAATGCCATCTTTCTCCATCAGATCCTGATAAAAGAATGCAGGGAGCATTCGGGACCGTGGCGATGCTCGGAATGATACTGACTACTGCCAATGTGGGGCGCCACATGTTGGGCTGGATGGGACCATGCGTCGGGCCTTGGCGCCAGACGGCCTGTTGTTAAGAGGACCGTTATTGTACCGAGAGCTTTTTTTCTGGCAGCGTGCATACGTCAAGTAGGATTAATGGAGAGCAGTAGCTCCACCTGCATGGCTGTCCGTGCTGCTCACTAATTTTGACATGATTACAAATAAATACTATGACAGAACCCGGTGTTATTTATACTTATCAGACTGGGAATAGTTTCCAAGCAATAAAATGCATGTCCTCTGCAGTGGGATTTTGCGTGGATATCTTTCCCCCAAAACGTGCAACTCTGCCCCAAAAACAAATGTCCAAGACACTGCATTGTTCCTAGGAGTTAAGTTAAAGGCCTTCTGAAACCCACTACTACCGACCACGCAGTCTGATAGTTTATACATCAACGATGAAATATTAACATTGCAACACATGCCAAAAAGGCCTTTTTAGTTTACTAAATTGCAATTATAAATTTCCCGTGAGTTTCTTGTTGAAAACGTCGCGGAATGATGACGTGTACGCGTGACGTCACAGACTGTGAGGAAATATTAGCGCTGCACACACACACAGCTAAAAGCTGCTCCTTTAACCGCATAATTGTACAGTATTTTGGACATCTGTGTTGCTGAATCTTTTGCAATTTGTTCATTTAATAATGGAGATTCTAAACAACAACGCTGTTGGTGGGAAGCGGTGTATTCCAGCTGTCTTTAGCACCAACACCCAGCCGGCGTTTCTTTATTTGTTGTGAAAGCAGAGCGGTCAAGCGAACATGTTTTCTCTACGTCAACCAGCATGTTTTTGGATGGGGAAATTGTGATATATATCTTACCGAAGACATCCGTGGATTATTCGTCGTTCTACAGCAGCTGTGAGCTGTGGCTCCTCGGTTTCTCTCTGAGACACAGTGTGTTCAACGCAGCCACCCGACCTCGAGGTATGTCTTTACAATCTTTTTTTTACAATCTTTAAAATCTCACTAAAAACTATTAAAACAATAAGCAGATAAGGGATCTTCCAGAAGTATCCAAGTACATGTGTCTATTTACATCAGAAATGCTCACACTGCCGTCGCCCGGAGCTGTTACTTTTTTTTTTTTCTAGTACGTCGCTATCAATATCCTCATCCACGAATCTTTCATCCTCGCTCAAATTAATGGGGAAATTGTCACTTTCTCGCTGCTGTCGTCCATGATTGTAATCAATGGGTGGATGTGAGGCAGGGGTGTCAAACTCAAATACAGAGTGGGCCAAAATTCTAAACTGAACAAAGCCGCAGGCCAAGGTTGAACAACTTAACCTTTTAATAGGGGCCCAAACAAGTTTTGCTTTGAATTTAACAAGCAAGGCTTATATAACTTTATAGTGACATGCAAAATCGAGTTTTGTTGGTAGCGGGGGTGTATATTGTAGCGTCTCGGAAGAGTTAGTGCTGCAAGGGTTTCTGGATATTTGTTCTGTTGTGTAACGGTGCAGATGTTCTCCCGAAATGTGTTTGTCATTCTTGTTTAATGTGGGTTCACAGTGTGGTGTAACAGTGTTAAAGTTGTTTATACCGCCACCCTCAGTGTGACCTGTATGGCTGTTGACCAAGTATGCATTGCATTCACTTGTGTGTGTGTGTAGAAGCCGCATATATTACGTGACTGGGCTGGCACGCTGTTTGTGTGGGAGAAAAGCGGACGTGATGACAGGTTGTAGAGGATGCTAAAAGCAGTACCTTTAAGGCACGCCCCCAATAATGTTGTCCGGGTGGAAATCCGGGAGAATGGTTGCCCCGGGAGATTTTGGGGGGGGCACTGAATTTCGGGATTCTCCTGGAAAAATTGGGAGGGTTGGGAAGAATGAAAATTAGCGTTGAATGCGGTGATACAGCGGCACCGCCACTATATAATACCGGCGGGCCAGCTATAATGTTATTTTATTATTGCCTCAAGGGCCAAATTAAATGACATGGCGGGCCACATTTGGCTCGCGGGCCAGAGTTTGACACCCTCGATATGAGGAGTCCGACAATCTGTGACGTCACGCGCACTACTTCCGGGAAAAGCAGGGCTTTTTTAAGAGCGACCAAAAGTTGCGAACTTTATCGTCGATTTTCTCTACTAAATTCTTTCAGCAAAAATATGGCAATATCGCGAAATGATCAAGTATGACACAGAATGGACCTGCTATCCCCGTTTAAATAAGAAAATCTAATTTCAGTAGGCCTTTAAAGTACTAATGATTGTCACACACACAATAGGTGTGGTGAAATTTGTCCTCTGCATTTGACCCATCCCCTTGATCACCCCCTGGGAAGTGAGGGGAGAAGTGGGCAGCAGCGGTGCCACGCCCGGGAATCATTTATGGTGATTTAACCCCCAATTCCAACCCTTGATGCTCAGTGCCAAGCAGGGAGGCAATGGGTCCCATTTTTTTTATAGTCTTTGGTATGACTCCGCTGGGGTTTGAACTCCCAACCTACTGATCTCAGGGTGGACACTCTAACCACTAGGCAACTGAGTAGGTGTACTACATATATTGTATATGCAAGTCATTCAAGTTTTTAAAAAGGGTGCAGTTTGTCATTAACAGTATTTTCTGTTAATGTTCAAAGTCCACATTGCAAGTCTGAACAGGTCATTTATTTACCCAACCAAACCCCAACAGTTCACAGACAAATTCACCACTCCCTAATGACAAAGCAGTGTGCTTTAAGGTGCAGCATGGTTGTGATATGTCATGCATTTCATTGCTTAAGCCAATAGGGGGCAGCATTAGAGCTTTTTTGTTTATTAAAAGGCTTCATTAAAAGGCACTACATACACCATATTGCCAAAAGTATTTGGCCACCCATCCAAATGATCAGAATCAGGTGTCCTAATCACTTGGTGTATGAAAGCAAGCACTTGGGCTAGGAGACTTTCTACAAGCATTTGTGAAAGAATGGGCCGCTCTCAGTGATTTCCAGCGTGGAAGTGTCATAGGATGCCACCTGTGCAACAAATCCAGTCGTGAAATTCCCTCGCTCCTAAATATTCCAAAGTCAACCGACTGCTTTATTATAAGAACATGGAAAAGTGTGGGAACAACAGCAACTCAGCCGACTCTCTGCACAGTCAGTTGCTACAGAGCACCAAACTTCATGTGACCTTCCAATTAGCCCACGTACAGTACTCAGAGATCTTCTTGGAATAGGTTTCCATGGCCGAGCAGCTTTATCTAAGCCAGTGGTCCCCAACATTTTTGTAGCTGCGGACCAGTCAATGCTTGATAATTTGTTGGGTTGGTGCACTAATTGTAAGTGTATCTTGTGTTTTTTTATGTTGATTTAATAATTAAAAAAAAAAATAATAATAATAAAAAATTATTCTGCGGCCCGGTACGAATTGAGCCCGGTGGTTGGGGACCACTGATCTAAACCATACATACAGTCCAATGCGAAACGTGAGATGCAGTGGTGGTAAGCACTGGACTTTAGAGCCTTCTCTGGACTGATGAATCACGCTTTTCCATCTGGCAATCTGATGGACAAGTCTGGGTTTGGAGGTTGCAACGAGAACGGTACATTACGGACTGCATTGTGCCAAGTTTGACATTTTGGTGGAGATGGGGTTTATGGTGTGGGGGTTTTTTTTTCAGGAGTTGGTCTAAGGAAATTAACTTTGAATGCTCCAGGATACCAAAACATTTTGGACAATTCTATGCTCCCAACCTTGTGGGAACAGTTTGGAGCGGGCCCCTTCCTCTTCCAACATGACTGTGCACCAGTGCACAAAGCAAGGTCCATAAAGACATGGATGACAGAGTCTGGTGTGGCTGAACTTGACTGGCCTGCACAGAGTCCTGACCTGAACCCGATAGAACACCTTTGAGATGAATTAGAACGGAGACTGAGACCAACATCAGTGTCTGACCTCAACAATGTGCTTTTGGAAGAATGGTCGAAAGTTCCTATAAAGACACCCCGCAACCTTGTGGACAGCCTTCTCAGAAGAGTTGAAGCTGTGATAGCTGCAAAAAGTGGACCAACATCATAATGAACCCTATGGGTTAGGAATGGGATGGCACTTCAAGTTCATATGTGAGTCAAGGCAGGTGGCCAAATACTTTTGGCAATATAGTGTATATGCATTGCACACAGAAAAAAAATCTGTGTTTAATAACATTTTCAGCAAATTTATTCGTGTCCCATTATTATCAAACAGGATTATTACAATTTGGCAGCCTAATATTCATCACTTTTGGATTTTAAGTAACAACACAACAACTTCTTTGTTGAAAGATGCTGAGACTTTGACTTAGACTTAGGCAAACTTATTGATCCACAAGGGAAATTGTAGCTCAGTTTCAAAATATGGAAAGGGTAAGGATGGAAAGGTTTATGCAGGTATTAAGTAGACTAAAAATGTACCAAAGTAGCAATATAACATATGTAATATTTATATATTATATATACAGCATATTATATATGCTGATATATTATTATATTATATTTTATATAATATATGCAACATATAACAAATCCCAATCATCATGTACAATTTTAGAGTTACCACAGCTGCAAAAAAAAAAAAAAAAAAAAAGGCATCATAAAATAGAGAGTATATCCAGCAGGAAATAGACATTATAAACAAAGAAAGGTAGCTAATATAGAAGCGGTCGGGTAATAGACAGATATCATCTATCGCTGTATGGCGAGTGACTACACAGGTGGATGGAGTGCGGAATTAAGGAGTTCTTGACTCGAACACTGTGGGAACGAAGCTGAAGTAGCCTGTTGGAGTATGAGCTCCGCTATCCTTCAATTCTCTGGTGGACTGGGTGAGCAGGATTGTCCATGATGGCAAACAATTTGTCCAGTTTCCTCCGCCCCCTCACTGACATAAACTGCAACTCCATTCCAATAGTTTGGGCGACTTTCCGGATCAGTTTGTCAATCCGGTGCAAGTCCCTTTTGCTGGTGCTGCTCCCCCAACAAACCACTGCAAAGTACAGGGCACTGGCCACAACAGACTGAAAAAAGATCTCCAACAGCTTGCTGCACACATTAAAGGGGAACATTATCACAATTTCAGAAGGGTTAAAACCAATAAAAATCAGTTCCCTGTATCTTATTTTATTTTTCAAATTTGTTTTCAAAATTTTACCCATCATGGAATATCCTGAAAAAAGGCTTTAAAGTGCCTGATTTTCGCTATCTGTAAATCCACCCGTCCATTTTCCTGTGACGTCACATAGTGATGCCAATACAAACCAACAAACAGCAAGATATAGCGACATTAGCTCGGATTCAGACTCGGATTTCAGCGGCTTAAGCAATTCAACAGATTACGCATAAATAGAAACGGATGGTTGGAGTATGAAGGCAGATAGCGAAAACGAAATTGAGGAAGAAACTGAATCTATTGAGCGAATAGCTATTGAAGCTATTCAAGGATCGCCTTCTAACATACGATTGCATCTTTTGACCACTGGAGCAACTTAAATCCGTTGATTGGTGTTTGTTTGGCATTAAATGGGTGGAGGGAATGGCTGGATGTAAATATAGCTACAAAGGTACATACAGCTAGCCTAAATAGCATGTTAGCATCGATTAGCTGGCAGTCATGCCGTGACCAAATATGTCTTTGTGATTTAGTTGACTTTATCGTTGGAAATGCATCTGTCGCAGGATATCCACACATTCTTGCAATTTCTGCCATGTTAGCATCGATTAGCATGCCGTGCTAATCGATGCGCACTCCACGTAAGACACCTTGAATCCGTCCCTGTCCGACAACACACCGACGAGGCATGATGTCTCCAAGGTACGGAAAACTGTCGAAAAAACGGAACATAACAGAGCTGATTTGACTTGTGTGTGTAATCAATCAATGTTTATTTATATAGCCCTAAATCACAAATGTCTCAGAGGACTGTACGAACCACTACGACTACGACATCCTCGGAAGAAACCACATAAGGGCAAGGAAAACGCACACCCAGTGGGCAAGGAGAACTCACACCCGGTGGGACGCCAGTGACAATGATGACTATGAGAACCCTGGAGAGGATCTCATATGTGGGCAGCCGCCCTCCCCCCCTCTAGGGGACCGAAAGCAATGGATGTCGAGCGGGTCTAACATGATACTGTGAAAGTTCAATCCCTAGTGGCTCCAACACAGCCGCGAGAGTTCAGTTCAAAGCAGATCCAAGACAGCAACGAGAGTCCAATCCACAGGAAACCATCCCAAGCGGAGTCGGATCAGCATCGTAGAGATGTCCCCAACCGATACAAAGGCGAGCGGTTCATCCTGGGTCCCGACTCTGGACAGCCAGTACTTCATCCATGGTCATCGGACCGGACCCCCTCCACAAGGGAGGGGCGGACAGAGGAGATAAAGAAAAGAAGCGGCAGATCAACTGGTCTAAAAAGGAGGTCTATTTAAAGGCTAGAGTATACAGATGAGTTTTAAGGTGAGACTTAAATGCTTCTACTGAGGTGGCATCTTGAACTGTTACCTGGAGGGCATTCCAGAGTACTGGAGCCCGAACGGAAAATGCTCTATAGCCCGCAGACTTTTTTTGGGCTTTAGGAATCACTAATAAGCTGGAGTCCTTTGAACGCAGATTTCTTGCCGGGACGTACGGTACAATACAATCGGCAAGATAGGGTGTGTAATGTGTTTGAGAAAATGGTGGATTGCTTCCTATTGTAACGTCACGGGTGAAAGGTCATCCCTCCAACAGCGAAGAATTGAAAGGTGTTTAAATCGCCAAATTCACCCTTTTACAGTTCGGAAATCGGTTAAAAAAACATATGGTGTTTTTTCTGCAACATCAAGGTATATATTGACGCTTACATAGGTCTGGTGATAATGGTCCCCTTTTAAGGATCTAAGCTTCCTCAGGAAAAAAGAGTCTGCTCATGCCCTTCTTGTTGTCTAGCTGTTGTCCTTCCAGTCCAGTCTGCTGTTCAAGTGGACTCCCAGGTACTTGTACTGCCCCGCTACTGCCACCTCCCGGCCCTAGATTTTGATGGGCTCCACAAGGGTCTTTTTTATTTCCTGAAGTCGAGGACTAGCTCCTTGGTTTTGTCCACATTAAGGAGCAGATGGTTCGCCTGAGACCACTCCACAAAGTCAGCGACCAGTGTACAGTCCCCTGTGGAGCACCTACGCCACTGACCACAGTATCCGACAGGATGCTACCCAGTCGCACAAACTGGGGCCTGTAAGACCAGGCTTACAAGAAAGCTCTGTTTTTTTATACTATTTAACTTGAACCTGAGTTTATTTTGATGCATGGTATGGCGTAATGATACAAACACACATGAAACAGATTGTTCAATCATTTATTTTTTCAACGCAATACTAACATGAAAATACATTCAGGAACATTTAGATCAGTGGTCCCCAACCACTGGGCCGCGGGGCCGTGGCCCGATTGGTACCGGGCCGCAGAAGAATTTTTTATTAAAAAAAAAAAAAAAAAAAAATTTTTTTTTTTTTAATTAAATCAACATAAAAACACAATATACACTTACAATTAGTGCACAAACCACAAAATCCTCCCTTTTTCATGACAAAAACGTCCCTTTTTCATGACAACGAAGAAGAAAAAAAAAAAGGACCCACCCCCCCCCGGGCCGCGGGACAAATTATTAAGCGTTGACCAGTCCGCGGATACAAAAAGGTTGGGGACCACAGATTTAGATGACCAAAAATATATTAAATTACTATGTATTTCTTCCTAGTGCAAAATGACGTAACTAACATGAAAACAAATGAATACAATTGTTGATAATAAAAAAAAAGAAAATAACTACTGTATGAGGCATTTTTCTGGGAAAAATTACGTACTCAGTATAAAAATAAATGAATTAATACAAATTTCGATAATCTAAATAACTAACGATAATACATGTATATGTCAGATGTTCATAATTAAAGGGGAACATTATCACAATTTCAGAAGGGTTGAAACCAATAAAAATCAGTTCCCAGTGGCTTATTTTATTTTTCTATTTTTTTTTTCAAAATTTTACCCGTCCCGGAATATCCCGAAAAAAAGCTTTAAAGTGCTTGATTTTCGCTATTTGCTTAAGCCACTGTCCATTTCCCTGTGACATTACACAGCGATTCCAATACAAACAATGGCAGATAGAACAGCAAAATATAGCGACATTAGCTCGGATTCAGACTCTGATTTCAGCGGCTTAAGCGATTCAGTAGATTACGCATGTATTGAAACAGATGGTTGGAGTATGGAGGCAGATAGCGAAAACAAAATTGAAGAAGAAACTGAAGCTATTGAACGAATAGCTATTGATGCTATTCGGCCATGTCTGCCTTAGCATCGCCGGTAAAATGTGCAGACCAACAGATCAGGACTTTCGCATTGACACTGGATCAACTTAAATCCGTCGATTGGTAAGTGTTTGTTTCGCATTAAATGTGGGTGGAAGGAAACGCTGGATGTAAATATAGTTTCAAATGTACATACAGGTAGCCTAAATAGCATGTTAGCATCGATTAGCTGGCAGTCATGCCGCGACCAAATATGTCTGATTAGCACATAAGTCAATAACATCAACAACACTCACCTTTGTGATTTCGTTGACTTTATCGTTGGGAATGCATCTGCTTTGAGTGTCGCAGGATATCCAGACATTTTTGCCACCTCTGTCGTAGCACCGCCGGTAAAAACCAAACGGGGGGCTTTTGCATTTCTTGACACCGGAGCAACTTGAATCCGTCGATTGCTAAGTGTTTGTTTGGAATTAAATGTGGATGGAGGGAAAGGCTTGATGTAAATATAGCTACAAATAAGGCATAATGCTGCAATATGTACACACAGCTAGCCTAAATAGCATGTTAGCATCGATTAGCATGCCGTGCTAATCGATGCACATTCTACGTAAATCAACTTGAATCCGTCCCTGATCGTGTTGTTACACCCACCAACAACACACCGACGAGGCATGATGTCTCCAAGGTATCGGAAAACAGTCGAAAAAACGGAAAATAACAGCGCTGATTTGACTCGATGCGTCTGATGTGTAGGGAAAAATGGCGTTGAGTACTGATGTGACGTCACGCTCTGAGAGGCATAAACAGAAAGGCGTTTAATTCGCCCAAATTCACCCATTTAGAGTTTGGAAATCGATTAAAAAAATATATGGTCTTTTTCTGCAACATCAAGTTATATATTGACGCTTACATAGGTCTGGTGATAATGTTCCCCTTTAACAATTATGTCATCACGATGTGTTCAAAGCTGTTTTGTAAAATGTGTTAGTGGGAATTTTAATAGCCTAAGTACAAAAAAGATAGCCAATAATACATCATTTACATAATGATACTCTAACTCATGGGTATGAAACTCTGGCCCGTGGGCCAATACTGGCCCGCCGTATAATTTATTTTTTGGCCCTTGAGGCAATATCAATTTAGCATAACAGCTGGCCCGCCACTGTAACACCGCATTCACCGCTAATACTCATACTTGCCAACCCTCCTAATTTTCCCGGTAGACTCACGAAGTTCAGTGACCCTCCCGAAAATCACCCGGGGCAACCATTCTCCCAAATTTCTCCCGATTTCCACCTGGACAACTATATTGGGGGCGTGCATTTAAGGCACTGCCTTTAGCGTTCTCTACAACCTGTCGTCACGTCCGCTTTTCCTCCATACTAACCCCGGTCACATAATATTTGTGGCTTTTGCACACACACAAGTGAATGCAATGCATACTTGGTCAACAGCCATACAGGTCACACTGAGGGTGGCCATATAAAGAACTTTAGCACTGTTACAAATGTGCGCCACACTGTGAACCCACACCAAACAAGAATGACAAACACATTTCGGGTGAACATCCGCACTGTAACACAACAGAACAAATACCCAGAAGCCCTTGCAGCACTAACTCTTCCGGGAAACTTCCAGCCAACTGACCAATAATTAACATTTTATTCACGCATTTTCTCTTGCTACTTCAAGGCTTGAATGTTTGGTTCATTCATTATTGTGATTTTATTTTCAAATGTATTATTAGCCTGTGGAAAAAATTTGATATTACCTCAGAAGATTGCAAATAGAAAAAAAGGCATAACATTTTTATTAAAATTTAATTTGATATGCCATTGATATTTTTTTCATTATTATTGTTATTATTTGAAACTGGATTTTGCATGTCACTAAAGCTATATAAGCCTTGCTTGTTCAATATTTAATGCAAAACTTGTTTGGGTCCCTATTAAAAGGTTAATTTGTTCAACCTTGGCCCGCGGCTTTGTTCCGTTTAAAATTTTGGCCCACTCTGTATTTGAGTTTGACACCCCTGCTCTAACTTGTGAAGTGGTTAATCATAAAATGAAAACTTATTGGGTGTATTACACCAGGCACCGTCAAAAACACTAAAAAACAAGAACATTGAAGGGGCCAGTGAATGTGGTAGCACATGTGTCGAACTAAATACCTCATTTTATGTGACCCGCAGAGGCCTGGAATTACCATACGTCTATTTGTTTCCAAATGTAGTCAACTTTTTATTTTGACAGAAAAACAAATACATGTACTGTATGTAATTTCATTTATTTTAAACCTAATCTAATATTGCAACACATATTATATTATCACACATTCCAAACATCAAAATAAGTACTTAAATATCTGCTTGACTCATGATTTTGAAGCAATTTATCCATCAAATTGTACAATGTAAAACTTATTTTGCAGTAAAAAAAAACACTAATAGATTTTTACTGTAAAAACACAACCAAAAAATGTGTAATATATATTTTTTTCATCTACAGTAATTCAACAGTAAAAACGACCGTAGGTTTTACAGTAAAACAGAGGTACTGTTTTGCCATTTACATTTACAGTGTACATTGTAAAAATAAAAAAATACATTTTATGGTAAAATTTCGGCAGCTAAACTTTACTCTAAAATCTACATATTTTTCTGACAGTGTACGTAAAAATATATAATTACAAGCGGCCCTCTGTGGGCAGCTATAACTGCGATGTGGGCCCCCAATGAAAACCAGTTCGACACCCACAACAGTACTCTTTTAGGGATCCCAGAATTCCTAGCAACAGCCCTGGGTGGCTATATTACGACAATTAACATCACATTAAAGTGCTGTGTGCCCTTTTTTTTTTAAATAATGCAATGGAAATGTAAATAAAATGTGAAGAAAATGAATTAATTACGCCTCTACAGTCTGTAACCGGTTCTGTTTACACTGCCATCACTGACTTTCAGGAACACATTTGACGAAGACTCTGCACACCATTCCACCTTTTGGGATTTGTTATTGCCAGCCGAGAAGTGAGACCGGCCGCACCTCAGTAAGCGTATCCGGAGAAGGGGGTGTCTTCCATCAAATCATCCTGAAGGGGATAATCAAAACATAATCAACAAGAGAAGCACTAAAATCTAGATTAGATTCAGCCCCAAAATTATGGGTCTAACAAAAACTTTTGACACAAGTAGAAAAGGGGAATGATTAAATAAGATTTGCTTCTTCCCACTCATTTTTGGACTCGTTGTAAAGAAGAATGGAAATATGTAAACTATGTGATGTATCATATAAAAACCGTATACATGTTCAAAATAAACCAACCAAATTGTAATTACTTGGTACTCATCACATTTTTGACATTCCCTGAAATTTTTGTCAAAATATGCCGATAACTTTTTAAGCTATCCATAGTGAAGTGAAAGAAACATATATATATATATGTATATGTATATATGTATATGTATATATATATATATATATATATATATATATATATATATATATATATATATATATCCATCCATCCATTTTCTACCGCTTATTCCCTTTCGGGGTCGCGGGGGGCGCTGGCGCCTATCTCAGGTTGATTGGCAACACTAAATTGGCCCTAGTGTGTGAATGTGAGTGTGAATGTTGTCTGTCTCTCTGTGTTGGCCCTGCGATGAGGTGGCGACTTGTCCAGGGTGTACCCCGCCTTACGCCCGATTGTATATATATATATATATATATATATATATATATATATATATATATATGTATATATATATATATATATATATATGTATATATATATGTATATATATATACACACACACAACATAATAATAATTTTTGCACTGAGTGTCATTTTGCTCCTAAAGTCACTTGATATATTGTTCGTTTTGGTTAAATAAAACCATATTAATGTAAAAAAAGAAAACTTTTTGTTAAAGCACTTTGAGTACCTTGAAGGTAGAAAAGCACTATACAAGTACAACCCATTTATTATTTATTTGTTTCTCAGTAATGTATGTTTATTTAGTTACAATTGGATTTAAGGTCAAAATCAAACTCAAACGTATACAGTAGCTCGTAAGCGATAATCATTTGACCAGTTGACTAATCGAAAAAATAGTTGCTGACTAGTTGACTATTAAAATAATTAGGAGTTGCAGCCCTAATGTCCATTAATGATCTAGAATGAGCTTACGCAAAACATGGGGCTTTGAATATAAATAGCATTTTTTTAATTTAAGTATTAAAAAAAGTCAATCAACAAGATAAAACACAACTCAATTTTTAATCGTGATTATTTGAAATTAATCAACAACACCCCAGTGATTAATCTGATCAAAAATTATCACCTTTTTATGATATTTTCTACCAAGCTAATCAGGAAAACGTAACAATATAAAAAGTAGTTATTTATTATTATTCAATGATGATATTTCTGCACAGCTCTATTTCTCTCACCATGGGAAAATCCTGGAGGCGATGGAACTCCGGGTGGTTCGTCCGCTGGCGGAAGCGCAGAAAGAGGACGATGAAGACGACTGCAGTGGAGACGATGAAGACTGAGAGCAGTCCCGCAAGGAGGGGGTCCAGGGAAGTGTGGGAACTCCACTGAACTCTTTTGAGTTCTACAAGAGATACATCATGAAGACAACACATTATGTAATTGTCTATATTAGTTATAATAGCCTACTATCAAAATGACTAAGTGTTGCAGGCTGACACATATCTTTGTTGACAGAAATATTGTAATTTAATATTTATTGTACACATTTTACAACATTAGAAATCATTAGTAATATGGAGGCTTCTCAGAGGGTGAGATAACTCCTGGAAATTACCAGCATATAATTACCAAAGGTATAGATGTGTGTGTCCAAGTTAAAGATAACGGTAGGCTGTCTTCTAATAGATTTATTACAACCTTTGCAAGCTAGGTAATGCTTGCTGTGGTCTGGAACAACGTGCCACACAAACAACTATGAGAAATGCAGCCAATATTACATACAGATAATGTGTCATGAGACATGAAAATAAAAATTAAATACACAGATAACATAAGTAAAGGAAATTAAATGAGCTCAAATATACCTACGAACTAGGCATGATGATACAATATGTACATACAGCTAGCCTAAATAGCATGTTAGCGTCAATTAGCTTGCAATCATGCAGTGACCAAAAATGCCTGATTTACACTCCAACAAGTCAATAACATCAAGTAAAGCTCTCCTTTGTGCATTCACGCACAGCATAAAACGTTTGGTGGACAAATCAAGACGAAAAAAGGGGTGGCAGAAAACATGTCTTAGAAAGTCGGAGAAAGTTATACATGTAAACAAACTGGTGAGTTCAAGGACCATCAAAATTAGTAGGACAAAACTGCTTTCGTCAAATAAAAAATTCAGCTAGTAATACATACAGATATTGTGTCATGAGATATAAATTGAATGAAGAGGATTTAACGGAAAAGGGTGGAGTGCCATCTCCGGGTTGGAGAGGAGACCCTGCCCCAAGTAGAGGAGTTCAAGTACCTAGGAGTCTTGTTCGCGAGTGGGGGAAGAGTGGATCGTGAGATCAACAGGCGGATCTGTGCGGCGTCTTCAGTAATGTGGACGTTGTATCGATCCGTTGTGGTGAAGAAGGAGCTGAGCCGGAAGGCAAGCTCTCAATTTACCGGTCGATCTATGGTCATGAGCTTTGGGTCATGACCGAAAGGATAAGATCACGGGTACAAGCGGCCGAAATGAGTTTCCTCCGCCGGGTGGCGGGGCTCTCTCTTAGAGATAGGGTGAGAAGCTCTGCCATCCGGGAGGAACTCAACGTAAAGCCGCTGCTGCTCCACATCGAGAGGAGCCAGATGAGGTGGTTCGGGCATCTGGTCAGGATGCCACCCGAACGCCTCCCTAGGGAGGTGTTTAGGGCACGTCCAGCTGGTAGGAGGCCACGGGGAAGACCCAGGACACGTTGGGAAGACTATGTCTCCCGGCTGGCCTGGTAACGCCTCGGGATCCCCCGGGAAGAGCTAGACGAAGTGGCTGGAGATAGGGAAGTCTGGGCTTCCCTGCTTAGGCTGCTGCCCCCACGACCCGACCTCGGATAAGCGGAAGATGATGGATGGATGGATGGATGGATTTAAAGGAAATTAATTGAGCTCATATATACCGACAAGAGGTGTGATTTCCTGCTGGCTCCGCAGTGAACGGGACTCTCGCTGCTGTGTTGGGTCCGCTTTGGACTGGACTCTCGCGACTGTGTTGGATCCAATATGGATTTAACTTTCACAGTATCATTTTAGACCCGCTCGACATCCATTGCTTTCGTCCTCTCCAAGGTTCTCATAGTCATCATTGTCACCGACGTCCAGTTTTCCTTGCCCTTATGTGGGCCTACCAAGGATGTGGGAGTGGTTTGTGTTGTGGTTTGTGCAGCCCTTTGAGACACTAGTGATTTAGGGCTATATAAGTAAACATTGATTGATTGATGATGCAATATGTACATCCAGCTAGCCTAAATAGCGTGTTAGCATTGATTAGCTTGCAGTCATGCAGTGACCAGATATGCCTGATTAGCACTCCACACAAGTCAATAACATCAACAATGCTCACCTTTGTGCGTTCACGCACAGCATTAAAAGTTTGATGGACAAAATGAGACAAAAAAGGTGTGGCATAAAAACGTCTTAGAAAGTCGGAGAAAGTTGTACATGTAAACCGGGGGTCAGCAACCCGTGGCCCTCGAGCCGCATGCGGCTCTTTAGCACCGCCCTAGTGACTCCCTAGAGCTTTTTCAAAAATGGAAAAAGATGGGGGGGAATATATTTGTTGTTTAAATAATATTTCTGTAGGAGGACAAACAACACAAACCTTCATAAATATTAGAAAGCCCACTGTTTAATATGTTTGTGTGTATGCTTCACGGATAACAGCATTTGGGCAGCGCCATTTTGTCCTACTAATTTTGGCGGTCTGTGAACTCACCGTCGTTGGTTTACATATACAACTTTCTCTGTCGCTGCCACAAAAAGATGTGTTCTATGCCATTCTTTCTTTGTCTCATTTTTTCCACCAAATGTTTTATGCTGTGCGTGAATGCACAAAGGTGAGCTTTGTTCATGTCATTGACTTGTGTAAAGTGCTAATAATCCATGCTAACATGCTGTTTAGGCTACTTACGTATACATATTGCATCATTATGCCTCGTTTGTAGGTATACTGAAGTTCATTTAATTTCCTTTACTTATGTCCTCTGTGTATTTCATTTGTATTTGCATGTCTTATCTGTATGTAATATTGGCTCCATTTCTGATTGTGTGTCATATTGTTCCAGGCCACAGCAAACGTTACCATGTTGTTCCAGACCACAGCAAATGTTACCATGTTGTTCCAGACTACAGCAAACGTTCCCCAGCTTGCAAAGATTGTAATAAATCCATTAGAAGAAAATAGCCTGTCCTTTCTTTTAACTTTTACACACACATCTATACCTTTGGCAGTTTTAAGCCAGTAATTTCCAGGAATTATATCACCCTCTGAGACAGTAACTTAATGTGTTGCCTTCATTATAACACTTACATGAGGTTTTTGAATTTCTGCGGCTCTAGACAGATGAGTTTTTTGGATATTTGGTCCAATATGGCTCTTTCAACATGTTGGGTAGCCGACCCCTGATGTAAACAAACTACGGTGAGTTCAAGGACCGGCAAAATTAGTCGGACAAAACGGCGCTCGACAAATACTCTCTAATCAGTGAAGCGTATTTGATATAAACAGTGTAATTTATAACAATTAGGGAGATTTGTGTCATCTTTGTCCTCCTACAGAAACCGTATTAAAAAACAAATATAGTTTTTCCCTCATATTTTTCCATTTTTCATGCATTTTTGAAAACGCTCGTGGTATGCCAAAGAAGCACTTGCTTCGCCAAACGTATCATAAGTGATACATAATTTTTTAAGCCCTCTACCCCTCTGATGAATGTATAATCCTGTCATGCTTGGACTTGGATTGTTTGTGCTCCTTCGACGCAGAGGGAATATGGGACGAGCCAGGTGTGAATTCAGGTACATGATTCTTTATTTATACACTAAACAGAAAAATAAGCAAACTAAGGGCGCTCACAAAGAGGTATAAAACTTGGCTACAAAATATAAACAGGAAACAAAAACACTTGCTCGATTGGCATGAATGAACTATGAACAGAAACAACACGATGGCATGACTATATACAAACAAAACAAAACTAGCACTGTGGCATAAATACATAAACTTACACTGCATGGAACTGTGGACGAGGGCGTGAAGGTTGGAACAGTATGGGTAGGGTGCGTGCGAGTGTGAAGATGCCAGAATGAAGACAAGAAAAAGAGTGACTTAAGTAGCTGTGATGATTAATGAAAACAGGTGAGGCTGAGAACAGGTGAAAAGTAATGAGTTGGTATGGAGACGAAAACAAAATAGGAAATGCCAAGACAGAACTTAAATGTCCAAAAAACTAAACAACCTGACCAAAACCAAAACATAAACTTACAGGTGTGACAAATCCACAGGGGGCAGTAATTAACTTATTAGATGGCAATCCTGCAAAAATTGCCACAAAGAAGAAACAAGAGAAAACTGATTTTTGAAGAGAATCTTTGCCAAATTTGAAAGAAATAAGGTAAGAATTAAAATTTTTTTTTTTTTTTTTACTGATTCGTCAGAATGAACAGTTAGTCCATTGATGCAATGGGAAATTACGTACACTACAGTTAAATCCTACACATAGTCGTGCACCACACACACATTTTGTATACACACTTCATTTATTATTTATATACCGTATTTCCTTGAATTGCGGCAGGGCATATAGTATGCGCCTGCCTTGAATTACTGCAGGGTCAAACTCGCTTCCCAAAATAACTAGCGCATGCTTAATATTACCGCCTGGTCAAACTCGTGACGTCACGAGTGACACTTCCCCTGTCATCATTCTCAAAATGGAGGAGGCTGATTTCAATACCGGTAATTTGAAATCGCATAAAGGGAAGAAAATTAAGAGCTATTCAGTAGGATTTAAGGTCCAAGCTTACATCACACTCAAATTTTTACTGCATACCTATGGTAAGTGCCGGAGTGAGAAGAGGTTTTAAAATAATTAGCGCATGCTTACTCTTACCGCATGCCTTTGGTAAGCACAGGAGTGAAGAGAGGTTTTAAATTAATTAGCGCCCCGGTGGCAATTCAAGGAAATACGGTGTATATATATATATATATATATATATATATATATATATATATATATATATATATATATATATAAATATATATATACTGTATACATATACATACACATACACATATACACACATATATATATATAAATAATATAAATAAATAGAGCCTAAACGCCATCCCTCCTGTCTGTGCCGTCTCCTCCTCCTGTACGCATAACAAACAGTATCCAGCATCCCATCAAATATCAAAATAATACAATTTCCAAAGTTAAAATAAAAACACATACTTAAATATCTCCTTGACTTATGATTTCAAAGCAAGTTATCCACGGTAAAATTTACGGTGGCTTTTACAGCATATTACTGTAAATAAAAAATAAAAAAACTACCACAGTTTTTTTTAAGGTAAAATTCTGTCAACCGAGGGTGCATTTTGAATGTGTGTGTGTGTGTGTGTGTGAATATGTAAATGTGGAAATAGTGTCAAAGGGCTTTGAGTACCTTCAAGGTAGAAAAGCGCTATACAATTATAATCCATTTACCATTTACCATAAAATCTAGGGTTGTTGTTTTTACAATGTATTATTGTAATGTAAAAACAGTACCATATTTTTACAGTAAAAAACTGCTCCCTCAGTTGCTAGATTAAACAAAAACAGTTGTACTGGTTTTGTATTTACAGAAATATGTTGTAAAAACAACAACCGTACCTTTCATGATTAAGAAAAACAACAAAAAACTCAGTTGCCAGAATTGTCATGACGTGGACTTAGGTGTAGTTTGTTTTCCCATGGTGCAAAGCGACTGGATTGAACACGATGTGAAGGTAACGACATCTTTTTAATCTTAACTCGAAATGAGGAACAAACGAAAGGCGCTCACAGCATAGGTACAAAACTTGGCGATGAAAACAAAAAGTTGCACTAAGGCACAACTATGGACAAAAAACCAAAACTTGCAAACTATGGACATAAATAATAAATAATAAATAAATGGGTTGTACTTGTATAGCGCTTTTCTACCTTCAAGGTACTCAAAGCGCTTTGACACTACTTCCACATTTACCCATTCACACACTGATGGAGGGAGCTGCCAAACAAGGCGCTAACCAGCACCCATCAGGAGCAAGGGTGGAGTGTCTTGCTGAGGACACAACGGACGTGACAAGGTTGATACTAGGTGGGGATTGAACCAGGGACCCTCGGGTTGCGCACGGCCACTATCCCACTGCGCCACGCCGTCCCTATGTATGCTCCTTCTCTTACATGAAATTGGAGAAAATCTAATTGCTGACAAATATGCACAGAATATGAACCCTGACCAGCAGAAGCACTGGGATGCTAGCACCATGGAAAATAAGTAACTCCAAATAAAGTACGTATGTGTCACAGAAATCTAATTTCTTTGTGTTAACATTGTGACAATAGTCACAGCTGGACTGTTGTCTTGTTTTTTTCCTGCTGAAATCAGTTACACTGCTAACAGACTGACGCAAATATGCAAACAAAACACTGGCAAAAACATACAGTTGAGGTTATTTCAGTTGGGAAATATTTCAGTAAAAGTCCAATCAAGTGAGGGTTCTATTGGAAATAAACAACAGGAAGGTCATGATATTGAGGCAGGAATGTGATTGTGATTTCCCTATTTGCGAAGAGGTGTTAGTGCTATTTTTATGAGATACATCAGTTGATAACGCCTGCAGTCCTAAGAAAACACAAGTTACACAAAAGTAACAATGACTTGTGAGTCTCTGGCAAATAATAAGTGAAAGCAGCCAAATTCTAAAAAGGGAGAGTTGTTTTTCCCTGACACCATACTTCTGTAGTTTTTTTTCCAAACCAGTTTCTGTTTGCACTAACATGTCCTTAATTGTCCAAGGTCCTAAGCAAAACACAGTAGTTAGTTAAATTGGCCACCAGAAATCTATGACGTTAATGTTAATTTTTCTACTGACCATTTCATAATTACACAAATATATTGACATCATGATTCAAGATTAAATGTTGAGCTAAAAGTGTTACACTCCATCTTTATCATATAATTACTGATATGGAAAAAAATGTGTCGTTTGTGATCACCAACAGAGATAGTTGGCTCTCTGTGGGGTGGTTACCGTGGTTGTTTAACCAAGTGTCCTACTCAGTGTGTCCATTTAGTGAAGAAAATAACCCATGTACCACCCTTTACATTTCATTCATCCATGATGGTTCAAATGATACCCAGCCCCCAGTAAAAAGGATGCAGTTTGTTGTTCACAGGGGCAGGATGTAGTTAGAGTTGGCCAGCTTGCGTTCCTGTGCAGCAGGGATACCCTCTCTGTGACTCAGGGGTCGGTGGCAGTCTGGTTCGTGAAGTGCAGGGTAGTGCTGTCTGTAGCACAGCCAGGCGAATGACAGGCCCAGCAGAGAGCCCACCAACACGTCTTGCCAGTGGTGTTTGTAGTCGCAGGTTCTGGAGAGAGCGATCGTCAGCGCGACAATTAAAGGGGTGAGGAACGCGCAGAGCCTCCACGCTCTGCCTTGGCCTGCTGTGTTGAAGCATCGCAGCTTTCCGGCAATGAAGAAGGCAGTAAAGCCCAGCCCGGCAAAAGCAAATGATGACATAAAAACGAAACACTTACTGTGGCGTGAAGAAGTCAAAAAACAACTGAGCAATGGCATGAGTACTATGGCATGGACGGAGTAATCAATCGGGCATCAAGGGTGTGTAGAGGGTCATGGTGACAAAAACAACAAGAGTGCATAATGAGTCCAAACCAAACAGAACGTGACCACAAAACATGACAAGAAAAAAAAACAAAACAAAAAACAGCGGTGCTGTTTTTCTATTGACAGTAATACGTTGTAAAAAAAAAAATGAAAAACCGTATATTTTATAGCAAAATTCTGGTGACTCAGTTGCCAGTTTTTACTGTAAAATCTACTGATTTGTACATATAATAATCAAATACCTAGCAAATTTGGATATTATTCACTGTTACATTCGGCCCTCTGATGTGGCCCTCAATGAAAACGAGTTTGTCTACTAGATACTTTCTTTTATTGTTGGTCATTATGGCAATACATGGAGAGCCAAGTTTTTTCTGTGGTGCACCTTGGTGAAAAATGTTGAGAACCACCACTCTAGATTAGATGATATTATATTAGATAGTACTTTATTTATTCCTTCAGGAGAGTTCCTTCAGGAAAAATAACATTTTCAGCACAATCCCATTCAAGACCAGACAAAACATTACAGGGAGACAGAACAGGATCGCTGACGGGTCTGCTGGCTTCCAGCGCCCCTTACAAAAAAGATGAGATACAGGTAAGCAAGTGGGGGGATGGGAGAAAAAAATTGAAGATTAAAATAAGATAAAATAAAATTTAAAAAATCAGTCTAAGCCTGGGTTCTGGAGAGGGGGTCCAGACTGAGGCCAAGGGAAAAAAACAACAACAACTCATAGCCATTGTACACATCTCTATTATAATTATTTGAACAAGAAGCAATTTTCTCACCTTCTTCACCTACATTAAGTCCAGGTTGGACCTCCAGGTGCTGTGGCCCAGCAGGGTCTCGGCCTGCACGGGAGGTCAGGGGTCCCGCTGTGGTTGTTTTTCTCCATGACGTCACTGACTGAGGCGCGGTGGTGGTGTTTGCATTCTGGGATGAAAAGGTACTGACAGGATGTTTGGTCATGGCCGCTCTGCCCTCTGCTGCGTATGTGGGTGAAATGCTGTGTGGAGTAGCTGAAAATGGACAAACAGGATAGATGAGCTCCCACATATATTTGTAGTAATTGTTGTGGTATTGTAGTATTAAGCTGGTGTTCTGAGGCTTACTATAATAGACAAGTTTTGTTTACCGTATTTCCTTGAATTGCCGCCGGGGCGCTAATTAATTTAAAACCTCTTCACACTCTTTCGCTTACCAAAGGCATGCGGTAAAAGTAAGCATGCGCTAATTATTTCAAAACCTCTTCTCACTCCGGCACTTACCAAAGGTATGCAGTAAAAATTTGAGTGTGATGTAAGCTTGGACCTTAAACCCCACTGAATAGCTCTTAATCTTCTTCCCTTTATGCGATTTCAAAATGCCGGTATTGAAATCAGCCTCCTCCATTTTGAAAATGATGACAGGGGAAGTGTCACTCGTCACTTCACGAGTTTGACCAGGCGGTAACACTAAGCATGCGCTAATTATTTTGGGAAGCGAGTTTGACCCTGCAGTAATTCAAGGCAGGCGCATACTATATGCCCTGTGGCAATTCAATCAATGTTTATCAATTAATCAATCAATCAATGTTTATTTATATAGCCCTAAATCACAAATGTCTCAAAGGACTGTACAAACCACTATGACTACGACATCCTCGGAGGAACCCACATAAGGGCAAGGAAAACTCACACCCAGTGGGCAAGGAGAATTTACACCCAGTGGGACGCCAGTGACAATGATGACTATGAGAACCTTGGAGAGGACCTCAAATGTGGGCAGTCCCCCCCCCCCCCCAGGGGAAATAAGGTGGTCCTGTTTCTGTCATAGAGTCCTAGTGTATTGTGTTATAATTATTATTACCCAAAAAGTAGAGATTAATGCATCTTAATGCCGTTAAGTATCATTATCACGTACCATTATCATTGGAGGACGAGGTCAAGATAAACTAGCTTGAAACAGCACTAAGAAGTATGTGATTAGTAAAGTTTAAGAAGTGAAAATGGAACCATGTTAAATCAAATTAAAGGCCTACTGATATGAGATTTTCTTATTTAAACGGGGATAGCAGGTCCATTCTAGGTGTCATACTTGATAATTTCGCGATATTGCCATATTTTTGCTGAAAGGATCTAGTAGAGAACATCCACGATAAAGTTTGCAACTTTTGGTCGCTAATAAAAAAGCCTTGCCTTTACCGGAAGTAGTGCGCGTGACGTCACAGATTGTAGGGCTCCTCACATCCTCACATTGTTTATTATGGGAGCCTCCAGCAGCTAGAGCTATTCGGACCAAGAAAGCGACAAATTCCCCATCAATTTGAGCGAGGACGAAAGATTTGTGGATGAGGAAATTTAAAAGTGACGGACTAGCAAAAAAAAAAAGGAAAAAAAAGGCGATGGCATTGGGAGCGATTCAGATGTTTTTAGACACATTTAGTAGGATGATTCCGGGAAATCCCTTATATTTCTATTGTGTTGCTAGTGTTTTAGTGAGTTAAATAGTACCTGATAGTCGGAGGGGTGTGGCCACGGGTGCCTTGACGCCAGTGTCTGAGGGAATTAGTCACGGCAGCTGCAGCACGACAGAAACTCTGCTGATCTCCGGTAAGAGGCGACTTATTTCCACAATTTTCTCACTGACATGTAGTTGGGATTCATGTTCGCTTGACCGCTCTGATCCATAGTAAAGCTTCACCTCCGGGAATTTTAAACAAGGAAACAACGTGTGTTTGTGTTGTTAAAGGCTAAAAGCTTCCCACCTCCATCTTTCTACTTTGACTTCTCCATTATTAATTGAACAAATTGCAAAAGATTCAGCAACACAGATGTCCAAAATACTGTGTAATTATGCGATTAAAAGAGACGACTTTTAGCTGTGTGTGGTGCTGGGCTAAAATGTCCCCTCCAACCAATAAACGTCACGCGCACGTGTCATCATACGCGTCATCATTCCGCGACGTTTTCAACAAGAAACTCCGCGGGAAATTTAAAGTAAACTAAAAAGGCCGTATTGGCATGTGTTGCAATGTTAATATTTCATCATTGATATATAAACTATCAGACTGCGTGGTCGGTAGTAGTGGCTTTCAGTAGGCCTTTAAAAAGTGGATTCAGTAATTCCGGACTATATTGCTACTTTTTTTCCCCCTACAATTTGAACTCTGGGGCTTACAAAACGGTGCAACAAATTTATGGATTTAAGTGTAGTTAAAAAAAAACAAAAAAAACAAGCAAATACACAAAAAATATTGTTGGTGCTATGGCGCCAAACAAGGGGACAAACTTTAGCTCAGCTAATGTAGAATTTTATTTGAAAACGCAACAATGACCAACAAAATAAAGCTTGAAATAGCTAGTTGTATAAGATAATATTGAGTTAAGAACTAAATTAGCATGCATTACATGTTTTTTTCATTATGTCTAAATTGAAATACATTGATTAAAAAAGATTAAATGGTCTTTTGATGCTCATTATTTCCAGGGTACTAAGGATGTGGCGAGCTAAGATTGGTCCTCAGGCTTTGAGTCTGACACCTGTGGTCTAGAGCGGTGTTTTTCAACCTTTTTTGAGACCAGGCACATTTTTTCCCATTTAAAAATCCGGAGGCACACCACCAGCAGAAAACGTTAAAAAAATGAAACTCCACCAGGTCCTCCTCGTGCCTTATTTTGAGTTTGTTGGTGTTTTCCTGTGTGTAGTGCTTAAGTTCTTGTCTTGTGCTGTTATTTTGGTGTTTTCCTGTAGCAGTTTTATGTCTTCCTTTGAGCGCTATTCCCCGCACCGGCTTTGCGTTAGCAAGCATGGATATTGAAGTTTTTGCTATTCTTCTTTGTGTGGACATTGTTAATTGCCATGTCATGCACGGATGTACTTTGTGGACGCCGTCCGTCTCTGCTCCACACGCTGCAAGTTTTTGCTGTCGTCCAGCATTCTGTTTCTGTTTACTTTGAAACCAGTTCAGTTTTACTGTCATTTTACATAGCCAACCCTATGCTTTATTGCCTTTTCCTTTTGTTCATTTTTGGCTAAAGCGTTACATACCTTTTTTTTTTACCTGCACACTGTGGTCTGCATATTGAGATCACAGTTCTACAGCCAAGTTCTACACAGCACGGACACTAAGGAACGGCACAGTATTTGCAGATTATAATCATTCATTTACAAAATAAAATCATTTTTTGGACCAATTAGGTGACGTTGCATCATTTCCCACGGCACACCAAACAATATCTAACGCCACACAGGTGGTTGAAAAACATTGATCTAGAGAGAGGATAATATAACAACAACTGTTGGTGTGTCAGCATTGTCACAGCCAGGAAACGACACGTAAGAGAAAGGCGGATGCATCCATGAATTGGTGGCGTCTATACCAAGAGTAGTATCAGCGTAGCACTCCAGACTATAATTGATATAATTGATAATTGATAACTTATCACTTTCCTTGGGCACTGTTCCCCTAGCATTCAAAAAAGCGGTTATTCATCCTCTTCTTAAAAGACCTAACCTCGATCCTGACCTCATGGTAAACTACCGACCGGTGTCTCACCTTCCCTTTATTTCAAAAATCCTCGAAAAATGATCTATTGCTAACGATGGATTCTGATGCGTCATCTATGTTGCTGCTCCTCGATCTTAGCGCTGCTTTCGATACCGTCGATCATAATATTTTATTAGAACGTATCAAAACACGAATTGGTATGTCAGACTTAGCCCTGTCTTGGTTTAACTCTTATCTTACTGATAGGATGCAGTGTGTCTCCCATAACAATGTGACCTCGGACTACGTTAAGGTAACATGTGGAGTTCCCCAGGGTTCGGTCCTTGGCCCTGCACTCTTCAGCATCTACATGCTGCCGCTAGGTGACATCATACGCAAATACGGTGTTAGCTTTCACTGTTATGCTGATGACACCCAACTCTACATGCCCCTAAAGCTGACCAACACACCGGATTGTAGTCAGCTGGAGGCGTGTCTTTTTGCAACTCAACGCCCAAAAAACGGAAATGCTGATTATCGGTCCTGCTAGACACCGAACTCTATTTAATAATACAACTCTAACATTTGACAACCAAACAATTAAACAAGGCGACACGGTAAAGAATCTGGGTATTATCTTCGACCCAACTCTCTCCTTTGAGGCACACATTAAAAGCGTTACTAAAACGGCCTTCTTTCATCTCCGTAATATCGCTAAAATTCGCTCCATTCTGTCCACTAAAGACGCTGAGATCATTATCCATGCGTTTGTTACGTCTCGCCTCAATTACTGTAACGTATTATTTTCGGGTCTCCCCATGTCTAGCATCAAAAGATTACAGTTGGTACAAAATGCGGCTGCTAGACTTTTGACAAGAACAAGAAAGTTTGATCACATTACGCCTGTACTGACTCACCTGCACTGGCTTCCTGTGCACTTAAGATGTGACTTTAAGGTTTTACTACTTACGTATAAAATACTACACGGTCTAGCTCCATCCTATCTTGCTGATTGTATTGTACCATATGTCCCGGCAAGAAATCTGCGTTCAAAGGACTCCGGCTTATTAGTGATTCCCAAAGCCCAAAAAAAGTCTGCGGGCTATAGAGCTTTTTCATTTCGGGCTCCAGTACTCTGGAATGCCCTCCCGGTAACAGTTCGAGATGCCACCTCAGTAGAAGCATTTAAGTCTCACCTTAAAACTCATTTGTATACTCTAGCCTTTAAATAGACTCCCTTTTTAGACCAGTTGATCTGCCGTTTCTTTTCTTTTTCTTCTATGTCCCACTCTCCTTTGTGGAGGGGGTCCGGTCCGATCCGGTGGCCATGTACTGCTTGCCTGTGTATCGGCTGGGAGCATCTCTGCGCTGCTGATCCGCCTCCGCTTGGGATGGTTTCCTGCTGGCTCCGCTGTGAACGGGACTCTCGCTGCTGTGTTGGATCCGCTTTGGACTGGACTCTCGCGACTGTGTTGGATCCATTATGGATCGAACTTTCACAGTATCATGTTAGACCCGCTCGACATCCATTGCTTTCCTCCTCTCCAAGGTTCTCATAGTCATCATTGTCACCGACGTCCCACTGGGTCATTATTGTCAGCGATGTCCCACTGGGTGTGAGTTTTCCTTGCCCTTATGTGGGCCTACCGAGGATGTCGTAGTGGTTTGTGCAGCCCTTTGAGACACTAGTGATTTAGGGCTATATAAGTAAACATTGATTGATTGATTGATATGATCCATACTGGTCAATTTTTTTTACTTCCTCAAATAACCTATTTGGTTGTTGTTGTAGTTGTTTACAATTGCAGAAAATAATTCATCTTAAACAGGAGGACTTTGAGGGCAAAAAGGATTTCAATGCGTATTAGTAATTTTCCATTTTGTTTAGTTGACTTTATTTTGCTTGTAAGAAAAAGACAATAAGAAATTAAATTTAATAAAGTGTTGATGATGTAAAACAAAAAAATCAATAGCTCTCACCTTTAAAAAATGTAAAGATTTAGAGTTAATACAAGTGAGTGGTATTGGTATCGGCCAATATCATTTAATATTGAGAATGCCTAAAAAATACATTCACCGCCATGTCTTTCATAAAGATGGTGAACGATAGGCAAAATACAAAAATTTGTGCCGTTCCCCTCTAACAGCTCTGTCCTGGAACCAAATAGGCTAATACAGTGGTTCTCAAATGGGGGTACGCGTACCCCTGAGGGTACTTGAAGGTATGTCAAGGGGTAGGTGAGATTTTTTTTTAAATATTCTAAAAATAGCAACAATTCAAAAATACTTTATAAATATATTTATTGAATGATACTTCAACAAAATATGAATGTAAGTTCATAAACTGTGAAAAGAAATGCAACAATGCAATATTCAGTGTTGACAGCTAGATTTTTGTGGACGTGTTCCATAAATATTGATGTTAAAGATTTCTTTTTTTGTGAAGAAATGTTTAGAATTAAGTTCATGAATCCAGATGGATCTCTATTACAATCCCCAAAGAGGGCACTTTAAGTTGATGATTACTTCTATGTGTAGAAATCTTTACTTATAATTGAATCACTTGTCTATTTTTCAACAAGTTTTTACTTATTATTAGATCTTTTTTTCCCAAATAGTTCAAGAAAGACCACTACAAATTAGCAATATTTTGCACTGTTATACAATTTAATAAATCAGAAACTGATGACATAGTGCTGTATTTTACTTCTTTTTCTCTTTTTTTTAACTGAAAATACTTTAATAAATACTTGAAATAAAAAAATGTTCACAGGGGGTACATCACTGAAAAAAGGTTGAGAACCACTGGGCTAATACACTGAGTTGAGGTTATGTACAGTGGGTATGTGGTGATTTTCGTGAAAAAGTAAATTATGTTAGTATCTTCTTTTAAATATTTGGGATTTTTAATTGATGACCCCTGGGGTTTTAAAGGGGAACATTATCCACCCGTCCATTATCCTGTGACGTCACAGCGTGACCACACAGAAACAAACATGGGGGATAGCACAGAAAGGTATAGCGATATTAGCTCGGATTCAGACTTGGATTTCAGCGCCGTAAGCGATCCAACAGATTACGCATGTATTGAAACGGATGGTTGGAGTGTGGAAGCAGGTAGCGAAAACGAAATTGAAGAAGAAATAGAAGATTTTGAGCCATATCACGACAGACAGCGGCACGGGAGGAAGCGAGGACGATTTCGGCGATCGCCTTCTAACCAACGATTGGTATGTGTTTGTTTGACATTAAATGTTGGTGGAGGGTAAGGCTGGATGTAAATATAGCTACAAATGAGGCATAATGATGCAATATGTACATACAGCTAGCCTAAATAGCATGATAGCATCGATTAGCTTGCAGTCATGCCGTGACCAAATATGTCTGATTAGCACACTCCACATAAGTCAATAACATCAACAAATCTCACCTTTGTGCATTCATGCACAACGTTATAAGTTTGGAGGACAAAATGAGACGGAAAAAGAAGTGGCATAAATCACGTCTTAGCCAACATATCCAGGGGGTTTGCCTCGCTCGTCTGCGGGAAGAGACTGCCGTCGTCCCAGAATAGCTCGGACTCCGGCAGAGTCAGTGGTGGTCTATTTTCCAAAATTGCAGATTTCGTTGACTTTATTGTTGGAAATGCATCTGCTTTGAGTGTCGCAGGATATCCACACATTCTTGCCATCTCTGTCGTAGCATAGCTGTCGTTGGTAAAGTGTGCCAAACAAACGAGGGACTTTCGCATCTTTTGGCCACTGTTGCAACTTGATTCCGTCTCTGTTCGTGTTGTTACAACCTCCGACAACACACCGGCGAGGCATGATGTCTCCAAGGTACGGGAAAACAGTCGAAAAAACGAAAAATAACCGAGCTGATTTGACTTGGTGCGTGTAATGAGATTGAGAAAATGGCGGATCGCTTCATGTTGTGACGTCACGGGTGAAAGGTCATCGCTCTGACAGGCTATCAAATGAAAGGCGTTTAAATCGCCAAATTCACCCTTTTAGAGTTTGGAAATCGGTTAAAAAAAACATGTGGTCTTTTTTCTGCAACATCAAGGTATATATTGACGCTTACATTAGTCTGGTGATAACGTTCCCCTTTATGGAACACATTCAGTATGTTGTAAAAAAAACGGAAACTTTTACTGGGATTTTATCATAGAAACAAATCTTGCTTTTTTTTTTTTACTGTGAAACAGAAATTGGTGGAAACTACCTTTTCACCTGTTATTGACTATGGAGATGTGTTGTACATGAATGCTACTGCTGGTTGTTACCACAAGCTGGATAGTGTGTACCACGGGGCACTGAGATTTATCACCAACTGTGCTCCCCTTACTCACCATTGTGTCTTATACTCAAAGGTTAACTGGACGTCTTCATGTGCTCCACGCCTCAATCATTAATTGGTATGTTTTCATCTACAAAACCATTCTCTGTATCACTCCATCTTATCTATCTTGTCTTTTAACAAAAAAAAAAACAAAGAAGTCACAATCTGCGTTCAATGAATGAATTGGGCAAGAAAGCATTTAGATTTTCAGCACCGAAGGCTTGGAATAACCTACAATCGAATCTTCAACTTCAAAGCCTTGTTACATTGAATGAGTTTAAAGCTTCTGTGAAAGGATTGCAGTCTACCTGGTCTGTATGCACATGTGTCATATGAGTAAGTTTTAATGTTGTAAATGTGATGTTTTATGTGTTGTTTACTGTTTTTATTGTAACCTTACTGCTGCCCTCTTGGCCAGGTCTCCCTTGGAAAAGAGATCTTTGATCTCAATGGGATTATTACCTGGTTAAATAAAGGCTAAATAAAAATAAATAAGTCTATATACCTCCAAAATAAGTTCTGTGTCTTGTGCACTCACTTATTACAATCGCCTTCTTTTGAATTTCTCCACTCCTTTTAGGTTGTGTGTTGTTTCCCCTCTTCCGTGTGAGTGCGTCTTTTGTATATATTAAATAATATTATTTTACTTAACGTCTCCGCAACCTTGGGGTCTCGCTCTAAGATGCGTTCCCAGTTCTTGAATGAGTATCTGTGTATACACTATTTTTTTTGTACAATTACCTGCTTGTGTTCCAGACTGTGCTGTTGTGAAAAGAGAGCCTGCTGCAGGTTGAGACGTAATTTCTGTAGATCTTGTTATCATGGGAACACTCGTCCTCAAAATAGTCTTTTCAGTGTTTGCTACGCTTGTGGTATCATCTCCTTGATCTTGTCTTTGATGTTCGACGTCATTCACAGGACCTTTCATCAGGTCAGAAACCCCCGAGGTACCAGTAGGAGGCAACCAGGCAGACGGAGTGGTGGCGGGAGGCAGAGCCACAATTTGACCTGGAGAATAATATTCAAGAATACAGAAAAAATATAAATTGTTTTAGAAAACTCTCAATAAATTGAATTAACAACATGTTCGTCCATTAAAATTGTTTTCCCTATGTGGTTTGACAGGATAGGTTAAAAAAAAAAAAAAATAGCAGTTTTATAGGACTGAATCTGACTTCCTTGTTCACTAACTGTACAATACTTAGGTTCATCACTTTAATTACTAAGTAATATTTCTACAACATGGAAGCTTTTTTTCTCTCAACCATTATTGTTTTTTCATGTGTACAATTTTTTAAACATCTTTTGTATTCCTTTTTTATTTACATTAGGATTTTATTTATTATCTTTTACATTGTATACATTCTTTTGATTTTGCAATGTTTCTGTTGTTCCATCATGCTGTATGTTTGTTGTAAAAAAATTAAAATAAAAAATAAAAAATTATATTATATATATATATATATATATATATATATATATATATATACAGTATATATGTATGTATATATATATATATATATATATATATATATATATATATATATATATATATATATATTTGTTAGGTAAGGAAAAAATACAAAGGTTATTTCATCCCTACAAGCCTGTTTCGCATGTTTCCCTGCTCTTCAGGGGAGTTTACATGTATGGTCAAAGTCCGTAGGAGTAGTTCGTTAAAGTATGACCCCATGTCATTTTTGACATTCCGTGTTCGGCACCCCGAAAAAAATAAAATTCCACAGGACCGGGCGTGCTTGCAGAAATGGTGAGTTTTCGGGCATGTTTAGGGCTTTTACAATGCGACGAAAGTGACAGAATATTGATTAACGAAACCATTCCAATAGATCATTTGCAGCTTTTTAAAGGTCATTGAATGACTTTATAAAACTTACTTTTAATGTTTTGCCCAAGATGTAATTATTACAATCAGATTGAAAAACAGGACACATATTCCAGGTTATATTTAACTACTGTAGGTTATATTGACCGATTGTAGAATACAATAAGACCATTTATTATGGTTGTTAATCTTACTCACAATTCAATTTGATTCCCATGGGATGATGATTTATACAGAATCGATTATCTATCGAACATGATCATAAATTCAAAGTAGTTCTCGCCAAATATTTTTTAATAAAAATTGTATTAAAACAGTTTCAAAAAAGTTAACAAAAGCAACAGTGGGCTTGAAAAACTATTTTTAATTTTTTTGATTCTTAAAATTGTTTGTGATGAAATAATATAGTATAATGTATTTAATATATCTGACATGGGAGGAGTTCGGGGAAGCCATGGAAAACGACTTCCGGACGGCTTCGAAGCGATTCTGGACCACCATCCGCCGCCTCAGGAAGGGGAAGCAGTGCACTATCAACACCGTGTATTGTGTGGATAGTGTTCTGCTGACCTCAACTGCGGATGTTGTGGATAGGTGGAAGGAATACTTCAAAGACCTCCTCAATCCCACTAACACGTCTTCCTATGAGTAAGCAGTGCCTGGGGAATCTGTGGTGGACTCTCCTATTTCTGGGGCTGAGGTTTCTGAGGTAGTTAAAAAGCTCCTCGGTGGCAAGGCCCCATGGGTGGATGAGACCCGCCCGGAGTTCCTTAAAGCTCTGGATGCTGTAGGGCTGTCTTGGTTGACAAGACTCTGCAGCATCGCGTGGACATCGGGGGCGGTACCTCTGGATTGGCAGACCGGGGTGGTGGTCCCTCTCTTTAAGAAGGGGGACCGGAGGGTGTGTTCCAACTACCGTGGGATCACACTCCTCAGCCTTCCCGGTAAGGTTTATTCAGGTGTACTGAAGAGGAGGCTACGCTGGATAGTCGAACCTCGGATTCAGGAGGAACAGTGTGGTTTTTGTCCTGGTCATGGAACTGTGGACCAGCTCTATACTCTCGGCAGGGTTCTTGAGGGTGCATGGGAGTTTGCCCAACCAGTCTACATGTGCATCGTGGACTTGGAGAAGGCATTCGACCGTGTCACTCGGGAAGTCCTGTGGGGAGTGCTCAGAGAGTATGGGGTATAAGGCTGTCTTATTTTGGCGGTTCGCTCCCTGTATGATCAGTGTCAGAGATTGGTCCGCATTGCCGGCAGTAAGTCGGACCCGTTTCCAGTGAGGGTTGGCTGTCCTTTGTCACCGATTCTGTTCATAACTTTTATTGACAGAATTTCTAGGCGCAGTCAAGGTGTTGAGGGGTTCCGGTTTGGTGGCCGCGGGATTAGGTCTCAGCATTTTGCAGATGATGTGGTCCTGATGGCTTCATCTGGCCGGGATCTTCAGCTCTCACTGGATCGGTTCGCAATCGAGTGTGAAGCGACCGGAATGAGAATCAGCACCTCCAAGTCCGAGTCCATGGTTCTCGCCCGGAAAAGGGTGGAATGATATCTACGGGTTGGGGAGGAGACCCTGCCCCAAGTGGAGGAGTTCAAGTACCTAGAAGTCTTGTTCACAAGTGAGGGAAGAGTGGATCGTGAGATCGACAGGCGGATCGGTGCGGCGTCTTCAGTAATGCGGACGTTGTACCGATCCGTTGTGGTGAAGAAGAAGCTGAGCTGGAAGGCAAAGCTCTCAATTTACCGGTCGATCTACGTTCCCATCCTCACCTATGGTCATGAGCTTTGGGTCATGACCGAAAAGATAAGATCACGGGTACAAGCGGCCGAAATGAGTTTCCTCCGCCGTGTGGTGGGGCTCTCCCTTAGAAATAGGGTGAGATGCTCTGCCATCCGGGAGGAACTCAAAGTACAGCCGCTGCTCCTCCACATCGAGAGGAGCCAGATGAGGTGGTTCGGGCATCTGGTCAGGATGCCACCCGAACGCTTTCCTGGGGAGGTGTTTAGGGCACGTCCAACCGGTAGGAGGCCACGGGGAAGACCCAGGACACATTGGGAAGACTATGTCTCCCGGCTGGCCTGGGAACGCCTCGGGATCCCCCGGGAAGAGCTAGAAGAAGTGGCTGGAGATAGGGAAGTCAGGTCCTCCCTGCTTAGGCTGCTGCCCCCGCGACCCGACCTCGGATAAGCGAAAAAAGATGGATGGATGGATGGGTATTTAATGTATCTAAATATATGATTTTTATTTATGTAATTTATATATATGTATATACTGTATATATATTTTATTCATTTGTTTCTGCGAAATAGGCCCTGATATATTCCGCTCTACCTCGACTGTACATATATGTACAATGTATATCTATATATATATATATATATATATATATATATATATATATATATATATATATATATATATATATATGTATAAATAGCCGAGCTAAATTTTATTTTATTTTATTTTTAATTTTTGGTAATTTATTCACATCATTTTTTGTTGTGAACTTCCCCAAAAGTGTCTGTCATTGTAAATAGGTTCCGCTCTATTGTTTTCCATTACATACCTTTTTGTTTCCCTGGGGGGTGATTTGGCGTTGCACCTATGTGAGCAGCTTCAGTGAGCACTGACTCCTGCAGCTGGTAAGTCATGTTTATGTCTCTCCCCTTTATTTTTTTTATAAACTTTTGCTTGTTACTTTTAAAGTATTTTTAAAGTGCACGCTGTTTTGTGGCATGCTGTTAAGCATGCGGGTTAAATTCCTGAATTTTCGTTTTATTAAAGTGTTGTAAAAAACAAATTTATTTGCTAAATGATGTGTGGATTATCTTAAAGCTAGCGGCACTTGCTGCGGGGTTTCCTGGCCATGTGAGTTTGCGCAGGGGTCGAGGCAACTCTTCTGCGTTTTTGTGGACATCTTGTGTGCTGCAGTGCCATTAATGTGTGTGTGTTTTTTGTCCTCTTTCTTTATAATGTAGTGGAGAGAGATACTGTGGACTGCATGTGACGCCCTTTTCTTTTTGTCCCTATGAAAAAGGTATGTCTGTTAATAACTTTTGGCATTGTTTATTGTAGTAAAAAAATATAAAATGAGTTGATGTTAGTGGGGAAAACATTTTTTTTGCTACACATAATAAGGACCTTTTTTTCCTAATGTATATTTTTGCTGTCTGCTGATGTATATACTTTATATACTGTTTTTTATTTCAATTACTTTTTGGACTATTTTGCGCTTTGTTTACCTTTTTAATATTGTTATTATTTTATTATTATTATTGTTGTTGTTTCCATATGTGAGCACAAGTGGAGGTTGAGTTTCGGTGAGCACTGACTCCTGCGGCTGTGGAGAGAGATACTGTGGACTGTATGTGACGCCCTTTTCTTTTTGTCCCTATGAAAAAAGCTGGTGAATAAATCCTCCTCAACTCGAATCCTGTGTGTTCATCACGAAAAAACACAACGCAGAACAGTGACTGTTACATATATATATATTATATATATATATGTATGTATGTATGTATGTATGTATGTATGTATGTATATATACATACATACATATATATATATATATATATATATATATATATATATGTATGGGAAAAATCACAAAACTACCTCATCTCTACAGAACTGTTTCATGAGGGAAAAAAATCTCCTGATGATTGAGGGAACCCCTCAAAAAACAGTTCTGTAGAGAGGAAGTAGTTTTGTGATTTTTCCCACACATACATACATACATACACATATATACATATATATATATATATATATATATATATATATATATTAGGGGTGGGCAAATGAATGCGTTAATTACGCGTTAACTCATCAATCTATTAACGCCGACAATTATTTTATCGCACATTTGCGTATGTTGTTTACATGCTTTTATTTTGTTAACGCCTTTTCTTAACAAGATGGCATCTCCCGGATGTACTTCGGCGTCGAGGGGCTCTTGGTAAAGATGGAACATTTGGCAAAAATACCGGACAATTCTGCAAATTTCATGGCTGGCTTACAGCGTGGTCACTCCAGGATCACTTACGACCGCCAGACAATTCTGGATGTGGATAGATCGGGCCGTTTTGGACTGAATGACGCGTGCTTGCTAGACCGGCTAGCTAGCATGGGAATACTGTGAAGCAGCGGAGTATATGTGTTGTCTGTTTATTTATGAATAATGCAGACGAGGCGTGTTGGCTGAGTTCTTAACGTTTGCTTTCAGAGCGTGCATATCACAACATACAAGATGCCGTCATGGCGACACAACCTATACCGGGCTACCGCGCATGCTCGTCACTCCTGTTGCATGCTGGGTAGGGTAGTTATTTTTTTCCCTGGCTCATAACATCACAAATAGTACCATGTATATGCGTTCAGTTTATCAAAGCACCAAGCAAACAATCGGAAAATTCCCATCATATCAATTCCTAGATATGGTCATAATTATTTTAAGTGCACTACGCAGAATAAACACAACATTATTAATATTGCTACTACGGATAATTTGATAAAAAAATTCCCTAAAACAGCCCACTACCTATAATATAGGTTTTTTAAACATAAGACCCTGGTAAAAAAAAAAGTTTCTGCTGTTACCTCAGAAATTGCCTGTTCAGATGTTATGATTGTGGCTCAGAGATTTGTATGTAGATTATATTTATTTTCCATAACAAACAAGATAACTTAAATACCCTGGCAGAGGCAATAAGCTTAAATGTTTGTATTTACATTTTTTGAGTTGATTTTCATAAAATATGCTATTTAACTGCTACTGTTTAACAAGGACTGATTTAAATTGTGCTTGCACAACAAATGTTTTGGCGCTTTTGTTCATGTGGGAGAATATTCCAATAAAGGTGCACTACACACTACTTTTGAATTCATTATTGGGCTTTGCATATACAATGCAGTTAATCGCGATTAATCGGAGAAATAGTGCGATTAACTTTGATTAACATTTTTAATCGTTGCCCAGCCCTAATATATATATATATATATATATATATATATACATATATATATATATATATATATATATATATATGTATATCATTAGGTCAGGAAAAAACACAAAGGTTATTTCTTGCCTACAAGCCTGTTTCGTATATTCCGCTTTACTCCGGTATTGAGCACTGTATAATGGACAAACCACAGAAACATATATATTATATATATATATCTATATCTATATATATATATATGTATATATATTAGAGATGCGCGGATAGGCAATTATATCATCCGCAACCACATCACTAAAGTCGTCATCCACCCGCCATCCACCCGAACCAACATTTTATCAGAACCGCAACTGCCCGCCACCCGCCCGTTGTTATATATCCGGAGTCGGCGACCTTTACCACTCAAAGAGCTAATTTGACCCTTGTCACATAGTAGAGAAGGCAATGGGAGCCGCTAACGTCCTCGCGAATATCCGATTGGTGCTCATTCAGATAACGGGAATAAGGGCGTGCTGTGAACCCATTGCCTTTGACACCTTCAACAACATGTATGAACTGTTTGCCAGTCCAGCAACAGGCTGTATGCAGCTTCCGCAAACACACGTACAAGATTGAAGGGCATACTGGGTGATACACAGTACATTAATGGTTGTGATATAAACAATTTTAACACTCTTACTAATATGTGCCACGCTGTGAAGCCACACCAAACAAGAATGACAAACACATTTTGGGAGAACATCCTCACAGTAACACAACATAAACGCAACACAACAAATACCCAGAATCCGTTGCATCCATAACACTTCCTGAATATATTTTACACCCCCGCGCCCCCAACCCCGCCCACCTTACCGATGCACGGGGGGGGTAAAATATATTCAGGAAGTGTCATGGATGCAACGGATTCTGGGTATTTGTTGTGTTGCATTTATGTTGTGTTACTGTGAGGATGTTCTCCCGAAATGTATTTGTCATTCTTGTTTGGTGTGGCTTCACAGCATGGCGCATATTAGTAAGAGTGTTAAAATTGTTCATATCACAACCATTAGTGTACTTTGTATCACCAAGTATGCCTTGCAGTCGTGTGCCAGTGGAAGCCACACACTACATATTGCTGGACTTGCAAGCAAATTGTATATGTTGTAGAAGGCGTCAAATGCAAAGGCTTCATCGCACGCCCTAATACTTATTAACTGGGTGACTGCCAGTGGACATACTTGAGAATGTTTACGTCAACTAATGTCTTCTTCGATTTGTGACACGGGTCCAAAATGTCTCTTTGAACGGTAAAGGTAACCGATTTCTGAACCATTTATATCATCCATCCATCCATCCATCCATCCATTTTCTACCGCTTATTCCCTTTCGGGGTCGCGGGGGGCGCTGGCGCCTATCTCAGCTACAATCGGGCGGAAGGCGGGGTACACCCTGGACAAGTCGCCACCTCATCGCAGGGCCAACACAGATAGACAGACAACATTCACACTCACATACACACACTAGGGCCAATTTAGTGTTGCCAATCAACTTATCCCCAGGTGCATGTCTTTAGAGGTGGGAGGAAGCCGGAGTACCCGGAGGGAACCCACGCAGTCACGGGGAGAACATGCAAACTCCACACAGAAAGATCCCGAGCCTGGATTTGAACCCAGGACTGCAGGACCTTCGTATTGTGAGGCAGACGCACTAACCCCTCTGCCACCGTGAAGCCCCATTTATATCATATATTTCCAAATGATTCAACCGCCACACGCCCGAATCTAATTGAAATCTATTTTTTCGTCATGTCACCCGCCTGACCTGCGGTTTATCCGCGGACTCCCCGGACGAGACCGCAAACCGCGCATCTCTAATATATATACAAACCCCGTTTCCATATGAGTTGGGAAATTGTGTTTGATGCAAATCCTTTTCAACCCATATTCAATTGAATGCACTACAAAGACAAGATATTTGATGTTCAAACTCATAAACTTTTTTTTTTTTGTAAATAATAATTACCTTTGAATTTCATGGCTGCAACACGTGCCAAAGTAGTTGGGAAAGGGCATGTTCACCACTGTGTTGTATCACCTTTTCTAACTGAGGAAACTAATTGTTGAAGCTTTGAAAGTGGAATTCTTTCCCATTCTTGTTTTAAGTAGAGCTTCAGTCGTTCAACAGTCCTGGGTCTCCGCTGTCGTACTTTACGTTTCAAAATGTGCCACACATTTTCGATGGAAGACAGGTCTAGACTGCAGGCGGTCCAGGAAAGTACCAGCACTCTTTTATTACGAAGCCATGCTGTTGTAACACATGGCTTGGCATTGTTTTGCTGAAATAAGCAGGGGTGTCCATGATAACGTTGCTTGGATGACAACACATGTTGCTCCAAAACCTGTATGGACCATTCAGCATTAATGGTTTAATGGTGCCTTCACAGATATGTAAGTTACCCATGTCTTGGGCACTAATATACCCACATACCCTCACAGATGCTGGCTTTTGAACTTTGCGCCTATAACAATCTGGATGGTTATTTTCCTCTTTGTTCCGGAGGACACCACGTCCACAGTTTCCAAATATAGTTTGAAATGTGGACTTGTCAGACCACAGAACATTTTTCCACTTTGCATCAGTCCATCTTAGATGAGCTCGGGCCATCTTAGATGATTTTACGGACTGTAGATTTTAAAATCCCTAAATTCCTTGCAATAGCTCGTTGAGAAATGTTGTTCTAAAACTGTTTGACAATTTGCTTAGAAATTGGGGACCCTCGCCCCATCCGTGTTTGTGAATTACTTAGCATTTCATGGAAGTTGCTTCTATACCCAATCCTGGCACCCACCTGTTCCCAATTAGCCTGCACACCTATGGGATGTTCCAAATAAGTGTTTGATGAGCATTCCTCAACTATATCAGTATTTATTGCCACCTTTCCCAACTTCTTTGTCACGTGTTGCTGGCATCATATTCTAAAGTCAATGATTATTTGCCCCAAAAAAAAATGTTTATCAGTTTGAACATCAAATATGTTGTCTTTGTAGCATATTCAATTGAATATGGGTTGAAAAGGATTTGCAAATCATTTTATTTTATTTCGTTTATAACACAATTTCCCAACTCATATGGAAACGGGGTCTGTATATATATACAGTACATATATATATATACACATGTATGTATGTATATATATATATATATATACATATATATATATACACATGTATGTATGTATATATATATATATATATATATATATATATATATATATATATATATATATATATATATATATATATGTTTGTTAGGTCAGGAAAAGACACAGAGGTTATTTCATCCCGACAAGCCTTTTTCGCGCTACACAACAGAGTCATTTATGACATACTGTGTTTGGCACACCGAAAATATATTTTTTTTGCAGAAATAGTTAGTTTTCGGGCATGTTAAGGGCTTTTAAAATGCGATTTTTATGAACGCAGCCATTCCAATAGGTCTTATGGCCCTTAATGGCAACATTGATAGTGGCTTACGATATTCACCACAAGGAATAAAGACTCCTATTTAATAATTAAACCAGCATATTTTTGAGGGCACACACACACAGCCACACTGCCATGGCACCTACCTCCAGTCTGGGATGAAGCCGAAAAAAGAAGAAGTAAGAAGCAAAATTCCAAATGCATCCCAGCTGATTCCTTCTGTGGCTCCGACACCACGGTGCAGGTTAGGAAAGGTGAGGGGGTGTTGTGTTGCTGCTACCTTTTGTGTCTGTTACGTGCCACGTGAGGAACCATCATCGGGGCTAAAAATATCCAGAGGGCGTCGGGTAGAAGAGGCGCAGGGGTGTGGCCGTGGATTAATAGCTCCAACACAGGGTAAAGAAACACACACCGTGTCAAACTTCGCTGCAGATAAAAACATTTTAGTCCCTCATTTTATCCTTAAACATACGCATGCATCTTTTTGCAGGGCTTTGGTTGTCTTTGCACCGGCTGTTGCTGCAGCCAATCAGATGTCAGTGCGTCACAGGCGCGCCTGTTGTAGGGCTCCACACACATGCTTCTCTGTTGGGGAGGAGGGTTGTTTTAGTTTACCCACTCTCCAGCGGACAGTATGAAGAACACGCTCACTAAATAATGCTGTTTCCTGCTCAAAAGAGGTCAGTGTGTTAACTTTACAGGAAGGCCCTGCGCTTGTTTTGACTACTTTTTGCTCCCTCCCTCTGTCAGTTTGGATTCCTGATGGCTGTGCAGAGGCAACAGGGGGAGACCCTCATGGTGCACCAGGTGGAGGGTGCAGCAGGAGACATGCAGGAGTTAACTGTGGAGAACGTGGAGGCAGTAAGTTGCTTAGAATTCTGTGAAATGATGTGCATGATTACAGTAGGACAAATATATACATATATAAAGGACTGGGCCATAGAGGAGGGCAATACAATACAACATTCTGGTATCGATCCGATACTGACACATTTTAAAGATCATTGAATGACTTTGTAAAACTTACCTTTAATTTTTTTTGCCCAAGATGTGATTATTACGATCAGAATGAAACACGGGACAAATATTCCAGGTTATATTTAACTACTGTAGGTTGTATTGATTTATGTGGGTTGTCGACCTTACTCACGATTCAGTTCGATTCCCATGGGATGATAATTTGATTCAGAATTGATTCCCTTCTGAACATGATTGTAAGTTCAAACAAGTTCTCGCAACATCGTTTTTGGTGTAAAAATCGTAATAAAACAGTTTCAAAATGGTTTGCATAAGCAAAATTGGGTTTCAAAATTTTTTTTTAATTTGTTTGAATCCTTAAAATTATTTGTGATGAAATAGTATAGTAAAATATATTTAATATATATTATATTTAAATATGATTTATATATATATATATATATATATATATATATATATATATATATATATATATATATATATATATATATATATAGTGTCAGACCTGGACAAGGATTGTTTGTGCTCCTTCGACGCAGAGGGATTACAGGACGAGCCAGGCGTGAATTCAGGTACATGTTTTTTATTTATACTCAGAATACAAAAAAAAAGGCAAAACAAAAAGCGCGCTCGATGGCGGATAATAATCTATACTAAAACTTAGAACAAAAACAGCACAATGGCAATACTATCTACAAACAAAAAAAAGATACTATCAAAGGCATAAATACAAACAAAAACTTACTTGGCGTGGATGGATCGAAAAGCATGGCATGAAGTATGAAAGGCAATGAAAGCGAAGTTCCCAGACTGATGAACAGAAAGAAAATTACTTTAATACTGGCTGTGATAATCAGGAACAGGTGCGGGACTGAGGGCTGGGGCGTGACAAGGGGGGAACTAATGCGTTGACATGGTAACAAAAGCAAACCAGGAAGTGCAAAATGGAACATCCATCCATCCATCCATTTTCTACCGCTTATTCCCTTTTGGGGTCGCGGGGGGCGCTGGCGCCTATCAGCTACAATCGGGCGTAAGGCGGGGTACACCCTGGACAAGTCGCCACCTCAAGAGTCCAGAAAACAAAACAAAACATGATCAAACATAAAACCAGATTTGCAGTCGTGACATATAGTCAAGTTTTCTGTGGTTTATCCATTGTACAGTGCTCAGTACCAAGGTAAATACAGGGGATTTTATAATAATAAAATCCCCTGAAGAGCAGAGAAACCTGGGAAACAGGCTTGTAGGGATGAAATAGCCTCTGTGTTTTTTCCTGACCTAGCGTATATTCCGCTCTACCCCGGTATTGAGCACTGTATAACAGATAAACCACAAAAACCTTGACTATAAATTAGGGCTGCGAATCTTTGGGTGTCCCACGATTCGATTCAATATCGATTCTTGGGGTTGCGATTTGATAATATATCAATTTTTTTGATTCAACGCGATTCTCGATTTAAAAACTATATTTTTCCGATTCAAAATGATTATGTATTCATTCAATACATAGGATTTCAGAAGGATCTACCCCAGTCTGCTGACATGCAAGCAGAGTAGTAGGTTTTTTTAAAAAGCTTTTATAATTGTAAAGGACAATTTTTTATCAACTGGTTGCAATAATGTAAATTTGTTTCAACTATTAAACGAACCAAAAATATGACTTATTTTATCTTTGTGAAAATATTGGACACAGTGTGTTGTCAAGCTTATGAGATGTGATGCAAGTGTGACATTATTGTTCTTTTTTTTAATTTTTACAAATGTCTAATGATAATGTCAGTGAGGGATTTTAATCACTGCTATATATGCTGAAATCATGAGTAGTATTAATATTGTTTTTGGTAATATTCATTTTTGTTTCACTACTTTTGGTTTGTTCTGTGTCGTGTTTGTGTCTCCTCTCAATTGCTCTGTTTATTGCAGTTCTGAGTGTTGCTGGGTCAGGTTGGTTTTGGAATTGGATTGCATTGTTATGGTATTGCTGTGTATTGTTTTGTTGGATTGATAAAAAAAATAAAAAAATATCGATTTAAAAAAAAAAAGAGGATCGATTCTGAATCGCACAACATGAGAATCGCGATTCGTATTCGAATCGATTTTTTCCCACCCCCCTACTATAAATGTATATACACATATGTATATGTATATACATAAATATCCATCCTTCCATCCATTTTTTACCGCTTGTCCCTCTCGTGGTCGCGGAGCAAATCTGCCGCCATCTCGTGGAAAACATGATTAAAGTATGTCAATGAAAAATGTAACTTTGAAGCGTGCATAATCACTGAAATTACTTATACAACCCAATCCAAACTTTCCCACTCATAGGGCAAATAAACTGAAAAAAAAAAATATATATAAATAAATAAAAAAGCAACACACATGTTGACACATAACATGACCTGCTCACTGAACTTTGTGGATATTATCAAAAAAACATTCAAGCACAATGCATAATTTATTAAAAAAATAATGAATAGTAAATAATAATAAAAAGTTTCTCATAGTCATCATTGTCACTGTCACTGATGTCCCACTGGGGTGAGTTTTCCTTGCCCTTATGTGGGCTCTACCGAGGATGTCGTTGTGTTTGTGTTGTGGTTTGTGCAGCCCTTTGAGACACTAGTGATTTAGGGCTATATAAATAAACATTGATTGATTTATTGATTGATAATTAAATTCTCTCTCTCTATATATATATATATATATATATATACCGTGTGTGTGTGTATATATATATATATATATATATATATATATATATATATATATATATATATATATATTGCAATGAGGTGGCAACTTGTCCAGGGTGTACTCCGCCTTCTCCCCGATTGTAGCTGAGATAGGCACCAGCGCCTAGCGGTGGAAAATGGATAGATGTGTCATATATATTTTTTATTTTGCAATGTTGCGGTTGTTGCATTATGCTGAATCTTTGTTTTAATTATACTATTTGTATTTTTAATATGTGAGGCATTAAGTGGGCTTTCTCTGTGAAAAGTGCGAAATAAAAAAACTTTACTTACATACAATTCATAATTTTTATATTTAAAACTGGTTTAAATAATTTAACAAACACTTTAAAAAAAATTAGATTCACAAAAATGTGAAACCGATTTAGAATCGCAATTGGAATGGGATGTATTTTTTAGCACTCCAGCAATAGGACAAAATTGACAAAATTACTTCACAATGTATTTTTATTTAAAAAAAATAGTTCCAAGAATAATACAGCCAATAGTGTAAATGTGTATGTCAAACCACAATCTGTGATCGTTTGGCTTTTTGGCCTTCAAACAATAGCTTATCGAAGTATATAGATACATCCAATATTTTTTAACAACACAAAAAAAACACAGATGTTTATAAAAAAAAAAAAAAAAAATAGAAGGGAACTAAAAAAACAGTTAATTTCATCATGCTAGCATCGATCCGATACTGACACGACCCTGGTACCTCATATACAGGTGTTCGCTTCTCCATGTGATATGTTTAACATTATGTCAGCCCTGTAGAGATGAACTAACACCTGAATAGTCACTTTTACACTCATTAAAGCCAATATAGTAGATATAATATGAAATGAATGAAAAACATTTCACATTTAGTAATACATCACATTATTTTAATAATACTTTCAGTATGCATTTTTAAGTTGCATTTGCTCCTGTTATTTTGACTTTTTTTTTGTCTTTTAGTTTTTGAAATTATTATTATTGTTACGGAGTTTAGGCAGCTCTGTGAGTAGTAAAGGTGGCCAACCTCTGATTTATTTCAGCGGGCGGTTGCAGATAAAATGTTGGTCCGGGTGGACGGCGGGTGGATGACAACATGTTGGGCCGGAGGCCGGGCTCTTTACATATATATATATATATATATATATATAAATAAAGAGCCCGGCCTCCGGCCCAACATGTTGTCATCCATATATATATATATATATATATATATGTATATATATATATATATATATATATATTATATATATATATATATATATATATATATATATATATGTATATATATATATATATATATATATATTATATATATATATATATATATATATATATATATATATATATATATATATATATATATACATATATATATAAATAAAGAGCCCGGCCTCCGGCCCAACATGTTGTCATCCACCCGCTGTCCACTCAAACCAACATTTTATCAGAACTGGGGGGGCGTGGTTTGCTGCTAGCGGGGTGTATTATATAGCCAGGAAGTGTCATGGATACAAAAGGATTCTGGGTATTTCTTGTGTTGCGTTTATGTTGTGTTACTGTGAGGATGTTCTCCCGAAATGTGTTTGTCAATCTTGTTTGGTGTGGTTTCACAGCGTGGCGCATATTACTAAGACTGTTAAAATTGTTTATATCACAACCATTAGTGTACTCTGTGTCACCCAGTATGCCTTGCAGTCGTGTGCATGTTGCTGCGGAAGCCACACACAACATGATGCTGGACTTACAAGCAGATCGTACATGTTGTAGAAGGCAACAAAGCCAGTGGCTCCATAGCACGCCCTAATACTTATTATCTGGGTGACTGCCGGCAGTAATTCTAGAGAATATTAGCGTCTCCTATTGTCTTCTTCGCTTTGTGACACGGGTCTTAAATGGCTCTTTGAATGGCAAAGTATACCGATCCCAGAACCATGTATATCAAATATTTCCAAATGGTTCATTCGCCACCCGCCCGAATCTAATTAAAATCTATTTTTTCGTCATGTCATCTGCCCGACCCGCGGTTTAACCGCGGACTCCACGGATGAAACTGCAAACTGCGCATCTCTAATATATATATATATATATATATACATATATATATATATATATATATATATATTATTAAATGATTATTGTCATTATTATATGCTGACTGAATTTAGGAGCCATGACCTTCATCTACTGTAATATTGCTGTTTTGTAGTCCATAGCAGCGTTTGTATGCATCAATATGCTTCATTTAGGCCGAAAAAAAAACAAAGAATATGTTAAAAAAAAAAAAAAGGATATATCTATGATAGTGTGAAGCTGCAAACTGTAGTTACAAATACAATGTTTATCATTTAAAAAATAATGTATATTACAATTTTTGTTCACAGCAGCCGTAGTACAGGTGCAAGAAATTAAGTTTTCTTTTGTGAAGTTTAAGAGGTTTATTCTTACTTTACATTTCACTCTTCGCGATACAACTATGACGAATAATGATAATACATTTTGCACGCTGCTGTACATACTAACTTTTGATTGTCAAACAAAAGGCATTCAAGGAGACTCAGAGCACTGAGATAAGACTCAGCAGACATATTTGTAACATGATAGCTATAAGCATTTGCTGTCCTAAAAATAGCTCCCACACTGTGCTCTGGATTAGTTACTAAGACAACATAGTTTCCACTCTTCAATCAGGTAGTTGGTCAACATAAATGATAACATGAATTTGATGCCCGCGAGATGTTTTCAAAAAACCTGGCACAAGTGGCAAAAACGACTGAGAAAGTTGAGGAATGCTCATCAAACACTTGTTCGGAACATCCCACCGGTGAGCAGGCTAGTTGGGAACAGGTGGGTGCCATGATTGGGTATACGAGCAGCTTCCATGAAATGCTCAGTCAGTCTTTTACAAACAAGGATTGGGCGAGGTTCACCACTTTGTGAGGAAATGCGTGAGCAAAGTATCGAACAGTTTAAGAACAACATTCCTCAACAAGCTATTGCAAGGAACTTAGGGATTTCACCATCTACGGTCGTTAATATCTTCGAAAGGTTCAGAGAATCTGGAGAAATCACTGCACTTAAGAGGCAATGTCTGTGACCCTTCTATCCCTCAGGCGGTACTCCATCAAAAATCGACATTAGTGTATAAAGGATATCCCCGCATGGGCTCAGGAACACTTCAGAAAACCACTGTCAGTAACTTCAGTTTATCGCTACATCTGGAAGTGCAAGTTCAAACTCTACTATGCAAAGCCAAAGCCATTTATCAACAACACCCAGAAACGCCACCAGCTTTGCTGGGCCCAAGCTCATCTAAGATGGACTGATGCAAAGTGGAAAAGTGTTCTGTAATCTGACGAGTTCACATTTCAATTTGTTTTGGAAACTGTGGACGTTGTGTCCTCCAGACCAAAGATAAAAATACCTATCTGGACTGTTATAGGCGCAAAATTCAAAACCCAGCATCTGTGGGGCATTGAGGTCTATTAATGCCCAAGGCATGGGTAACTTACACATCTGTGAATCCATCCATAATGCTGAAAAGTACATACAGGTTTTGGAGGAACATACTGTATGTTGCCATTCAAGCAACATCTTTTTCATGGACGCCCCTGCTTATTTCAGCAAGACAATGCCAAGCCACAACAGCGTGGCTTCGTAGAAAAGAGTACGGGTACTATACTGGCCTGCCTGTAGTCCAAACCATACAACCTTTCTCACTCATAGTGCAAATAATCTTCAAAAACTATTTATTTAAATCAACACACACGGTCACACATAACACAACCTGCTCATCGAACTTAGTGGATATTATACAAATGTCCAAGCACCATTCGTAATTCAAAATTATATTTATTTAAATCCACTACAATTCATTTTGGGAAAAATGTGAAGATATATTTATACACTTATCCATGTTTCGCGCATTGTAGTAAGTAAACAGTCATGGTCATAAACCTAAAATCATCAGCCCGGAGGTTGGGTCTTGGGCGCAGTTGGGAGTTCCAACAGGACAATGACCCTAAACACACGTCAAAAGTGGTAAAGGAATGGCTAAATCAGGCTATAATTAAGGTTTTAGAATGGCCTTCCCAAAGTCCTGACTTAAACGTGTGGACAATGCTGAAGAAACAAGTCCATGTCAGAAAACCAACACATTTAGCTGAACTGCACCAATTTTGTCAAGAGGAGTGGTCAAAAATTCAGCCAGAAGCTTGTGGATGGCTACGAAAAGCGCCTTATTGCAGTGAAACTTGCCAAGGGACATGCAACCAAATATTAACATTGCTGTATGTATACTTTTGACCCAGCAGATTTGGTCACATTTTCAGTAGACCCATAATAAATTCATTAAAGAACCACATTTCATGAATGTTTTTTTAGTGATCAACAAGTATGCGCTCCAATCACTCCAGCACAAAAAAAAAAGAAATTATTGGAAACTATTATGTTCTTCACAAGTGTATGTAAACTTTTGATGGCGACTATATATATATATATATATATATATATATATATACATATATATATATATATATATATTCTGGTTTTGGTTCTGTTTAGTATCTCGTTTTGTTATTTAACGTCCTTAGTTCCCGGTGGCACGTCCTGTTTTGTTTCTGTGGTCTTAGCAACGAATTTGTGTCACCTGCCTTGTTTTTCGACGCACACCTGCCTCCTGATTTCTGTCCCTATTTAAGACCGTCTTTGTTTGCCTTTCGTCCTCGGAATCTAATTTGCTTCCACGCAACAGATGACTTCGCTCTTCCCACATTGTGGTAATTTACTTTTGTGTACTTTAGCTTCCACGCTATTCTGTTGTTTATCCCTAGCTCATGCTAGCGCTTTCTGTTTATTTTGTTTGTTAGTGCCTTCGTGCAAGTGTTTCGGTTCGTAGTCTGTTTTATAGTGTTCTTTAGTGTAAATAAATCATTATTCCTACCTTACGCTGTGTTCCAGCTCCGCTGCACCCATTGAGAGAACGCAATCCACACTATGATGCCAGCCAAGCGTCAAATATACTTAATCAAAGAAAATCAAAAATATATTTTTTTTAATTATTAATATTGCTATTTTTTAATATGTCCTCTGCAGTTACTCAGGCAAATCTCATTGTTGATGTAGAAATTCACTTTAGAAAAGAGAAATGTGGGATACTTCGTTACCACCAAGATTCAAATTGGGTGGTGCAATAAGATTCACACCCCTACAATATACATATATATGTACATATGGATATATACCTGCGATGAGGTCGCGACTTGTCCAGTGTGTACCCTGCCTTCCGCCCGATTGTAGCTGAGATAGGCGCCAGCGCCCCCCGCGACCCCGAAAGGGAATAAGCGGTAGAAAATGGATGGATGGATGGATGGATATAGATATATATTTCTTTACATGCAATCAGCTATTGTGCAAATTGTTTTTAGCCCAATGCGGCCACCAAGTCAAAAAGTGTGGACAACCCTGACTTATAATTAACCAAAATAAGAGTGAGTGACACCTTCTTGTGCCCCTGTAGGCTCTCTGCCAGTTATATTTCCACCCAGACATGGAGCGTAAGAATGCGGCCCAGAAGTGGCTGACCCAAGCTCAGGGGTCTGCACAGGCGTGGCACTTCTGCTGGGCCCTGCTAGGCGCTGACAAGGTCTTTTCATCTTCTTATAACATCACGGACGTGTGCTGCACATTCGACAGGTTTGCTTATTGATGGTTTCACAGCTCCCAGAGGTCCAGTTCTTTGGTGCCTGCACCCTGCACACCAAGATCTCCTCTCACTGGAGCGACCTGCCTGCAGGCCAGCATGAACACCTTAGGGTGCAGCTCCTTTCCCAAATCTTGCACTTCTCCTCCGGACCCAAAATGGTCCTAACAAGGCTTTGTGTGGCTCTGTCCTCTATGGCCCTGAACTTAATCCCCCATGTCTGGTCCCAGCCAGTCGCAGACATGGTGCAAGCCTTCCAGCCTCAGAGTCCTCAAGGTGCAGAAGCTACCCAGGACCCTCATGTGCACTGTCTGGCCCTGCTGGAGCTTCTGGTTGTTCTTCCAGAGGAGTTCCAGAGCAGCAGGCTGACTCAGACTCGACGTGCCCAGCTAAGGAAAGCCTTGGCTGGGGAGTGGACGACAGTGTGTCCCCTCTTGCGCCAGCTCCTCCAAAGCCAAGACTCGTCGACACAGGTGAAACAGAAGGTGCTCCGCTGCCTTTCCAGCTGGGTGGGACTTGACATCCCACTTGGAGAGAGTCATGAACTGGTCCAGGACTGTTTCACAACTTTGTCAAACCCTGAATTGTTTGATACTGCTGTTGAGACGATTGTTAATTCCGTCTCACAACCTGATTGTCAGAGGTAACTTTGCACATAACCACTGCGACTTACCATGAGTTTAGTGTTGAGGTAAGTTGTGTGTGTTCGCAGGTACAGCAACGCTCTCGTAAGCCTGTTGCCTCTGGTGATGGGTCTCCAGGATCAACTAAAGACGGCTGTTCAGGAGGGCGACATGGAGACCACGCATGGGATCTGTCGCATTGCTGTTGCTATGGGAGAACCTCACTCCAGGTAACATTGTTGTATTAAGTGTGCCAGGCTAGTACCCACACTCTTTTACTATGAAGCCACACTGTTGTAACACGTGGCTTGGTATTGTCTTGCTGAAATAAGCAGGGGCGTCCATGATAACGTTGCTTGGATGGCAACATATGTTGCTCCAAAACCTCTATGTACCTTTCAGCAATAATGGTGCTTTCACAGATGTGTAAGATACCCATACCTTGGGCACTAATACACCCCCATACCATCACAGATGCTGGCTTTTCAACTTTGCGCCTATAACAATCCAGATGGTTATTTCCCTTTTTGGTCTGGAGGACACGACGTCCACAGTTTTCAAAAACAATTTGAAATGTGGACTCGTCAGACCACAGAACACTTTTCCACTTTGCATCAGTCTATCTTAGATGAGCTCGGGCCCAGCGAAACCGGCAGCATTTCTGGGTGTTGTTGATAAATAGCTTTGGCCTTACATAGTAGAGTTTTAACTTGCACTTCCAGATGTAGCGACAAACTGTAGTTACTGACAGTGTTTTTTTTAAGTGTTCCTGAGCTAATGTGGTGATGTCCTTTACACACAGATTTCATTTTTTGCTACAGTACCGCCTGTGGGATCGAAGGTCACGGGGATTCAATGTTGGTTTTCAGCCTTGCCGCTTCTTCGTAGTAATTTCCCCAGATTTTCTGAATCTGTTAATGATATAATGGACCATAGATGATGGAATCCCCTAAATTCCGTGCAATAGCCCGTTGAGAAATTTGCTGACGCATTTGCTCACAAAGTGGTGACCCTCGCCCCATCCTTGTTTGTGAATGAGTGAGCATTTCATGGAAACTGCTTTTATACCCAAATATGGCACCCACCTGTTCCCAATTCACCTGTAAAATGTTCCAAATAAGCAATCCTCAACTTCCTCAGGCTTTTTTGCCACTTGTGCCAGATTTTTTAAAACATGCTGCAGGCATCAAATTCCAAATGAGCTAATATTTTCAAAATACACAGTTTCCACGTTTGAACGTCCCAACTACACTGGTTTTGGGTGTTGTAAAAAACAGACATATTGTCATTCAGCAACATCCTTTTATAATTTCATAGCTGCTAGATGACTTAAGGGGCTGATTAAAAAAAATTCAATTGATGCATTTTGATGTCATTTAATATTTTGTTCATGCCATTCATTTTTTCACATTGAATATATAATACTTATCTACACTTTGTATATCATATTTGATCAAAATAAAAACTTCTTGAAGTATGCATTTTTTATGTCTTGAACCCAGTAATGCAGCCTCTCTACCATTCACTTTCAACAGGGGAAAAAAATGTACATGCACTGCACGACTGCTTCTAAAATGCCCATAAAAAGTGATAAATGGCTCCTGCTTGTTTGAAAACATAGCAAAATGTCACAGGTTGGAGCATGAGAAAATGAATGCTCAGCAAATGAGAATGTCTCCAACACACAAAATCCTCATTTAAATAAGGCGGTCTGCGCCTCTTTTTAATTGCACAAGCAGTCTCAGTCGATCACTAATAGTACACACTATTTTATAGATTGCAAACGCTGTTTAGCGAAAGCTATTGGGATCTTAGTAAATCAGGCCCTTTGTCTGGTTTCTACCCCGACAACTAAGCACCTAGGACTGGGGTCGGCTACCCACGGCTGTAGGGGCCGCGGTCTGGCTCCCTGGAGCTTCTTTTTTTTTTTTATTAATAAAAATGGAAAAATATTGGGGAAAAATCTATTTTTGGTTTAATATGGTTTTCTGTCGGAGGACAAACAAACTTTCTAATTGTTAAAAATCGCACTGTTTATATTAAACATGCTTCACTGATGAGAGTACATGGCGAGCGCTGTTTTGTCCTACTAGTTTTGGCGGTCCTTGAACTCACCGTTGTTGTGTGGACTATGACGCAATAGTTTGTTTACATGTACAACTTTCCCCGACGCTGCCACAGAGTCACATGTTTTTATGCCACTCCTTCTTGGTCTCATTTTGTCCACCAAATGTTTTATGCTGTGCGTGAATGCACAAAGTCGGGCTTTGTTGATGTTATTGACTTGTGTGGAGTCTAATTAGGCATATTTGGTCAGTGCATGACTGCAAGCTACTCGATGCTAACATGCTATTTAGGCTAGCTGTATGTACATATTGCATCATTGTGCCTCGTTTGTAGGTATATTTGAGCTCATTTAGTTTCCTTTACTTAAGTTCCCTGTGTACGCAATTCAAATTAGCATTATCTGTGTGTAATATTGGCTGAATTTCTTATAGTTGTTGGTGCACCATGTTATTTCAGACCACAGCAAATGTTACCCAGCTTGCAAATATTTCACAATAAATCCATTAGAAGAAGACAGCCACAATTCTATACTTTTGGTCATTCTAAGCCAGTGTTTTCCAGGAGTAATTCAAATTCAAGATTTGCAATATTCTGCGACACATAGTCATTTTGATAATCCTAGGATAATTGGGTCCCACCCAAATGGGATGGTAGTTTAAGGAGAAGACTCAGTTACACCAGATCGTGCCTTTTTTTAGTTTGTTAGTATTTTTCTTTGTTTAATGTTGACTTCCTGTCCTGCGCACTTATTTTGTAGTTCCACTTCCTTTTTGAGGGTCATACAGCAGCTTTATTTTGTCTCCCAGCGCACCTGTTTTGTGTTTAGTCTTAGTCTTTGTCTTAGCTATTGAAGTCCAGCTGGTGCTGTGGTCTTTGTCGGGGGATTATTGTACGTATGGAGGCTGTTGAACGCCGTCCCTTTGTTTGAGGCTACTAAGTAAGTTTGTTTCCGCTCTGTCCTAGATTTTTTTTTGTTAATTCCCAAATGCATTAGTGTTTGGTTGCACATGTGCCTTAGTGTTTTTGGTCTTTGTTGTATTAAAAACCTCGTACCTGCACGCTGTCTCCTGCTACTTTCTGCATCTTGGATCACAGTGGATCACATCACCAGCATCGTGCGTCTGGATCAGTAAAACGCAATAAAATGCATAATGAAAGATGCATTTTCATCCAGGAGATATGTTACATATATGTGTATATATATATATATATATATATATATATATATATATGTATATATATATATATATATATATATATATATATACATATATGTATATATATATATATATATATAGGGACGGCGTGGCGCAGTGGGAGAGTGGCTGTGCGCAACCCGAGCGTCCCTGGTTCGAATCCCACCTAGTATCAACCTCGTCACGTCCGTTGTGTCCTGAGCAAGACACTTCACCCTTGCTCCTGATGGGTGCTGGTTGGCGCCTTGCAAGGCAGCTCCCTCCATCAGTGTGTGAATGTGTGTGTGAATGGGTAAATGTGGAAGTAGTGTCAAAGCGCTTTGAGTACTTTGAAGGTAGAAAAGCGCTATACAAGTACAACCCATTTGTCATTTATCATATATATATATATATATATACAAACCCCGTTTCCACATTAGTTGGAAACTGTGTTAGGTGTAAATATAAACGGAATTCAATGATTTGCAAATCCTTTGAATGCACTACAAAGACAAGATATTTGATGCTCCAACTCATAAAGTTTAATTTTTTTTGCAAATAACAATTAACATACAATTTCATGGCTGCAACACGTGACATAGTAGTTGGGAAAGGGCATGTTCACCACTGTGTTACATCACCTTTTCTTTTAACAACACTCAATAAACGTTTGAGAACTGAGGAAACTAATTGTTGAAGCTTTGAAAGTGGAATTCTTTGCCATTCTTGTTATGTAGAGCTTCAGTCGTTCAAAAGTCCGAGGTCTCCACTGTCATATTTTACGCTTCATAATGCACCACACATTTTCGATGGGAGACAGGTCTGGACTGCAGGCGGGCCAGGAAAGTACCCTCACTCTTTTTTTTTTACGAAGCCACGCTGTTGTAACACTTGTCTTGCTGAAATAGGCAGGGGCGTCCATGATAACGTTGCTTGGATGACAACATATGTTGCTCCAAAACCTGTATGGAACTTTCAGCATTAATGGTGCCTTCACAGATCTGTAAGTTACCCATGCCTTGGGCACTTATACCCCCCATACCATCACAGATGCTGGCTTTTCAACTTTGCGCCTATAACAATCCGAATGGTTATTTTCCTCTTTGTTCCGGAGGACACCACATCCTCTGTTTCCAAATATAAATTGAAATGTGGACTCGTCAGACCGCAGAACACTTTTCCACTTTGCATCAGTCCATCTTAGGTGAGCTCGGGCCCAGCGAAGCCAGCGGCTATTCAGGATATTGTTAATGAATGTGTTTTGCTTTGCAAAATAGAGTTTTAACTGGCACTTACAGATGTAGCGACCAACTGTAGTTACTGACAGTGGTTTTATGAAGTGTTCCTTAGCCCATGTGGTGATATCCTTTACACACGTATGTCGGTTTTTGATACAGTCCCGCCTGAGGGATCAAAAGTCTGTAATATCATCGCTTATGTGCAGTGATTTCTCCAGATTCTCTGAACTTTTTGATGATTTTACGGACCGTAGATAGTAAAATCCCTAAATTCCTTGCAATAGCTCATTGAGAAATGTTGTTCTAAAACTGTTCGACAATTTGCTTACAACGTGGTGACCCTCACCCCATCCTTGTTTGTGAAGTACTTAGCATTTCATGGAAGCTGCTTTTATACCCAATCATGGCACCCACCTGTTCCCAATTAGCCTGCACACCTGTGGGATGTTCCAAATAAGTGTTTGATGAGCATTCCTCAACTTAATCAGTATTTATTGCCACTTTTCCCAACTTCTTTGTCACGTGTTGCTGTCATCAAATTCTAAAGTTAATGATTATTTGCAAAAAAAAAAATGTTTATCAGTTTGAACATCAAATATGTTGTCTTTGTAGCATATTCAACTGAATATGGGTTGAAAATGAGTTGCAAATCATTGTATTCCGTTTATATTTACATCTAACACAATTTCCCAACTCATATGGAAATGGGGTTTGTATATATATATATATCCATCCATTTTCTACCGCTTATTCCCCTTTAGGGTCGCGGGGGGCGCTGATGCCTATCTCAGCTACAATCGGGCGGAAGGCGGTGTACACCCAGGACAAGTCGCCATCTCGTCGCAGGGCCAACACAGATAGACAGACAACATTCACACTCACATTCACACATTAGGGCCAATTTAGTGTTGCCAATCAACCTATCCCCAGGTGCATGTCTTATGTATATATATATATATATATATATATATATATATATATATATTTATTTCTTTAGTTATTTTGAAGACAGCAGACACCAAAACGCATCAATTGAATTTGTTTTAATCAGCTCCTTAAGTCAATCAGCAGCAATAACATTATAAAAGGAATGAATACACTATATTCTAATATTTGTTTTAGTTCTGTCAGTCCAAATATTTTGACACACACACATTGGACAGAAAATTCTCTGTGAATTATTTCTCACAGTCGTGTGTGGAACTGTCAGTTTGCACTTGCTTCTGACACAGGCTAAATGTTGCTCGTAAAACGGAATATTATAGCGGATATTTTGCATTTTAATCGAGACAGAGGCACAAAATGGATTGCACGATTTACGAATTCAGGCCAAAAATCATAGCTTCTCTCTTTATCGAAGACGTGCAACACAAATTTAGGAAGACACATTAAGGTGAGTTGAGTTCATGAAAAGTTTTACTGCACATAACCATTACCTCAGGGGTCGGCAACTTAAAATGTTGAAAGAGCCATATTCGACCAAAAATATGAAAAACAAAAATCTGTCTGGCGCCGCAAAAAAATCAAAGTCTTATATAAGTGTTATAATGAAGGCAACACATGATGTAAGTATCTATAATGGCTATAATAGCCTACTATCAAAGGCTGACGAAAATCTTTGTCAATATAAATGTTGTATTTCAATTTTAATGCTACACATTTTTGCAACATTGGAAATCATGCGTAAAATGGAGGCTTCGCACAAGATGAGATAACTTCTGGAAAATACTGGCTCAGAATGGCCAAAGGTATAGATGTGTGTGTCCAAGTTTAAGGAAATGGCAGGCTGTCTTCTTCTAATGGATATATTACAATCTCTGCAAGCTGGGTAATATTTACTGTGGTCTGGAACAAAATAGCACACAAACAACGCAGCCAATATTACATACAGATAATGTGTCTTGAGACATGCAAATATACATTAAATACACAGATGACATAAGTAAAGGAAATTATCTCAAATATATGTACCTACAAACAAGGCATAATGATGCAATATGTGGTTACAGCAAGCCTAAATAGCATGTTAGCATCAATTATCTTGCTGTCATGGATTGGCCAAATATGCCTGATAAGCACTCCAGCAAATCAATAACATCAACAAAGCTCACCTCCGTGCATTCACGCACAGCATAAAACGTTTGGTGGACAAAATGAGACAAAGAAGGAGTGGAATAAAACGCGTCTTTCTGTGGCAGCGTCTGAGAAAGTTGTACATGTAAACAAACTACGATGAGTTCAAACATCGCTGAAATTAGTAGGACAAAACCATGCATGCCAAGTATTCTCATCAGTAAAGAATGTGTATTATAAACAGTGGGATTTTTAACAAATAGGAAGGTTTGTGTCATGTTTGTCCTACAGAAAATATATTAAAGCAAAAAAAAATGTTTTCACCCCCATTTTTACACATCTCTGAAAGACGTCCAGGGAGCCACTAAGGCGGCGCTAAAGAGCCGCGGGTTGCTGACCCCTGTAATACCAACTGTTCCCAAACAACACACAAGTCATTGTTTTTTTGTGTCAAGATATAGATGGATGCTGTTTTTTATTACTGTCGGTAGAGAAAATAACATTATAGGGGTTAGCCAAAGAAAAGGCAAGCTAGAATGAATACATACAGTGGGGTGTGGGGTTCTTAACCTGGGATCGATCGAACCCTAGGGGTTCGGTGAGTCGGCCTCAGGGGTTCGGCAGAGGTCAAAACATACCCGACTCATCGTCTCAATAAAAACTTCTCCCTATCGGCGTATTACGGATACGGCAACAGCAGAAGTCACACTGATTTTCAGGTGTGTAATTTGTTGTGAGTTTATGCAGTCTACTGTGAGTTTAGTGTTGGTTTTGTTCTTTGAACAAGGTGATGTTTATGCACGGTTCATTTTGTGCACCAGTAAAAAAACATGGTAACACTTTATAATGGGGGACATATTCACCATTAATTAGTTGCTTATTATCATGCAAATTAGTAACATATAGGCTCTTAACTAGTCATCATTAAGTAATTATCAATGCCTTATTCGGCATGGCCTCATTATAACCCTAACCCTCTAACCCTAACCCTAACCCTAACCAAATAACTCCAAATTAAGTATTTGTTAATTAGAATATGTTCTCCATACTAAAGGGTTACCAAAAACACATAACTTTGTCTTGAATTTGAAAATTTTTTTTTTTTATTTTTCACTAAGAAGGGTTCGGTAAATGTGCATATGAAACTAACGGGGTTCGGTACCTCCAACAAGGTTAAGAACCACTGCCCTAGAGGTAGTTGTAGGGTGTCCCCTACTAAGTGACAGATAGTTGATAGTAATGGACCCTTATTGGGTCCACCCTTAGTTATATTAACATTGATATTATACATGTGGGCCCATAGATAGAAAAGCCGTTAAAGGTAGCTTTGATGTAGCAAGCTACTTTTGCTGTGTATCAGAATCAGAGCATTTGAATAATAAAACGAAACATTTCAAAGAAAGTCACCTGGTTTTGTGCATGTTAGGGTTTTGCTGGAGCAAGTGGATCACTGGCAGGAGTATCTGGCCCTCGTCAACATGATCCTGTTCTGCACCGGGATTCCTGGCCAGTACCCAGTGAGTGAGACAACCAGCTCCCTCACGCTCACCTTCTGGTACACTCTGCAGGTGAGGACTGTCATGTGCTATTAAAACTCTGGCACAGGTGGTCATTGTTGTGATTGTTTTTCAGGATGACATCTTGTCGTTGGAGGAGGAGAAGCAGGCCATTTATCTGCAAGTCTACAGGCCGGTTTACTTCCAGCTAGTGGATGTGTTGCTGCATAAATCACATTACCCCTCCCAGGAAGAATACGCATCCTGGAGTTCTGATGACAAGGAGCAGTTTAGAATCTACAGGTGAGACAAACAAATAGTATTGAATCAAAATATAGCATACACCTGCATTCTCTAAATCGGGGTGTCCAAACTTATTGACTTGAAGGCCGCATTGGGCTAAAAAAATGTGGCCAAAATTATTACAGAGCGCGGCCACCGCTGCTGCTCACTGCTCCCCTCACCTCCCAGTGGGTGGAACAAGGTGATGGGTCAAATGCAGAGGGTAGTTTCACCACACCTAGTGTGTGTGTGACCATCAGTGGTACTTTAACTTTAATGTACTAATATATACATATATATGTATATTAAGTTAAAGTTTAAGTACCAATGATTGTTACACACAATGCATTTGACCCATCACCCTTGAGAGGAGCAGTGTGCAACAGCGGTGGCCGCGCCCGGGAACCATTTTTGGTGAATTAACCCCCAATTCCAACCCTTGTTGCTGAGTGCCAAGCAGGGAGGTAATGCTTGGCACTCAGATTACCGGTATTGAAATCAGCCTCCTTCATTTTGAAAATGATGACAAGGGAAGTTTCACTCGTGACGTCACGAGTTTGACGAGCGGTAATACTAAGCATGTGCTAATTATTTTGCGAAGCGAGTTTGACCCGGCAGTAATTCAAGGCAGGCGCATACTATATGCCCTGTGGCAATTCAATTAAATACAGTAGATACATATTTATATATGTATTAGGAGTATGTGAAAGTTTGACTCATACCTTGTTGTAATCAAGCAAAAATATCAAACAGGAAAAATGCGTCAAACATGGATATGTGCGGAGAGACTGTTCAGGATTTTCCCCATCATGCATTACAGGGGTTTTAAATAGGTGTCATTTTGAATTGTGCGTTGTGCTTGGTCATGTTTTTATAACATCTACAAAGTTTATTGAGCATACTGTGCGTGTAGGGGTGGGCAAAAATATCGATATAGCAATACATCGCGATACGTTCTCTTCCGATTCAATATCGATACTCAAAGTTTGAATATTGATAAAAATAAAAAATCATGTTTTTTAGACGGACTGTAAATGCAGTGCGACCTCCGCTCCGCCAGGTGTCGCTGTGCCGCTACCTCACTGCAAGGCGTTTGCACTCTTCTTCTCGTTTTTCCCTCGGCTGTTGCAGTGAGGCAGTGGAGCTGAAAAAACCCCAAAACAAAACAAGCAAACATGGAAGGTAGACTTAAACTAGAGACGCCCTCGAACTTTAACGCCCTCGAAAAGAAGTCAAGTACAAGTACAACCATTAATGTATGAGTATCTTGGTTACAAATTTTGTTTTGTTTAAATACAAATATTATGCACACTTTTTTTATTTTTCTCATACATTTCAGCTCTGTGTGTTAAGTAACATTAAAGTGCTAATGCAATATGTATGCATAGACATATTTTACTTTTCTACATACATTCAGTGAAGTTTTCAAACAGTCACACACAGTTCTTGTCCAGGGAGACAAGTGTGTGAACTTAATTGTGTCATTTAAGGTCAAAGGGAAGAAGCTGCACTTTATTTTGTATTTTCAATTTCAGTGTGTGTGACACACTGCATTTTATTTGGAGTATTTAATCTAAGTTCAGAAGAAACATGATGCACTGAGGTTTCAGTTCAGTTTGTGGACACTGACCCACACTGCACTTTGTGTCATTGTGCTCAGGGAGACAAATAATAATGCACACTGCACTTTTCAATGTGTTTCAGACAGTGTGTTGTTCATGCAAATATGTTGTAACTTGTGCTTGTATAGTTGAAATAAAATGGCATGGGTAACTTGAATTACATTTGCCTCAGTTTGTTCCGTGAATTATCACTATCATCTGATGTACATACAACTCAGATTTTAAGATGCATAATGCATTTTGCATTTTTCAGTTAACTATGTAGAATATTGCAATATATCGCAAAACTTTTAATATCGCAATATCGTATCGTATCGTGACACAAGTATCGTGATGCGTATCGTATCGTGAGGTCCTTGGCAATACCCAGCCCTATGTGCGTGAATGCACAAAGGTGGGCTTTAGTGATGTCATTGACTTGCGTGGAGTGCTAATAATCCATGCTAACACGTTATTTAGGCTAGCTGTGTGTACATATTGCATCATTATGCCTCGTTTGGAGGTATATTTGAGTGCATTTAACTTCCTTTGCTTATGTCCTCTGTGTATTTAATTTATATTTGCATGTCTCAACTGTATGTAATATTGTCTGCATTTCTGACTGTGTGCCATGTTGTTCCAGACCACAGCAAACGTTACCATGTTGTTCCAGACCACAGCACACGTTACCATGTTGTTCCAGACTTCAGCAAACATTACCTAGCTTGCAAAGATTGTAATAAATCCATTAGAAGAAGACAGCCTGTCCTTTCCTTTAACTTGGACACAAACATCTATACCTTTGGCAGTTTAAAGCTAGTATTTTCCAGGAATTATATCACCCTCTGAGACACTAACTTAATGTGTTGCCTTCATTATAACACTTACATGAGGCTTTTAACTTTCTATGGCTCGAGACAGATTAGTTTTTTGGATTTTTGGTCCAAACATGGCTCTTTCAACATGTTGGGTTGCCGACCCCTGGCTAAGAGCATGTTTATGAGTGTCAAAGGTGAGAAAAATCTGCCATTTATATTTGCATGTTTGCTCCATTTTTGAGGGAAGAGCTGTACAAATGGTTTTGAGGTTTTTGGATTTTTATGACGTCATTAAGATGATGCCTCTGACTTTGATTGATTGATTGATTGATACTTTTATTAGTAGATTGCACAGTACAGTACATATTCCGTACAATTGACCACTAAATGGTAACACCCGAATAAGTTTTTCAACTTGTTTAAGTCGGGGTCCACGTTAATCAATTCATGGCACCCTTATAGCTAAATGCCCAGTATCTTAGAGAAAAGCAGGCTTCGCTACACATCCTAAAAAAACAAAAACAATCAACCAGTCAGCTACAGACATGGGAACTGCATGTTTCTACGTCTTTAGCAAATAGGCTAATTCAATCAATCAATCAATGTTTATTTATAAAACCCTAAATCACAAGTGTCTCAAAGGGCTGCACAAGGCACAACGACATCCTCGGTTCAGATCCAACATAAGGGCAAGGAAACACTCACAACCCAGTGGGATGTCAATGTGAATGACTATGAGAAACCTTAGAGAGGTAATTTAGTATTAACATTTGAGTGTAATGTTAGCACTGTTCAGTTTCAGTTTATTTCGAGCGTGCATACAATACAATGTAATTCATCACATATTTCCAGTTGTTCCATGACAGCACGTCCGAAAAGGAGTAGGAAGAAGCTGAGCTTATATAATTCCTCCCCTTTTCGTACCAAAGCAATTTTATCCTATTTTCTTGTTCTCTGTAACGTAACAGTGAACAAATACATAATAAACAAATAATATACCATAGTAAGTGAACAAATATTAAATACAGAAATAATCTTTGTCTCATTAAAAAAACAAACAAACAAAAAAAACAATTTGAAATGTGGACTCGTCAGACCACAGAACACTTTTCCACTTTGCATCAGTCCATCTTAAATGAGCTCGGGCCCAGCCAAGCCGACGGCCTTTCTGGGTGTTGTTGATAAATGGCTTTCACTTTGCAGAGTAGAGTTTTACTTGCATTTACAGATGTAGCAACGAACTGTAGTTACTGACAGTGGTAAAAAACTAAAACAAACACGAGTCAGATCCAGGCATGGGATCTGCAAGTTTCTAAGTTTTTAGCAAATAGGCTAATTTAGTATTGATGTGCCTCAAATTTGAGTTTAATGTTAGCACTGTTCAGTATCAGTTTATTTCAAGCATGCATACAGTAGAATGTAATGCATCACATATTTCCAGTTGCTTCATGACAGGATGTCGAAAAAGGAGGATGAAGAGGCTGAGTTTATTTAATCCTACCCCTTTTCCCACTATAGCAATTTCATCCCATTTCCTTGATCGCTGTAACATAACAATGAACAAATACATAATAAACAAATAATATACCATAGTAAGTACACAAATATTAAATACATAAATGATCTTTGTCTCAATAAAGAAAATTAAAAAAGGGTTCACAATGTTCATCATAATTCTTGTTCTGTGTACTTTGTGAGCACCTGTAGTTTGAACAGTCTCATTCACATATTTAATTATAAATTTATAAAACAACATGGTTGTTTTACCTTCCAGGGTGGACATATCAGACACGTTGATGTACGTCTATGAAATGTTGGGAACCGAGCTGCTCAGTAACCTTTATGACCGCCTGGGAAGACAGCTGATGGACCCCCAGCAGTCAACAGGGTGGCAGGTTGTCAAGCTACTTCTATTACCTGTGTCTTGTGTGTGTGTAGTGAGTCTTATTCTGCATTGTGTAGTTTTTTAAGTAAGAGACCCTCCACCATTCCGTCGTTTCATCATTTATTGGCCACCTGTTTTGGAAACACGAAACACATAAACAGGTCTCTACTTTTCTGGTGGAGTGATACCTCATCATCAAAAGTCCGATAGAAGAAGAAGTAAACAACATTCATTCATACAAAAATAATAATTTAAATTACATGAACAAAAACGTTTTATCACAAAAAAAAAAAAAATAATACTACACAAATCCACATACCTGTTTTGGAAACACGAAACATATTGTAATAATCCCAGGAATGCAGGCTCATACAACTTCTCCGTTTTATCGTATCTTTATTGCACAAGATGCAAAACAACCATACAACAGCACTCATGTGTCTTTCCAGCCGACTTCCCGGGCAACTCGAACACACACCTCCTCTATCAACAACGTCACTTCCCTATCTCTTCCCGGAAGTCCCGCCCCCCGGCCAAAGCCATTCGCTAACACCCCGTAGCAGCCGCTACACCACCCCCCCCTTACAAAAAGTCCTCGCCCTCGAGGACTGACCCGTAAGGCAACATTTGATGACATCACAACAGCATGTAAATCAGAGCAACACATTAGTGCAAACAAAACAATGTAGACAACGTAACCTTTACATCACACAAAACAGGTTTACAACACCCCCACCCAATTTTCCCTAGTCTAAGGACACCACAAAGTCTTGCAAGCGGTCCGGAGGCCTCTTTTTCCGCCTCAGCCGCTCCCTTCCAGTCCCCAGGAATGGGACAACTGGGTCAGGTGTGCCAGTCCTCGGGAGGGAGCTGGAAGGGGCGGGGGACACAAGGGGAGGGGAAATTGGTTCTCCCTGGGGCGTAAACGGGGTATTGGGAACGGGCTGGGTGGGCAAGGGAGAGGTCACCTGTGTATCCGAGGCAGGGGAAGGGGGACCCCCCCCGGTAGGGGGCTAGTCTGTCTCTGTGGAGGGCCACTTTCCTTCCCCGGGGGGGCAGCTGGACACGATACACAACCTCTCCCAGCTTCTGGAGTATCCTACAGGGCCCTGTCCATTTGCTGTCCAGCTTGGGACTGCGGCCCTTCTTCCGAATCGGGTTGTAAACCCAGACCAACTCGCCTGGCACGAAGTCCCTCCCTCGGGTCGTCATGTCATAGTAGCGTTTTTGTTTCACACCAGCTTCCTGCAGCCGCTCCCGAGCAAAACTGTGGGCTGAGTCGAGCCGGTCCTGTAATTTCCTGGCGTACTCTGGTCCTGCAGCGAAGGCCGGGGCATCAGGAGGGCGGCCAAAGGCCAGCTCTGCTGGTGTGCGCATCTCTCTCCCTAGCATGAGAAGCGCCGGTGTGCACTCCGTGGATTCCTGGACAGCAGAGCGACACGCCATCAGCACCAGCGGTAGGTGTTCGTCCCAGTCACGCTGGTGGCGGGAGGTGACAATGGCAGGCTGGTCTCCCAGGTTGCGGTGGGAACGCTCCACCAACCCATCACTCTGAGGGTGCAATGGGGTAGTGCGGGTTTTGTGGATATCCAGGCGCTCGCACAAGGCGGAAAACACCCGGGACTCAAAGTTCGTGCCCCGGTCACTGTGCAGAGACGCCATAACGCCAAACCGACTTATCATGCCCCCCACCAGGGCATCAGCAATGGTCTCTGCCTCCTGGTTGGGAATGGCGTATGCCTCTGGCCATTTTGTAAAATAGTCAATGGCGGAAAGGACATAGCGGTTCCCCTTGTCCGACCGTGGGTAGGGCCCCGTAATGTCAATCCCCACCCTGTCCATGGGGCACCCCACTGGGAACTGTTGGAGCGGCGCCTGTGAGCGCCCAGTGGGGCCTTTGCGGGCAACGCAGGGGTCGCAGCGGCGGCAGAAATCATCCACATCTCTCTTCTGACGACCCCAATAGAACACCTGTCGCAGCCGCTTAAGTGTTTTGGCGACCCTGAAATGTCCAGACCCACCTTCCCCATGCACTGCCCTAAGCACCGCCCCTTGCAGTCCCTTTGGCACCACCACCTGCCACTGGTCTTCACCCGTGGCCGCGGCCTTAAATGCCCGCTGCAGCACGCCTTGGGACACCTGCAGTGAGTCAAACATGGGTCAAAGTCCCTTGGTAGCCTTGGAGAATGGTGCCACCGCCTCCCAAGGCGGGCGCTGCCCAGCCTCTACCCACTGCAAGACAGGATGGAGGTCTGTGTCACCCTCCTGTGCGTGCCTCCAATCAGTGTTCGTCACAGTCTGTAGTTCCCTGCAGGCAACGTTATCAGCCCGACTGACGGCCACACCCTCAGCGCCTTCCGCCCGCCGCTCTTGTTCCCGAGCTTCCCTGCGCTCGCAGTAACGACATCCGTCTGCTGCACACGGCCGGCGAGAGAGTGCGTCCGCGTTGGAATGGCGGGCGCCCGGCTGATGTTCTATTTTAAAGTCGTATCCTTGTAGCTCTTCCAACCACCTGGCGACCTGCCCCTCCGGCTTTCCGGAAAGTCATTAGCCACTGGAGGGCAGAGTGGTCAGTCCTAATCACAAAGGGGAGGCCACACAGGTAGTATTTAAAGTGTCTGATAGAGAGCACCACGGCCAGCAGTTCTCGGCAGGTGATGCAGTAATTACGCTCCGACTTTGTGAGTTTCTGACTGAAGTATGCCACAACCCTCTCCCCTTCCTGCCACGGCTGTGCAAGTACACCCCCCACCCCCACTCCGCTGGCATCAGTGTCCAGTAAGAAGGGCAGGGCGAGGTCAGGTGGGGCGAGTACCGGGGCCTCACACAGGGCCCGTTTCAACCCCCAGAATGCCTCCTGGCACCCTTCAGACCACACAAAGTCTTTGCCTCTTTCCAGCAAACGGTATAGGGGCGCGGCGATTGTAGCAAAACCCCGCACGTGCCTCCGGTAGTAAGAGGCAAGCCCAATGAAGCTCTTCAGCTGTCCTTGGTCTCGAGGGGCGGGCCAGTCTCTCACGGCCCGCACTTTCTCACCCATGGCGCCAATGCCATCGGCACCCAGCTCATGTCCCAAGAAGGTTACTTCTCGTCGCATGAAACTGCATTTCTCAGGGTGCAGTTTAAGGCCCGCTGCTCGAATCCTCTCCAGGGCTCTCCTCAAGGACCCCAAAGCTGCTTCGAAAGAACGCCCGTGTACCAGGATGTCGTCCAGGTATACCAGGCACTCTTGGCGTGGAATACCAGCCAGTACTTTGTCCATAAGCCGGGCAAACGTGGCGGGTGCATTACAGAGCCCAAAACTAAGGACTTTGAATTGCCACAAGCCCCGGCCAGTACAGAAGGCGGATTTAGGGCGAGATTCGGGAGAAAGGGGTACTTGGTAATATCCGCTCTTAAGGTCCAGAGTGGTGAACCACGAAGAGCCGGAAACTAGGTCCAGGGACTCATCAATACGGGGTAGGGGGTAAGAGTCCTTTGTGGTCACTTCGTTCAACCGCGTGTAATCTACACAGAATCGCTAATCATCAGCCTTCTTCTTCGCGACCATGACCACAGGTGCCGCCCAGGGGCTCTCAGACGGCTCAATAAAGTCGGCCCGCAGCAGGTCATCCACGGCCCTGTCGCATACCTGCTGCCGAGCGAGGGGGATGCGGCGCGCGTGACACTTGATGGGCCACGCCAAGCCAGTGTCTATTACATGCTCTGCCAAGTGGGTTCTTCCCACTTCATTCTCCTTCGTTGCAAAGCTGCCCTGAAATTCCATCAGCAGCTGTTTCAGCTGTTCTTGTTGCTGTTTTTCCAGGTCTCCGTACTCCTCTCTCCACACCCCTTCTCCCACGACCGGGGGGCCTGGCGGTGGGCGAGGGGATGTGGCCGGGCCTGCCCGGGGCTGGCATCCCCGGGTAGTAAACAGCTCTGTCTCCCCCCTCATTGGCTGAAGGGAGACAGGGTGAGGGCAGGAGTAGTAATTTGGTGCGGTGTGAGGCAACCAGAATGCAGAGGCATGCGGTGAAACGGGAAGGGGCCCGGGAACTAGGGTACCCATGGCAACTGTTGGGCCCCCCGGGAAGTTAAGTGTACCCCTCCCCATGTCTAGCAGGCACCCAGTGACTTGGAGGAAGTCCAGCCCTAAGATGCAGCAGTCTTGCACGTCTGCCACCCAAACTAGATGGTGGACTTTTTTTCCCCCCACGCACAACCACAGGAACCCCTTCCCCACCATAGGAGCAAGCTGGCCAGTGACTGTGCGGAGCTGTACTGCTGTAGGCTCAAGTGGTGTACTGCTGGGCAGAACATCTGGTCTTACCAGCGTTACTGATGACCCTGTGTCCACCAGGCCCGCGGTAGGCACCCCCTGGACAGAGACAGCAACGTGGCAGGAGCCCCCTCCCTTGGGGCCCCTTCGAGTCCAGCCCACCGCCATTGGTGGCACACTGCTGTCGTCTGCTTCTGGGGGGGATGGAGCCCCTCCCCCCTGGCTGTGCCGCTGGGCTCCTCCGGTTGCCGGAAAGCGAGGAGTAGAAAAAGGGGAGTCGTCGTCTGCTTCTGGGGGGTATGGAGCCCCTCCCCCCTGGCTGTGCTGACGGGCTCCCTCCCCTGCCTGACGAGCGTGTGCTGGCGAGTCAGGGTTCGTGGTGGCCGTAGGGGCCCGCATACCCCCGACTATGCGGGCCCGGCGCCGTTTCCCGGCTCACGACGAGTGGCAGGGCACTCCCTGCGAAAGTGTCCAGGTTGGCCACATCCCCAGCAGACCTGCATGGGGCGCGGGCCACGTTGATTTTGCAGAGTCACCGCCCTCAGTAGTTCGGTAATTTCTGTCGCCCAAGCCGGCGCCATGTCACCAGACGGGTGTGACGACACCGCCCTCACTGGATGGGGTTTCATTTCCAGTTCCCCAGCTGCAGCAGCACTTCCCAGCATCTCCCTCTCAACAGCAGCTTCCAGTGCCTCCTGCAGGGACCTCGGGTGCTGAAGCTGCACTTGCACGCGCAGGTCAGGAGGAGTAATGGCTCCAACAAACAGATCAGTTGCGAGTTTGTTTCGTGCCTCAGCAGGCAGGTGACCATATGCACGGCGCACCTGGCCCTCAATGTCATTAGCGAGGTCCCGGAGCGGCTCGCCAGGCTTCCTGCACCTCCCTCTCAGTTCAGTTTTTAGAAGTGCTGGTATAGACCATCTCCCAAACCTCCTCTTGAGCGCCCCCACCAGGGCTGCGTAGCATCGCTGCTGTTCGGGATCCAGCAGCAGGAGGCACGAAAGAGCTTCTCCCTCTAGACACAAAGCCAATTGCAATGCTTTGTCCTTTGCTTCCCACCTTCTAGCGTCTGCCAACAGTTCAAATTGAGCGTGGAACGCCTCCCAATCCGATCCACCGGCAAATTTTGGCGTCTTCACTGATGCAGCAGACGGTGGGGGGGCCGCGCCGTGAGGGGAAGTTGCTGGCGGCGGCGGCGGCAACTTTACATCTTCACGGGTCGACGAGCCGCTAGTCTGCGAGCAGTAGCGTGGCTGTTCAACAGTCACCCGCTCCAAAACAGCGTCATCCCGCTCCACTTTATACTTCATTTCACCGGAGCTAAACATGATAAACGGCTAGCGGTCCTAGCTAACTCACAGACTGAAGCTAACTGGCTAATGCGTCCTTACCGCGACAAAGTCTCCTTCGAACTCGCCGTTTTACTTCTGACACCAGTGTAATAATCCCAGGAATGCAGGCTCATACAACTTCTCCGTTTTATCGTATCTTTATTGCACAAGATGCAAAACAACCATACAACAGCACTCATGTGTCTTTCCAGCCGACTTCCCGGGCAACTCGAACACACACCTCCTCTATCAACAACGTCACTTCCCTATCTCTTCCCGGAAGTCCTGCCCCCCGGCCAAAGCCATTCGCTAACACCCCGTAGCAGCCGCTACAATATAAACAGGTCTCTTCTTTTCTGGCGGAGTGATACCTGCGTAAATACCATGTGTAATTATGACCAAACATTTCAAACATTCGACGCTCTAATCCTTACTTAACAAAATGATGCATACAAAAATACTTAAAACAACACATCTCTTATACCTACAACATTAATGTTTTAACTTTTAAAGTATTATGAAAGTTTAGAAATAATATTTACACAAGAAACACAGAGCAATGAAGAACTATTACTCCATCAGCAAAAGTCCGATAGAAGAGGGAGTAAATATCCGAAAAAAACGCAGAGTAACTTCCTGCACCGGACATCCGGTTCTTCAAAATAAAACCAATACTTCAAAATAAAACATAACACCCTGTCTCGTTCATAATATAGCGCAACAACATCACACTATTACATGTGGACAAGCCAGTGAAGTTGGCACAGTGTGTAATTTGTAAATAAAAACCGAATACAATGATTTGCAAATCCTTTTCAACTTATATTCAAATGAATAGAATACTAAGACAAGATACTTCATGTATAAACTGAGATTTTTTTTGGGGAAATAATCATTATTCATTTAATAGCAGCAAAACATTGCAAAAAAGTTGGAACAGGGGCATTTTTACCAATGTGTTACATGGCCTTTCCTTTTAACAACACTCAGTAAATGTTTGGGAATTGAGGAGACCAATTTTTGAAGCCTTTCAGATGGAATTTTTTTCCCATTCTTGCTTGATGTATAGCTTAAGTTGTTCAACAGTCGTATTTTAGGCTTCATAATGCGCCACACATTTTCAATGGGAGACAGGTCTGGACTACAGGCAGACCAGTCTAGTACAGGCACTCTTTTACTATAAAGCCACGCTGTTGTAACATGTGCAGAATGTGACTTGGCATTGTCTTGTTAAAATAAGCAGGGGGGGTCCATGATAACGTTGCTTGGCAGGCAACATATGTTGCTTTAAAACCTGTATGTACCTTTCAGCATTAATGGTGCCTTCACAGATGTGTAAGTTACCCTTGCCTTGGGCTCTAATACACCCCCATACTATCACAATGCTGGCTTTTGAACTTTGCGTCTATAACAGTCCGAATGGTTCTTTTCCTCTTTTTTCTGGACAAAATTGACAAAACAATTTGAATTGTGGACTCGTCAGACCACAGAACACTTTTCCACTTTGCATCAGTCCATCTAAGATGAGCTCGGGCCCTGCGCAGCCAATGGCGTTTGTGGGCGTTGTTGGCTTACGCTTTGCTTAGTAGAGTTTTAACTTCCACTTACAGATGTAGCGACGTATGGTAGTTACTGACAGTGGATTTCTGAAGTGTTCCTGAGCCCATGTGGTGATATCCTTTACACACTAAATCTGCTCGTTTATGTAGTACCGCCTGTAGGATCGAAGATTACGGGCATGCTGCTTACGGACCGTACAGTAGATGGTAAAGTCCCTAAATTCCTTGCAATAGCTCGTTGAGAAATGTTCTTAAACTGTTCAACAATTTGCTCACGCATTTTTTTTTTACAAAGTGGCGACCCTCGCCCCATCCTTGTTTGTGAATGACTGAGCATTTCATGGAAGCTGCTTTTAAACCAAATCATTGTTCCCAATTAGCCTGTTCACCTGTGGGATGTTCCAAATAAGTGTTTGATGAGCATTGATCAACTTTTCTCAGTCTTTTTTTCCACCTGGGCCAGATTTTTGAAACATGTTGCAGGCATCAAATTCCAAATGAGCTAATATTTGCCAAGAAATAACATTCCTCAGTTTGAATGTTAAGTATTTTTTCTTTGCAGCGTATTCAATTGAATATAGGTTGAAAAGGATTTGCAAATCGTTGTGTTCTGTTTTTATTTGCCATATACACAACGTGCCAACTTCACTGGTTTTGGGATTTATATTTACTACTTGCATTGTTTCCAAACGGGGTCTGTAATACAGCAGTGAAACAACTAATCAAACAAAACAGAAGTCATCGTCATAGACCCACTCGCTGCGGAAGCTAGCTCTACAATCAGCTAAACGGACTCAATAACTCCACGGTGACGTTTTGGTGAATTTACTGGGGAATTTGTGAAACTGAAATAATACAAAAAGAAAGTCATTGTAAGTTGATAATACTAACACAGGCACTCGTATACGTATTAGCATATTAGCTCATGCTAATGGCGTTAGCTTGTTTACAGTACGATAGTACGTACAAATATGCACAAAAACACTCCGACAGACATCACACATGGGACGGTTTATCCATCCATCCATCCATTTTCTACCGCTTATTCCCTTTGTGGTCCCTTTTCTGACCGCCTATCTAAGCTACAATCGGGCGGACGGCGGTGTACACCCTGGACAAGTCGCCACCTCATCGCAGGGCCAACACAGATAGACAACATTCACGCACTAGGGGCAATTTAGTGTTGGGACGGTTTAGTGAGTAAAAATTATTTTAGTTATATTGTAAAACTTGCAAACATTTCTCGGAAGTAATTGAGTGCATACAAGGAGAAACGCTAATGATGACTACTCGATAGAATGGCATTTATACATCCAGTTCAAAGCATAAAACTGAAGGAAATACTCTAGACTTTCTGTCATGTTGGAAACGCATTTTGGATGCGTGTTGTGTCACCCCAAGATGCACGAGGACCAGACAGGCAGGAATTGCAAGTAGGAGCTTGGTTTAATACAAAGAATAAATGAACACTAGTACAAAATGGTCAAAGAAAAGGCGTGCCGACCGCACGGTGAGCTAAGCTAAGACTTAGCATAGAGTCCAAAAAGTCCAAACTGACGTAAGGAGCGCACGAGAAGCTAAGGCGTAACTTAGCACAAGTATTTACAAAGACGAAATACCAACGTGATTCTTGCATGGAGCAAACAACGAATCAAGGAACAACTGAGGTAGAAGGCAGGCTTAAATACTAAGGCAGAAATCAAAACACAAATGCGTGTCAAAAGCAGAGCAGGTGGAACAAATGAGAAACCATGGTAACAAGACAAAACAAGGAAGAGCACAAACCAGGGATCGGAAGAGTCCAAAAATAATCAGGAAACACAAAAAGGACTCAAAAACCAAAACAATGTATGATCCGGGCGGCGGATCATAACACTTTTAATCCTAAGCGCCTACAGTGACCAAACTTGACCAAAAGATGGCGCTATAGCAGAAACAATGACACACTTTTTCAGTCTCTGCGTCGGTGCTATATTAGTTTGTTGTATACAAAATATGATGGCCGTTAGCAAAGAAAAATCCATGGATTAGCCACACGTTTGTATAAGCCAAAGGGTTCAAATTTGAAGAAATACGTAAAATACGATATGTACATTGCGTGTCCTATTTTGTTGTAGTTTAATGTCTCTCCTTCTCCATTGTAGGACACAGAGGCGTTATTATTTGGCTTCCAGTCCATTGCAGAAACCATCGACGTGAACTACTCAGATGTGATCCCTGGTCTGATTGGTCTCATCCCCCGTATCAACATCAGTAACGTCATGCTGGCCGACACGGTCATGTACACAATAGGTAGCTGGATTATCCATACATTATCATGCTGTACACTCCACGACAATTAACACTTTTATTGATATACAGGTGAAACTCGAAAATCGAGAATATCGTGCAAGTCTGTTCATTCATGTCAGCAATTCAACTTGAAATGTGAAACTCATATGTGATATCAACTCCTTACATACAAAGTGAGATATGTCAAGCCTTCATTTGATATCTTTGTGATGATCATGGCTTACAGTTTTTGAACCCCCTCAACATTTCCTAAACTACAAAACCCAAAACCAGTGAAGTTGGCATTTTCTGTAATTCGTAAATAAAAACAGAATACACTCAATTGCAAATCCTTTTCAACTTATATTCAATTGAATATACTGCAAAAACAAGTTACTTTACTTTGGAACTGAGAATTATTTTTCTTTTATCATTAACTTACAATTTAATGGCAGCAACACATTGCAAAAAAGTTGGCACAGGGGCATTTTTACCACTGTGTTACATGGCCTTTCCTTTTAACAACACTAAGTAAACGTTTGGGAACTGAGGAGACCAATTTTTGAAGCCATGCTGTTTTCACACGTGGCTTGGCATTGTCTCGCTGAAATAAGCAGGGGCGTCCATGATAACGTTGCTTGGATGGCAACATATGCTGCTCCAAAACTTGTATGTACCTTTCAGCATTAATGATGTAAGTTACCCATACCTTGGGCACTATTACACCACCATACCATCACAGATCACCATACCATCACACAAGGTTGATATTTTCAACTTTGCGCCTATAACTATCCAGATGGTTATTTTCCTCTTTAGTCCAAAAGACACAACGTCCACAGTTTCCAAAAACAATTTGAAATTTGGACCTGTCAGACCACTTAACACTTTTTTACTTTGCATCAGTCCATCTTAGATGAGCTCGGGCCCAGCCAAGCCGGCTGCGTTTCTGGGTGTTGTTGATCAATGTCGTTCGCTTTGCATGGTAATTTTAACTTGTAGTTACTGACAGTGGTTTTCTGAAGTGTTCCTGAGTATGTGTGGTGATATCCTTTACATATTGATGTCACTTTTTGATGCAGTACTGCCTGAGAGATCGAAGGTCCGTAATATCATCGCTTACGTGCAGTGATTTCTCCAGATTCTCTGAGCCTTTTGATGATGCTACGGACCGTAGATGGTGAAATCCCTAAATCCCTTGCAATAGCTCAATGAGAAATGTTGTTCTTAAACTATTTGACAATTTGCTCACGCATTTGTTCACAAAGTGGTGTTCACCCCCGCCATCCTTGTTTGTGAATGACTAAGCATTTCACGGGAGCTGCTTTTATACCTAATCATGGCATCCCCCTGTACCCAGTTAGCCTGTTCACCTGTGGGACGTCCCAAGTAAGTGTTTGATGAGCATTCCTCAAGTTTCTCAGGTTTCTTTGCCACTTTTGCCAGCTTTTTTGAAACATGTTGCGGTCCTGAAATTTCAAATGAGCTAATTTTTGCCAAAAATAACATTGTTTTCCAGTTTGAACATTATATATCTTGTCTTTGCAGTCAATTCAATTGAATATAAGTTGAAAATAATTTGCAAATCATTGTATTCTGTTTTTTAACGTACCAACTTCACTGGTTTTGGGTTTTGTATAAGCAATAATCATAATTATATCAAAGGTAGTCTTGAAATATCTTAAGTTGCTTGTTATATATAACACAGTGTCAAATATTATTTTCATTTTGTAATTCTAATTGCAGAGATAAACAAACCTTCGTACAATATTAAATTTTCTTGAGATTCACCTGTATTGTGTTGCCAAGGGTCCTTGGCTGAGTGGCTGGTGGACCACCCAGTGATGCTTGGCGGTATGTTACCCATGGTCCTCCAGGGTCTCGTGAGGCCCGAGCTCTCCGTCTCCAGCGTTTCTACCCTGAAGAGGATCTGCAGGGAGTGTCGCCACGACCTCGGTCCTTACACTCAGGACATCCTCAACGTGTCCCAGGTTGGCTTCCTGTGGTCGTTCGAATCGCAAATCAATGCATAGCAATGATTAAAAAAAAAATTCATTCTCAATAGGATGTGCTGGTTAAAGGGATCCATAAGGTGAGTGGAGTGTTGCAAAGAGACTATGTGAGCGAAACATGTATGACGTTTGTTTTGTAATGTTTGTGCAGAGCAGCCAGTGCATGTGGCTCATGCAGGCTCTGGGCTTCCTGCTGTCTGCCATGCCCATGGAAGAGATTTTGGGAAAACTGCACTCACTTATCAGCCCTCACGTCCAGCAGCTGGAGACCTTGGCACAACAAACGGTATGGAGTAGTGTTGTCCCGATACTAATATTTTGTTACCAGTACTAAAATAGATTTCGATACTTTTTGATACTTTTTTAAATAAAAGGGACCACAGAAATTGCAATATTGGCTTCATTTTAACAAAATTTTTTTACAGTACATTAAACATATGTTTCTTATTGCAAGTTTGTTCTTAAAGACCTACTGAAATGAGATTTTCTTATTTAAACGGGGATAGCAAGTCCATTCTATGTGCCATACTTGATCATTTCGCGATATTGCCATATTTTTGCTGAACTGATTTAGTAGAGAACATCGACGATAAAGTTCGCAACTTTCGGTGCTAAGAGAAAAGCCCTGCCTCTACCGGAAGTCGCAGACAATGACGTCACATGTTGATGGCTCCTCACATATTCACATTGTTTATAATGGGAGCCTCCAACAAAAACAGCTATTCGGACCGAGAAAACGACAATTTCCCCATTAATTTGAGCGAGGATGAAAGATTTGAAGATATTGATAGCGACGGACTAGAAAAAAAAAACGCGATTGCATTGGGACGGATTCTGATGTTTTTAGACACATTTACTAGAATAATTCTGGGAAATCCCTTATCTTTCTAATGTGTTGCTAGTGTTTTAGTGAGTTTTACAGTACCTGATAGTCGAAGGTGTACATCCACGGGTGTGTTGACGCGCAGTGTCTCAGGGAAGTCGACGGCAGCTGTATGGGCGGCATAAGCTCAGCTGATATCCGGTAAGAAGCGACTTTTTACCACAATTTTCTCACCAAAACCTGCTGATTGACATTCGGTTGGGATCCATGTTCACTGTGATCCATAGTAAAGTTTCACCTCCGTGAATTTTAAACAAGGAATCACCGTGTGTTTGTGTGGCTAAAGGCTTAAGCTTCCCAACTCCATCTTTCTATTTTGACTTCTCCAATATTAATTGAACACATACCAAAGGATTCAGCAACACATATCTCCAAAATACTGTGTAATTATGCCGTTAAAACAGACGACTTTTAGTTGTATGTGTGCACAGCGCTCATATTTCCTAACAGCCCGTGACGTCAAGCGTACACGTCATCATTACGCAACGTTTTCAAGAAAAAACTCCCGACAAATTTAAAATTGCAATTTAGTAAACCAAAAAGGCCGTATTGGCATGTGTTGCAATGTTAATATTTCATCATTGATATATAAACTATCAGACTGCGTGGTGGGTAGTAGTGGGTTTCAGTAGGCCTTTAAAGAAAATGGTGAACATTCAAGACAACTTGTATTTTTATTAGTAAGTAAGCAAACAAAGGCTCCTGTAAGAACGTGGACTTTGGAGCAGTTTACTGCGAGGCTCGATGAATGTATTCCCGGGGTGCAAATTGACTTGACTGGACGAAGCATGTAGGTAAATACATGATTTAATTACTCTATCAAAAGAACAAACAAAAGGCGCGCACAAGGCGGAGACACAAACTTAGCGTAGGAACAAAAACATAAACACATAGCCCGAACTATGGACATAAACAAAACAATTAGTGTGGCGTGAAAAAGTCAAAAACAACAGAGCAATGGCATGAGCACTATGGCATGGACCGCGTAAACATTGGAGTATCAGGAATAATGTCGCCAAGCTAACTACCTGGCAACTACAGACTTAAATAGGTGTGTCATGATTGAAAACAGGTGCGAGTGTCCGAACACCAGCAGCAGGTGAAAATCATGCCACCATGGCAACCAAAACAAACAAGAGTGCATCAAAAACAGTAACTAATAGAGTCCAAGAGCCAAATGAACTTAACCAAACAAAACATGACCAGAGAACATGACAGCTCCTAATTTAGTTGCGGACATATGCAGTAACATATTGTGTCATTTATCATTCTATTATTTTGTCAAAATTATTAAGGACAAGTGGTAGAAAATGGATTATTAATCTACTTGCTTCAGGTTCAAACACTGATGACATCTAATAAACAGACAAAAAGCAAGGAATTAAACTGAGACGGAATTCAATTTAGCTCATTGAGGAGAAACGTCTGAGCTGTACTCTTCGTACAGTCTTCCGCCACGCTCTGACAAAATATTGTAAGGCTCTTTTATTTAAATTTTCCCTGATTACATGGCAACAGCTGTTTCTAAAGGGGCAGGGGTCGTAAATAGCTGCTGCCTTTGGTCACAAAACAGTTCAAAGAAAAGGTGCCTGGAGGGGTGGGGGTCAGGTCCTGCTTCCGCTCCGCTTTGTAGATCTCGGGTCAAGACAAAATCTTCCCGTGGATTACAATAGATCAAAGAAACCGACACTTTCATGTCGCTTCCCATCCTACACAGTGGATTTTTACACGCGTTTGGATTGGTAAGATAAAAGACACCTTTTGTTTCGTTGCCGGGAACTCATTGAAACACAAAGTTTGTGATAATTTAAATGCAATTATCTTGACAACTTGTTCATATACTTTTAATATCATTTTATATCTACACTACTGTTAACATGTAATCATCACTTATTCTTCTGTTTTTTGATACTTTACATTAGTTTTGGATGATACCACAAATTTAGGTATCAATCCGATACCAAGTCATTACAGTATCATACATTGGTCATATTCAAAGACCTCATGTGATGGTCAAAAAAATTTGCTGTAATCATAGTAGTATCGACTAGATATGTTCCTGTACTTGGTACAGTGGATGTCGGTTGGAGATCCACCAATGGCGTTTGGTGAGCCACGGTGTGTAGTGAAGCATGTTTAGCTATACCTCGTCCTGCAGGGATGGTACTTGTAAGAAACACATTTTATTCGTCCCCAATGTAGGCAAGGATTCACCTTATCTTCAGTTTTTAAGCCAAAATGTGTCCCTTCTCCCTTTTCTGTCTACACACTGTCTGCTTGTGCACTGCTGAACATGCTCCTCTGCTCGTGAAACCAGCAGTTACCTTGCCTTGACTTACATTTGAACTTGAAGTGCCATCTCATTCCTAATCCATAGGGTTCAATATGATGTCGGTCCACCATTTGCAGCTATTACAGCTTCAACTCTTCTGTGAAGGCTGTCCACAAGGTTACGGAGTGTGTTTATAGGAGTTTTTGACCATTCTTCCAAAAGTGCATTGGTGAGGTCACATACTGATGTTGGCCGAGAAGGCCTGGCTCTCAGTCTCCCTTTTAATTCATCCCAAAGGTGTTCTATTGGGTTCAGGTCAGGACTCTGTGCAGGTCAGTCAAGTTCAGCCACACCAGACTCTCATCCATGTCTTTATGGACCTTGTTTTGTGCACTGTTGCATAGTCATGTTGGAAGTAATGTTTTGGTTCCCTGAAGCATTCAACGTTTCTTTACCAGGAACTAAGGGACCGAGCCCAACTCCTGAAAAACAACTCCACACCATAATTCCTCCTTCACCAAATTCCACAGTTGGCACAATGCCGTCCGAAATGTACCGTTGTCCTGGCAACCTCCAAACCCAGACTCGTCCATCAGATTGCCAGATGTAAAAGCGTAAATCCTCACTCCAGAGTACACATCTCTACTAATCTGGAGTCCAGTGGCGATGTCCTTTACACCACTGCATCCCACACTTTGCATTGCACTCGGGTGATGTATGGCTTAGATACAGCTACTCGGCCATGGAAACCCATTCCATGAAGCTCTCTGATTGGAAGGTCACATGAAGTTTGGTGCTCTGTAGCAACTGACTGTGCAGAAAGTCGGCGACCTCTTTGCATGATGCGCTTCAGCATCCGCAAACCCCTCTCTGTCAGTTGACATGGCCTACCACTTCGTGGCTGAGTTGCTGTTGTTCCCAAACTCTTCCATTTTCTTATAATGAAGCCGACAGTTGACTTTGGAATATTTAGGAGCGAGGAAATTTCACAACTGGATTTGTTGCACAGGTGGCATCCTATGACAGTTCCACGCTGGAAATCACTGAAAACGGCCCATTCTTTCACAAACGTTTATAGGAACAGTCTACATGCCTAAGTGCTTGATTTCATACACCTGGGGCCGGGTCAGGGGATTAGGACACCTGATATATATCCGTCCATCCATTTTCTACCGCTTATTCCCTTTTTGGGGTCACGGCCTGATATATATATATATATATATATATATATATATATATATATATATATATATATATATATATATATATATATATATATATGTATATATATATATATATATATATATATATAAAGTGTATGTAAGGCTTTTGCACAGTACTGTAATACGTTTTTTTTCATTGTGGTATTTACCATTCTTGTCTCACACAAATGTTCCTACAGTATGTTTCTTATTGTCACAATATCATATATACAGCCTGACCCTGACAAGAAACAGTCCATCATTCACGTCCTGGCAATGCTGTCCAGCCTGTTCACCACTCTGGACACCAAAATACACGCGGACGGTTTGGAAGGAACGCCTCACCTCCGACCCACAAACCACCCAGTGAGTTAATTTGCATTAAATACAATAAAAGATGTATTTGCTTATTAGTGTCATCATCACCTTGCCAGGTGGTAGTTGTGCTCCAGCAACTGTACCCGTTGCTCCAGAATATTCTAAGTAAGTGGCTGGAGGACTCCGAGGTGGTGGAGGTAAGAACGGATCTTATATGGTAACCGGTCACGACATTAGGTCCAGTATGTACTTCTCCCCAGGCGGTGTGCGGTGTGTTTGATAAGTCCGTTCGGACCCTGCTCCTTGAATTCGGGCCCTTGGTTGCCCAACTGAGTGGGACGTTGGGGCAGATCTACGGCGCCTGCCCACAAGCCTCAGCGCTGAACCTGGCGTGTCAGGTGTGTACGTCTGTGGATCAGCGTCACAGCAGGGGACCTCATATGTTCTCCTTGTTGTAGATGGTTGGCATATTTGCTGGAGAGGAACAACACATCGGCTCCATTAAAAGCCTGCTGGAGATCCTCACCTCGTCCACTCTGACCAGGTTTCAGCAAGGTGAACTTTTTTTTTTTTTTTTTTGTCTTTTTAAAGGGGAACATTATCACAATTTCAGAAGGGTTGAAACCAATAAAAATCTGTTCCCAGTGGCTTATTTTATTTTTTGAAGTTTTTTTCAAAATTTTACCCGTCCCGGAATATCCTGAAAAAAAGCCTGATTTTCGCTATCTGCGAAGCCACTGTCCATTTCCCTGTGACACATAGCGATGCCAATAAAAACAGATGGTGGATAGCACAGCAAGATATAGCGACATTAGCTCGAATTCAGACTCGGATTTCAGCGGCTTAAGCGATTCAACAGATTACGCATGTATTGAAACGGATGGTTGGAGTATGGAGGCAGATAGCGAACACGAAATTGAAGAAGAAACTGAAGCTATTGAGCGAATAGCTATTGACGCTATTCGGCCATGTTTGCCTGAGCATCGCTGGTAAATGTGCAGACCAACGATCGGAAGTTTCGCATTTTGTTATACTGGATCAACTTAAATCAGTCGATTGGTAAGTGTTTGTTTCGCATTAAATGTGGGTGGAAGGAAACGCTGAATGCAAATACAGCTACAAATGTACATACAGCTAGCCTAAGTAGCATGTTAGCATCGATTAGCTGGCAGTCATGCCGCGACCAAATATGTCTGATTAGCACATAAGTCAACAACATCAACAAAACTCACCTTTGTGATTTAGTTGACTTTATTGTTGGGAATGCATCTGCTTTGAGTGTCGCAGGATATCCAGACATTCTTGCCATCTCTGTGCCATCTCTGCCGTAGCATCGCCGGTAAAAACCAAACGCGGGACTTTCACATCTCTTGACACTGGAGCAACTTAAATCCGTCAATTGGTAAGTGTTTGTTTGGCATTAAATGTGGGTGGAGGGAAAGGCTGAATGCAAATAAAGCTACAAATGAGGCATAACGATGCAATATGTACATACAACTAGCCTAAATAGCATGTTAGCATCGATCAGCATGCCGTGCTAATCGATGCACGTTCTACGTAAATCAACTTGAATCCGTCCCTGATCGTGTTGTTACACCCTCCGACAACACACCGACGAGGCATGATGTCTCCAAGGTACCGCAAAACAGTCGAAAAAACGGAAAATAACAGAACTGATATTACTTGCTGCGTGTAATGTGGTGGAGAAAATGGCGTTGACTACCTAGGTGATGTTACGTTCTGACGTCATCGCTCCGGGAGCGATAAAAAGAAAGGCGTTTAATTCGCCAAAATTAACCCATTTAGAGTTCGGAAATCGGTTAAAAACATCAAGGTATATATTGACGCTTACATAGGTCTGGTGATAATGTTCCCCTTTAACAGTAAAATCCCCCCCAAAAACTTGCATTAAAGTCTTATTCCAAAATGGAATAACTTTATTTTAACATTCAAAAAGTAGACATAATACCCCATCGTGACAATGTGAAAATGTTGTCTTTTACAATTCGATGCCACAATTTCGGCACACCTATCTTTGGGCAGTTTCGCCCATTCCTCTTTGCAGCACCTCTCAAGCGCTATCAGGTTGAATGAGAAGGGCTGTTTTTTTTTTTATCCAGGATGTCTCTGTATATTGCTGCATTCATTGTTCCCTCTATCCTGGCGAGTCCCCCAGTTCCCGCCGCTGAAAAAACATCCATCCATCTATCCATCTTCTTCCGCTTATCCAAAGTCGGGTCGCGGGGGCAGCAGCCTAAGCAGGGAAGCCCAGACTTCCCTCTCCCCAGCCCCTTCGTCTAGCTCTTCCTGGGGGATCCCGAGGCGTTCCCAGGCCAGCTGTGAGACATAGTCTTCCCAACGTGTCCTGGGTCTTCCCCGTGGCCTTTTACCAGTTGGACGTGCCCTAAACACCTCCCTAGGGAGGCGTTCGGGTGGCATCCTGACCAGATGCCCGAGCCACCTCATCTGGCTCCTCTCGATGTGGAGGAGCAGCGGCTTTACTTTGAGTTCCTACCGGATAACAGAGCTTCTCACCCTATCTCTAAGGGAGAGCCCCGCCACACGGTGGAGGAAACTCATTTCGGCCGCTTGTACACGTGATCCTTTTTTTCGGTCATGACCCAAAGCTCATGACCATAGGTGAGGATGGGAACGTAGATCGAGCCGTAAATTGAGAGCTTTGCCTTCCGGCTCAGCTCCTTCTTCACCACAACGGATCGGTACAACGTCCGCATTACTGAAGACGCCGCACCGATCCGCCTGTCCATCTCACGATCCACTCTTCCCTCACTCGTTCATTTGTTGGATGTTTTTTTTTTTTGCACCATGACTAGGGAAGGCTGTTTGCATTGGGTCGTATAGGTGAATGCTGCCTATGATTCAGTGCAGAACGTAATTAAAGGTAATTGACATTAAAAAGTCATGTTGTCCACTAAATGGCGACATAATAGAAGCAACAGCATTTATTAGACTGAATGCAATTCAAAAAAGACGTCAGCGGGCCAAGTGCAGGCACTAGTTTGGACACCCCTGTTGCAGCATAACAAAATGTGGAAAGAGTGGAGCGCTGTGATTACTTTGCAGATAAATTGTATAGTGTGAATGCTTGTTCATATATGATTGACAATGAGTGACATCTGGGATGGACTCCAACTGACCTGACACTGTAATGAATAAAGACACTGAACCTGGATGTATGAATTGTCTTATGATGTGTTTCAGGTGTCAATGATGATCCTGATGTCGCGGAGTCCTTCATGTGTCTTCACGTTCAGGTTGGTGGGCGACGTCAGGGGTCACTTTTCTGCGTTCTGCATCCAATTTTCGTGAAAAAGTACGTGATCACAGTTGCTGATTTAATGCCTTTTAATGCTGATCCCCTCCGGCTGACACTGTATTTACTTTAAGTCCCCCGGTTGACAAGCGGCTAGCAGTGTGGAGCTGCATTTCTTAGTGTTAGTATCATCTATCTTTATCACTGGAGGACGAGGCTAAACATGTTACACGCCAAGAGCAGGGATGTAAATAGCGAAGCTCACCGCTGAGCTAGCTTTAAACTACAGCAAGGAATAAGTGCTTAGCAGATTTTAAGAACTGTAAATTGAATGTGTTACAGCAGAAAGTAAGCAGATATTAATAGGAAATTACCAAGTAGAATAATAGAGTTTATAGAGAGGATACTATAACATTAACTGTTGGTGTGCAGTCAGCACACGGCATGTAAGAGGGCGGATCCACCCATAAATTGGTGGTGTCGATACCAAGAGTGGTATCAGTCTATAATCGAATATTTTTGTTTTCTCAAAATCTTTTTTGTTGTTGATTTTGGTAAACAATGTATGAAAAAAAGAGAAGTTGAAAAAGTATAAAAACATGATTCTTAAAACCAGTGACTCTCACACTGTGGTACATGTACCACAAGTGATATGCAGGCTCCATTTAGTGGTATGGCAAAAAAAACCAAAAAAGAAAAACGCTTGATTAAAGTACAGTGTTTTATTTTCCTATATTCAAACAGTGTTACTGTTCAGTGACCAAAAATATTAAATACAACTTTATTTTTATTGTTTTAATGTTTTATTAGTCTTGGGGTTATCCTATTTATTTTGTGAATACTGTTATTACAAATATTGTTATTGTTATCATTAAACATTAAAACAGGCAAATTGTTGAATTGTTCATATTTTTTGTAAAACGTAGGGGTGGGACTTGATACACAAACATAGAAATAACGAACATATTGGGCTCCTTGGTTGTTATTTTTTGTTATCAACGTTTCTATTATGTTCGATGTTATTATTGTTCATGTAAAAAAAAACATTTAAATCAGTAATAATACTTACTCTATTTAAGTTGACCATTTATTTCCCCATAAACAATAAAATGCAATAAAAGAGATTAAGGAACTAATTTGGGGACGTCATGGCGTAGTTCGGAGAGTGGCCGTGCCAGCAACCTGAGGGTTCCTGGTTCAATCTCCACCTTTTACCAACCTTGTCACGTCCGTTGTGTCCTTGAGCAAAACACTTCACCCTTGCTCCTGATGGGTCGTGGTTAGGGCCTTGCATGGCAGCTCCCGCCATCAGTTTGTGAATGTGTGTGTGACTGGGTGAATGTGGAAATAGTGTCAAAGTACTTTGTGTACTTTGAAGGTAGAAAAGTGCTACAGAAGTATAACCCATTTACCATTTAGTTTAAATATTGTGCTGATATTGTTAAACTGTCAATAGTACCCTCCATAAATCGGTATTGGATGACCAGTATTGGAATAAGCAGCATAAAACCCTGAGTTTAAGGCAGGCGGCTTGCAGGGAACAAGTACATGAAGGAGTGTGATTAGTGGCGGCAGCAGGTGGGAACACTAATCAATAAACAGAAACCGGTGTGTATGACCAGCGCACCTTGCAACAAAAATATAAATAAAGGAGGACTGAAGCAGAAATAGACTCAAAACTAAGGAGAATTGAGGGCTTTGTATTTTTTTTACATTTCCCACATGGCATGTACATTGACAAGGCTTTGTTTGTAAACACGCTCATTGCTGGATTCGATACTCATCTTTGCAGGAAAGTCACAAGGCAAAAATAACGTATGGCTTCTAATCTCAGTATGGTCAAATTTAGCATAGCATGATATGATGGACCGAAGCTAACGTGAAAATCTTAATTTTAGCAATACTTAAATCTCTTAGCATATTATAAACAACAAACCTGTAACGCAAACAGTAGTGGAGAGCGAACCTTAATCTGTCAAATACTGGCATGGCGAAAACAAGTATATGAAGGAGTGTGATTAGTGGCAGCAGCAGGTGGAGACACTAATCGACAAACCATAACTGGTGTGTATGACCAGCGCACCTTGCAACAAAAATGTAAAGGAGCACTGAAACAGAAATAAACTCAAAACATACTTAAGCCTAAAATCCTAAGGTCTTTTAAAACATCAAAAGCATGGTACACAGGTCATGACACTGATCAGAAAAGCCCTACCTTTTGTGTTTAGGTTCTGAAAAGAAGACCGGATGTGTATATGTCTGCCCATCTGGATGTGGAAGCTCTTTTTTACTGTGGTCAGTAACACCCTGATTGACGCTTTTTTATGACGCTTAACAGTCCCCACTCTCTTATTAAAAACTTTCTTTCAGGAATTCTGGCGCTTAAACTTCCAGAAACAAGCACAGTAAAAGCTGCCAGCCTCTTCTTTGTAAGTTCAAGTGAGATTGCAATACTCATTTCAACCAATCAGCATGCTTGTTGTGACTCTTTTTTTGTCTTTTTTTCCTGCTGCGTGTGACAGACAGAGTTGTTACCTTGCTGTAAAAATGTGTCTCCTCTTGGTGACGTGCTGCAGGGACATGGGAAGGTCCTTACAGAGGCTGTTTTGCAGGTGGGTCTTTAAAGCACCAATAAGCAGTGTGTCAGATTTAGGACCGTTACATTTAACAAATTAACTCATTTGATTATTCACTAGAAATGATTGCACTAATCATGTACATACGCAGAGTAATCACACAATGTATTCTTCAGCTCAGGGGGGTCCAAACTTTTTGATTTGGAGGACTGAAAATAATTTAGCCTGGGTATGAAAACCAACTGCATATATGTGTGTGTGTATATATATATATATATATATATGTGTATATATATATATATATGTATGTATATATATATATATATATGTGTATATATATATATATGTGTATATATATATATATGTATGTATATATATATATATATATATATATATATATATATGTGTATATATATATATATATATATATGTATGTATATATATATATATATGTGTATATATATATATATATATATGTATGTATATATATATATATGTGTATATATATATGTATGTATATATATATATTTATGTATATATATATGTATGTATATATATGTATGTATATATATGTATGTATATGTATATATATATGTATGTATATATATATGTATTTATATATATGTATATATATATGTATATGTGTATATATATATATATATATGTATATATATGTATATATATACATATATAGCTTTTAATCAGCTCAGAGGTGTCCAAACTTTTTGACTTGTGGCCGCTTATAAATTTGGCCGGGGGCCGAAATCCGACCGCATGTAAAATAACGATATCTGTATGTATGTGTATAATGTCAGCTAACAATTAGCGTGTCATTTGTCAGCAAGTGATTAGCGACAATAAACTACATTATTGTATACCTTAGTTTTGCACAATAACAAAATACCTATATAATCAGTTTAATTTAAAACCCAATTTTATACGGGATATATAAGTACGGGGTCCCCGCTCCATTGGTTTGGGGGGCCCTTGGCCTGGAAAGCATTGAATACCCCTGAAATACAGCACAGTATATTATTTGTGACACCATTGCGATATAACCCGAGCATTTATAATTCAATTAAATAAAAAAGGCCCTTTTTTTTTTAAAAAAAAAGTTTTGTTATGCTTTCCATTTTATGTTTTATTATAAATTAGGATAAATAAGAAGGGCTACCTGAAAATAATTCTCTATATGTTTGGAGAAAAAGAGCAAATAAATAAACATTTTTCATGACAATGCTTTCTTGGGCCTTTTGAACAGGCAGGGATTCACCCAAATCTTCTCTGATTCATCGGTCTTAGGCAGTGGGTGGTGGGTCTCCTCGCAGTCTGAACGAGTATTTCTCTGAGGTGCTGCTGAGCCTGAGTGGACACTGTCCAGCTCTGCTTTCCCGATGGCTTAAAGAATGTCTCCAGTCAGAGGGATTCCCCTCAGCGCACGTCAGCGCAGATCAGAAACTCACCTTTACGCAGCAGCTTCTCAGGTAAGTGTTTAGACGAGCCTACTGATCACAGGTCAGTTTAAAAAAGGTTGAAAAGGAGTCAAATTGAGGGCTTTATTCGGTAAAAATTGGTCATGGTACGAAGGTTTTTCATCAAAAATAATTAGCAACGGCTCTTACCACTTAAAACTACATATTGTTGAATAAGTACTTCACAATTTGTAATGTACTTTCCAGTGGGAAAGAACTAGATGTGTTACCTTAATCCGGGAGGACGGCATGCACAATCTTTAGCATTCTGACATTTGCATGCTAGCTTTGTTTGCAAATTTTGCAGGTATGCATTTCAGGGTCAAATATTTTATTTGAAAACACATTTTTCAAATACACACCTCTGAGTAATATAATTTGGTTAGTTTGACGCATGTTAATATTTTAGCATGTTAACAATAGCATGCTAGCTTTTTTTAGCTAATTTAACAAGTAGTATATGTTTTAGTGTCATATTTTGGTATTTCACAATGTTAATTGTAAGCATGTTATTGTTAGTACGATAGCATCGTACTGTTAGCATGCAAGCTTTTTTTAAATTATTTTGCTCATATTTTTTGTAACTTGATGCTATCTGGCCAGTGTGCTAATTTTTACCATCACAGTTTGGCTTTGGCTTTTTCTCCATCAAACACACCATCAGCAGCGTCTATATTTTCATGGATAAATGTATGTTGTTTAAAAATAATGTCAACATTCTTGGCTGGCGTTAGACTCATTCTGCTTCAGTATGGTGTGGACAAGCAGTGATACGCTCAAATTCATTCGCCAAGTTGGCGACATGTTGGTAAATATATATATATGTATGTATGTATATATATATATGTATATATATATGTATGTATATATATATATATATATATATATATATATATATATATATATATATATATATATATACATATATATATATATATATATCTGGGTGTCCCATGATTCGATTCAATATCGTTCTTGGGGTCACGATTCGATTCAAAATCGTTTTTTTCTTCAATTCAACACGATTCTCGATTCAAAAACAATTTTTTTCCAGATTTAAAAGGATTCTCTATTCATTCAATACATAGGATTTCAGCAGGATCTATCCCAGTCTGCTGACGTGCAAGCAGAGTGAATAGATTTTTGTAAAAAGCTTGTATAATTGTAAAGGACAATATTTTATCAACTGATTGCAATAATGTAAATTTGTTTTAACTATTAAACAAACCAAATATTGCTTATGAGATGCGATGCAAGTGTAAGCCACTCTGACACTATTGTTCTCTTTTTTATTTTTATAAATGTCTAATGATAATGTCAATGAGGGATTTTTAATCACTGTTATGCTGAAATTATAACTAATATAATATAATACTGTATATATATATATAATACTGTTGTTGATATCATTCATTTTTGTTTCACTACTTTTGGTTTGTTCTGTGTCGTGTTTGTGTCTTCTCTCGATTGCTCTGTTTATTGCAGTTCTGAGTGTTGCTGGGTCAGGTTTGGTTTCGGAATTTGATTGCATTGTTATGGTATTTCTGTGTATTGTTTTGTTGGATTGATAAAAAAAAAAAAATAAATAAAAAAATAGATTTTTTAAAAAATGAGAATGGATTCTGAAACGCAAAAGGTGAGAATCGCGATTGTAATTCGTATCGATTTTTCCCACACCCCTAATATATATATATATATATATGTATGTATGTGTATATATATATATATATATATATTAATATATATATATATATATATATATATTAATATATATATATATATATATATATATATATATATATATATATATATATATAGGGATGGCGTGGTGCAGTGGGAGAGTGGCCGTGCGCAACCCGAGGGGCCCTGGTTCAAATCCCACCTAGTACCAACCTCGTCACGTCCGTTGTGTCCTGAGCAAGACACTTCACCCTTGCTCCTGATGGGTGCTGGTTGGCGCCTTGCATGGCAGCTCCCTCCATCAGTGTGTGAATGTGTGTGTGAATGGGTAAATGTGGAAGTAGTGTCAAAGCCCTTTGAGTACCTTTAAGGTAGAAAAGCGCTACACAAGTACAACCCATTTATATATATATATATATGTATATATATGTATATATATATATATATATATATATAGGCTGCACCTGGGGATAGGTTGATTGGCAACACTAAATTGGCCCTAGTGTGTGAATGTGAGTGTGAATGTTGTCTGTCTATCTGTGTTGGCCCTGCAATCAGGTGGCGACTTGTCCAGGGTGTACCCCGCCTTCCGCCCGATTGTAGCTGAGATAGGCGCCAGCGCCCCCCGCGACCCCAAAAGGGAATAAGTGGTAGAAATGGATGGATGGATGGATATATGTGTGTGTATATATATATATATATATATATATATATATATATATTAGGGCTGGGCAATGATTAAAAATTTTAATCAAAGTTAATCGCACTATGTCTCCGATTAATCGCGATTAACTGCATTGTATACGCAAAGCCCAATAATGAATTCAAAAGTAGTGTGTAATGCACCTTTATTGGAATATTCTCCCACATGAACAAAAGCGCCAAAACATTTGTTGTGCAAACACAATTTAAATCAGTCCTTGTTAAACAGTAGCAGTTGAATAACATATTTTATGAAAATCAACTCAAAAAATGTAAATACAAACATTTAAGCTTATTGCCACTGCCAGGGTATTTAAGTTATCCTGTTTTTTATATAAATATAAATAAATATAATCTACATACAAATCTGAGCCACAATCATAACATCTGAACAGGCAATTTCTGAGGTAACAGCAGAAACATTTTTTTTTATCAGGGTCTTATGTTTAAAAAACCAATATTATAGGTAGTGGGCTGTTTTAGGGAATTTTTGATCAAATTATCCATAGTAGCAATATTACTAATGGTGTGTTTATTCTGCGTAGTGCACTTAAAATAATTATGACCATATCTAGGAATTGATATGATGGGAATTTTCCGATTGTTTGCTTGGTGCTTTGATAAACTGAACGCATATACAGGGTACTATTTGTGATGTTATGAGCCAGGGAAAAAAAGAACTACCCTACCCAGCATGCAACAGGAGTGACGAGCATGCGCGGTAGCCCGGTATAGGTTGTGTCGCCATGACGGCATCTTGTATGTTGTGATATGCACGCTCTGAAAGCAAACGTTAAGAACTCAGCCAACACTCCTCGTCTGCATTATTCATAAATAGACAGACAACACAAATACTCCGCTGCTTCACAAGCCGCTGGATGTAGCCGGCAAAGTATTCCCATGCTAGCTAGCCGGTCTAGCAAGCACGCGTCATTCAGTCCAAAACGGCCCGATCTATCCACATCCAGAATTGTCTGGCGGTCGTAAGTGATCCCGGAGTGACCAAGCTGTAAGCCAGCCATGAAATTTGCAGAATTGTCCGGTATTTTTGCCAAATGTTCCATCTTTACCAAGAGCCCCTCGACGCCGAAGTACATCCGGGAGATGCCATCTTGTTAAGAAAAGGCGTTAACAAAATAAAAGCATGTAAACAACATACGCAAATGTGCGATAAAATAATTGTCGGCGTTAATAGTATGATGAGTTAACGCGTAATTAACGCATTAATTTGCCCACCCCTAATATATATATATATATATATATACAGTGGGGCAAACAAGTATTTAGTCAGCCACCGATTGTGCAAGTTCTCCCACTTAAAATGATGACAGAGGTCTGTAATTTTCATCATAGGTACACTTCAACTGTGAGAGACAGAATGTGAAAAAGAAAATCCAGGAATTCACATTGTAGGAATTTTAAAGAACCTTTTTGTAAATTATGGTGGAAAATAAGTATTTTGTCAACCATTCAAAGCTCTCATTGATGGAAGGATGTTTTGGCTCAAAATCTCACGATACATGGCCCCATTCATTCTTTCCTTAACACGGATCAATCGTCCTGTCCCTTTAGCAGAAAAACAGCCCCAAAGCACTATGTTTCCACCCCCATGCTTCACAGTAGGTGTGGTGTTCTTGGGATGCAACTCAGTATTCTTCCTCCTCCAAACACGAAGAGTTGAGTTTATACCAAAATGGATACATGGATGATACAGCAGAGGATTGGGAGAATCTCATGTGGTCAGATGAAACCAAAATAGAACTTTTTGGTACAAACTCAACTCGTATATATATATATATATATATATATATATATATATATATATATATATATATATATATATATATATATATATATATATATATATATATATATATATATATAATATATGAATATGATTGATTGAAACTTTTATTAGTAGATTGCACAGCTCAGTACATATTCCGCACAATTGACCACTAAATGGTAACACCCGAATAAGTTATATAAATATGTAAGTATATACACACGTATATATATATATATATATAAACATACGTGTGTATATACATATAAGTATATACATATTTACAAACATGTAAATGTATATACTTACATATGTAAATGTGTATATATATATAAATATATACAAACCCTGTTTCCATATGAGTTGGGAAGTTGTGTTAGATGTAAATATAAACGGAATACAATGATTTGCAAATAATTTTCAACCCATATTCAGTTGAATATGCTGAAAAGACAACATATTTGATGTTAAAACTGATGAACATTTTTTTTTTGCAAATAATCATTAACTTTAGAATTTGATGACAGCAACACGTGGCAAAGAAGTTGGGAAAGGTGGCAATAAATACTGATAAAGTTGAGGAATGCTCATCAAACACTTGTTTGGAACATCCCACAGGTGTGCAGGCTAATTGGGAACAGGTGGGTGCCAGGATTGGGTATAAAAGCAGCTTCCATGAAATGCTAAGTAAGTCACAAACCAGGATGGGGCGAGGGTCACCAATTTGTAAGCAAATTGTTGAACAGTTTTAAAACAACATTTCTCAACGAGCTTTTGCAAAGAACTTAGGGATTATACCATCTACCGACCGTAAAATCATCAAAAGGTTCCGAGAATCTGGAGAAATCCCTGCACGTAAGCGATGATATTACAGACCTTTGACCCCTCAGGCGGTACTGAGGGGTCATTGTGTAAAGGATAACACCACATTGGCTCAGGAACACTTCATTAAACCACTGTCAGTAACTACAGTTGGTCGCTACATCTGTAAGTGCAGGTTAAAACTCTACTATGCAAAGCTAAAGCCATTTATCAACAACACAAAGGACCGCCGCCAGCTTCGCTGGGCCCGAGCTCATCTAAGATGGATTGATGCAAAGTGTTCTGTGGTCTGACGAGTCCACTTTTTGAATTATATTTGGAAACTGTGGACGTGGTGTCCTCCGGAAAAAACAGCAAAATAACCATCCGGATAGTTATAGGCGCAAAGTTCAAAAGCCAGCATCTGTGATGGTATGGGGGTGTATTAGTGCCCAAGGCATGGGTAACTTACACATCTGTGAAGGCACCATTAATGCTGAAAGGTCCATACAGGTTTTGGAACAACATATGTTGTCATCCAAGCAACGTTATCATGGAGGCCCCTGTTCATTTCAGCAAAACAATGCCAAGCCACGTGTTACAACAGCGTGGCTTCGTAGTAAAAGATTGCGGGTACTTTCCTGGCCCGCCTGCAGTCCAGACATGTCTCCCATCAAAAATGTGTGGCGCATTATGAAGCTTAAACTACGACAACAAGACTGTTGAACAACTAAAGCTTTACATAAAACAAGAATGGTGATGAATTCCACTTTCAAAGCTTCAACAAATAGTTTCCTCAGTTCCCGAACGTTTATTGAGTGTTGTAAAAAAAAAAAAAAGTGGTGAACATGCCCTTTCCCAACTACTTTGGCACGTGTTGCAGCCATGAAATTCTAAGTTAATTATTATTTGCAAAAAATAATAAAGTTTTGAGTTTCAACATCAATTATCTTGTCTTTGTAGTGCATTCAACTGAATATGGGTTGAAAAGGATTTGCAAATCATTGTATTTCGTTTATATTTACATCTAACACAATTTCCCAACTCATATGGAAACGGGGTTTGTATATATATATATATATATATATATATATATATATATATATATATATATATATATATATATGTGTGTGTGTGTGTATATATATATATACAGTATATATATATGTGTGTGTATATATGTATATGTATATATAGTGTGTGTATGTGTGTACATATTACATTAGTATAATTGATATACCATTAATATATTAGGATATGACGAGTATGCGAAAGTTCAACTCCTACCTTGTTTATGGTTTGTGGATGTTTTTGTTTTTTATAATATCCACATATGTGTGACCATGTGTTCTGACTTTTTGTGTTGGTTGCTTTTTTTTTTTTTTGCTCCATGATTAGGGAAGGTTGTTTGGATTGGGTCTTTTAAATACATGTGCTATATTCACTTCAAATCACTCACAATTCCTGATATACTCAACATTGTTCAAGAGTTGTCAATAGAATTGCAGCAATCAAATTGTCAGATATTAAAAATTAATTGGAAACACCCCGCGGGCAAAATTCCTTAACGTCTCATGGGCCGGTGGGCCGTAGTTTGGAAACCCCAGTGCTAGATGTTTTGGTTTGATCTTACGAAGTTAGCTGTTACATTTGTTACGCAATCTAATGGCGGGGATGGTTGTATTTCAAATGTTTGCTTGCAACTTAAAGCTTGACAATTATCCACTTCTTGATCTCTTGTTGCATCTAAAAAAAAACCTCCTAAATTGAGTTACTATTGTACTTAAAATGTTTTTTGTTAATGACAGTCGCTCTCTAAAGGCAGACTTTAAGATACATCTCATTAGATTGTGCAGATTCACCACCTTTGTTCAGGACTATTTGTATTAAATATTGTTCATACATTAAAAATGTAGCAAAAGTTCACATTTTTTTGCCCTCAAGTGATGAAGAACAGATATTTTTTTGCCAGTCTTTACGCTCCAAAGTTCTTCAAATATAATATTTTTGCATCAGATTCGGGCCACATCAGGAACTGGTCCAAATCCAATTGGAATCTGAAGTGAAGTGAAGTGAAGTGAATTATATTTATATAGCGCTTTTCTCTAGCGACCCAAAGCGCTTTACATAGTGAAACCCAATATCTAAGTTACATTTAAACCAGTGTGGGTGGCACTGGGAGCAGGTGGGTAAAGTGTCTTGCCCAAGGACACAACGGCAGTGACTAGGATGGCGGAAGCGGGAATCGAACCTGCAACCCTCAAGTTGCTGGCACGGCCGCTCTACCAACCGAGCTATACCACCCCATCTGATCTTTTCTAACCTTAATGCGACCCGTATGAAACTCGTTGCGTTATGTTTGGGCGAACTACATCATTTGTGAACCATGGAGAAAAAGACGCAGACCGCCAGCAGAAGTGGATACATCATCAAAACATTCGGTTTTTGCGAGAAAAGTCTTCTTTTTGACGGTTGAATTTTTGATGCATCAGTAGTCAATAGTGCACAAATAATAGGCATTCTGATAGAAATAGTGATTGTTGAACTAATACTACTCTACTACTTAGAGTATCCGCCCTGAGATCGGTAGGTTGGGAGTTCAAACCTCGGCCGAGTCATACCAAAGACTATAAAAAAATGGGACACATTGTTTCCCTGCTTGGTACTCAGCATCAAAGGTTGGAATTGGGGGTTAAATAACCATAAATGATTCCCGGGCGCGGCACCACTGCTGCCCACTGCTCCCCTCACTTCCCAGGGGGTGATCAAAGGGATGGGTCAAATGCAGAGGATAAATTTCACCACACCTAGTGTGTGTGTGACAATCATTGGTACTTTAACTTAACTTAACTTGAAAGACGAGAATTAACGCTGTGGCGTATTTGCTTACATGTTACCTACATTGTGTAAGTTGTTTATCTAAGTGAGTTGAAAAATAAAGCTAACGTATATTCACAACAGAACCCATTGTTTTTAGGTTAGTTTGTATCCAATCAGAATTAAGCCAACTTATGCTGCCATGCTGTACGAAATCTGCCCGAGGCCTTCAGAATCAACAATGTCTGTGCACAGTAAGTGAACGGACACATATAGTTGATAGATAATTGCGATAGCCAATCGGATCTCCAGTTGTTGTCAGTTGTTGTCAGTAAGGCCTTCTAACTGACCTCACGTGATTGTGATTGGATACTCATCGGGACCGTTAGCGGATGAATTTGAGAACACAGAGTTGAGAGACTCTAGTTGCGATAGCCAATCAGATCACAAGTTGTCCACGGTAGCCTACGTAGGTAGCCTGATATTAACGAGACTGTGATTGGATACTCACTTGTCATTCCAATGTGAGTATCCATTCACAAGTTTCAATTTAGCCGGAAGCAGGAAGTGTTGCGCATTAGCCAGACCAGGATCGCACAGAAGGAAAACGTTGATTAGGTGGCAGATATATACTTGCGAGGCCATTTTCAAGACGGATATTTAAATAGAAATTACATCTTGTAACACGATGTTGGCCAACCCCGGAAGCTAGCCCAGCTTTTCTGGCGATGAAATGGGGAAATGCGCACCATTTCTACTAGAAAAAGCCCACGACAAGGTACCACTGGCTTATTCCGCGTCAAATAGGTTCTATAAATTGTGAGTTCAAATATAAAAATATTTCGCTTTTAGTATGTTTTTTGCAATTTTAATTTTGACAGTACCATAATTGCTAATACGATTTAATTGTTTTTTAAATGCGCCAGAAAATAGATCGTTTTTTTTACACTGTTTATGCGATTCAATGCACAGTAAATGTGCCTCTGTATAGTAGTATTTCTCCAGCAAAGGTCACAGCCATCGTCGGGTGCATCAGGGACGGCAGAGAGGAGGAGTTTCGGAACCTGTTGAGGGACTTTGTTGTCTGGTGCCACACGAACGTCTTGCAGCTCAATCCGTCAAAGACCAAGGAGCTGGTCATTGACTTTGGGAGTTCGAGTCCACGGTCACAACCTATTGTGATCGAGGGAGTTGAGGTACAGACCGTGGACTCATTCAAGTACCTCGGGGTTTGGGTGGACAATAAGCTGGACTGGACTGTTAACACGGACCACCAGTACAAGAAAGGACAGAGCAGGCTGTACTTCCTCAGGAGACTGCACTCCTTCAACATTTGTAGAAAACTCCTGTGGATGTACTACCAGTCTGTGGTTGCTAGTGTTCTGTTCTACATGGTAGTGTGCTGGGGGGGCAGTACATCTAAGAAGGACAGCTCCAGACTTGAGAAACTGATCAGGCGGGCCGGTTCTACAATGGGAATGAAACTGGACTCACTGGTGACGGTGGCAGAGAAGAGGACTGAGGACAAACTAGTGAGCATCCTGGATGATGCCAGTCACCCTCTGCATAGCGTTATCAGTAGCCAGAGGAGCCTGTTCAGTGCTAGACTGCTTCATCCCAAGTGCAGGACTAATAGACTCAAGAACTCCTTTGTCCCACACGCCATTAGACTGTACAACTCCTCTCTGGGGCGGGGGACGGGGGGTATTAGGATGACAGGGGATGCAAAACATTAACAGTGCAATACGTTTTCATAACATGGTCACTACTGCCTAGTTTGTCTTGTTATATTCTTATTTTACTGTTATATTGTTATTCCCATTGTTTTTATTCTGTTTGTAATATTTCTCTATTTTGTTTCCTTTTAAACCCCCATTATTTACTTTTTACTTGTTTTTTAAATTGATCTCAACTCTGTACATTGCTGCTGGAATTTTAATTTTCCTGCAGGAACTCTCCTGAAGGAATCAATAAAGTACTATCTATCTATCTATCTATCTATCTATGTGGTGATATCAGTTATGCTAATTTGAGAGGTAATCATTGAAATCGGACATCACTGAAGGCCTAGGTGGGAAACGCACAGCCCGCTGCTGTATAACACAATATATATCCATTCATACATTATATTACTTTAATTCTTTTTCACTCACTTTTAAGGTGTGGTGACTTTTATTTTGCAAAGTAAAAGCAGTAGCGACTTCCTTGTTCCTTTACGGAATTCGGTCAACTTTGTTTAGACTTTCTCGAACTGTGCATGCCAGTGACATCTGATAAAGATCACATTTTACTTGCAGTGTTAAGACAGCTGTAAAATTTCAAAAAAAGTCCAATTCGGGCCACTGTGACCTACAGTAGTCCTAGTTTTTGACTTAAGATTTTCTTTCTTTTTTTTCCCTTTCATGTAGGGAACAAAGCAACAGGCGTCGCGTTAAGGAGATTGTGAAGGAGTTTTCTCTACTTTGCAGAGGCCTGCAGGGGTCCGGACACTCAGATTACTAGACTACTTTTTTCCCCAGGAGCTTTAAACTACACACAAAAAAAAAGAGAAGAAGAAAGCGTGGACTTTATTGTAAGTTTTGAGCATGTGTTTTGTTGTTGTTGTTTTATAAACTAGTCCAAACTACACTCCCCAACAAAAAAAGACACACAGTCAAGTCAGACTTTTCGGATTCTTTTAAAAATGTGCCGCGATTACATGATATATTTCTTGAACAAACATTAACATACACATATATATATATATATATATATATATATATATATATATATATATATATATATATATATATATATATATATTTATATATATATATATATTTCTGATAATGAAACACTTCAACAACAACAAAAAATATATCATGATTACATGATTTTTGTTGACGGATGACATCATTAATGAGGGGGTACAGCGGGTACCACTGTAATTTTTTTTCCTCCCTTACTTAAACGTGAGTGAAGTATCCACTATTGACCTGATGTGACCGAAAGAAAAAGAGACACCTTGTGGTTGTTTGAGCACACTGCAGCTCGTCCTGGATAGTCCCACTCCTTAACGCCTCAGTCACACGCAGGATTCTCACAGGATTGAGGCAAAAATACAGTCATACCTACTTTAGAGAGCTTGAAGTGCATATTGTTGGTTTAAGAATACAAAAATAAAAAAGTGTTGTGTTGGGAGTAGTGTGCTGCTGAAGCTTATCGGATTCGTGTGAAAAGGTTCAGCACAGACTTTGATTCCTGTCGGAAAACAAACACGGATATGTACAAGGGACAGACAAAAGATGAGCATGTGACCTCAGAAATGTACCTTGGTGCAACGTGTTTTGCTGAAGATGTTCCAAAAGCGAAGGGTCTCATCCCCCGCACCTGTCACGATCGCCTCGCCGTCAGGTGACATGGCCTGAAAGGGAAGGCAAAGACAAACATCAGGGTCCCAGTGAGGAATTGAAACATATCAGCCAAGGTTCAAGGGTGCCCTTTTGCGGGTTGAAGGCATGTTACCATTTCTAAGATACTTTGGAAAGCATTTCCTACAAAGAAATGTTAAAATGCAAGAAAACATACCAATCGTTTCTTTCTATGCTATGAACTGAAATCCATACCTCTTTTTCATGATTTTACATCATCAAAAAATATATCCATCAAATCAATACAAGCCATTCCAAAATGTACAACTACCATGGTTTGTCAATAATTCAAGGTTTTGTCTGGATTGAGAAAATATCTTCATAAAATCATTACAAACCATTTCATGAATAAATTAATTATGATGGCTATATTTGATAAAAAATATTGTACTTGTAAAAACTCAAATATTTTCTTGAACTACAGTCACTTAGTAAAGTCGTAGATGCAAGATTGGATTCATGGTATCTGCTACAATTATAACAGGAAGATTTTTATTACGTGTAATCTAATAAATTCATGAGTTCGACATAATTTGTGAGATCGACAGGCGGATCAAGATCAAGCCTTAGTCTTAGATTGGTCAGATCTAGCCTTACACTTGGATTGGTCAGATCTAGCCTTAGATTTGGATTGGTCAGATGTAGCTTACACTTGGATTGGTCGGATCCAGCCTTAGATTTAGAATGGTCAGATCTAGCAGGTACATCTAGTCCGACTAGATCCGACCAATCAGTTTATGAGCATCAGTTCATGCTCATAAACTTAGATTGGTCAGACCCTTACACTTGGATTGGTCAGATCTAGCCTTAGATTTGAATTGGTCAGATGTAGCCTTAGATTGGTCAGATCTAGCCTTAGATTTAGATTGGTCAGATCTAGCAGGTACATCTAGTCTGAGTAGATCCGACCAATCAGTTTATGAGCATCAGTTCATGCTCATAAACCTAGATTGGTCAGATCTAGTCTTAGACTTTGTTTGATCAGATTGAGCAGGTGTATCTAGTCTGACTAGATCTGACCAATCTTAAATCTAAAATTGGATCTGACCAATCTAAGTCTATGAGCATGAACAATGTTTTACAACTGAGCTTCTTCTCATGATGTTTATGAATGTTGTCATTCATCCAGGTCATTGTAATCTCAGGGCATTCAATTGATCGCAACTGGACTGTTTGGTTTGTCTTAGAAGACGTTTGGACTTCATCAGTTCATGCTTATAGACTTAGATTAGTCAGATCAAGCCTTAGACTTACATTGGTCAGATCTAGTCTTAGACTTAGTCAGATCTAGCCTTAGAATTAGATTGGTCAGATCTAGCAGTTATATGTAGTCTGACTAGATCTGACCAATCAGTTTATGAGCATCAGTTAACGCTCTTAAACTTTGATTGGTCAGATCTCATTTTAGACTCCGATAGGTCAGATCTAGTCTTAGACTTAGATTTGTCAGATCAAGCCTTTGACTTGTCAGATCAAGCCCTAGACTTAGATCGGTCAGATCTAGTCTTAGACTTAAATTGGTCAGATTTAGCTTTAGACTTAGATTGATCAGATTGAGCAGGTATGTCTAGTCTTACCAATCTCAAGTCTAAAATTAGATCTGACCAATCTAAGTCTATGAGCATAAATAATATTTTACGACGGAGCTTCTTCTCATGATGTTTATGAATGTTCTCATTCATCCAGGTCATTGTAATCTCAGGGCATTCAATGGAACGCAACTGGACTGTTTGTTTTGTCTTAGAAGACGTTTCACTTCACAGCCAAGTAGACTTTACCAGTTCATGCTCATAGACTTAGATTGGTCGGATCTAGCCTTAGACTTAGATGGGTCGGATCTAGCCTTAGACTTAGATGGGTCAGATCTAGCCTTAGACTAAGATTGATCAGATCTAGTCTTAGACTTAGATTGGTCAGATTGAGCAGGTATATCTAGTTTGACTATATTTGACCAATCTTAAATTTAAAATTAGATCTGACCAATCTAAGTCTAAGAGCATGAACTGATGAAGCCTACTCGGATGATAGGCAAAATGTCTTCGAGGACAATTCTACTCATGTTCTGTGATATTTCAATCTATTTTAATGCTTCGTATCAAAACAATAGCTTACCTAGGAGTAAAAGGGAACAAGAAAATAAAAATGAACATTGGGATGGATTGAAAAAAAAAATTAAGGAGTATTATCACCACGTTTTTCAACCACTTTTGCAATGAATCACGCACGGGGGGTGCCACTGAATCCCATGGGGTACTTTTTTTAAATGATGATTTAAAAAAAAAATTTTTTTTAACAACACACTTACTGTAACTTAAATCTATATCTGTGGTGTAACATAAACTACAGTTTTAAATTGTGAATTTATGTATAAATAGTTGTAAAAAAAAAAAAGATTTCTTTGCCAATTAAGGCCGTTCAGGCTTCTGTCCGGTTTCAAAATAAATACTGTATTCTTAAGTAATGTTTGTTTTGTATGTGATATCCTATATATTATTGTTATTCATATAAAGATTACAAAAGAGAAAACCATTGTTACTGCGATGACGAACACATCCGGAACTGCTATAAAACAATTTGACAGAAGTGACGTCTTGGCGCATGCCTGGATCAATCGTGTAGTGACACGACATGACATCCTCAGGAGAACAGCTTCTCGGACACTTCCTCGTTTCTTCTTAGCTATCAGACTGTTTTAGAACTGCGGCAAGCTCGGCGCTGATCTCTAAATCGCGCTCTGGGTAATTACAGTTCACTACACAATATTCCCAACGCTACTGTATTTTACAGCGCTTTTTAGGCAACTTCGGCTGTGCAGCCCTAGATCTAGTACAAGTTAGTGGGTTTAGTATTTGTCAAGTTATGTTTTGTTTGTTTGTGTTCTCCCCTAACTTAAAAAGGGTTTTGAGTTTTTGACCAGGTGTTACACTGGGACTTCACTCTTTGTTGTAATCCAATGATGAGACACACATCTGTTTCTCCTTTTATTTTGGACTCGATTGTCTCTTTTTTTTCATTAAATAGTTGTAAGGTGAGAAAACCGTCAGCCACCCTGGTCTCTGTAAACACTTGGGCACTACTGCATTTGGCAAATTCTCCTAGAGCAATGTTTGTTGGCCTAAAGTCAGAGCTGGAGCTGCAGACAGAAAAGGAGTGGCTTTGATTGCTTCAGGTCAGAGCCTTCCTGATTGCTGGATGGTGTCACGCCAAATTTATTCTCCCTACAACCCCCCCCCACCCACCCCCTTTTACTTCCGGGGTCATGATTAATACAGACGTTTTGTCAACGCTATATTATAAAAATATAACGCTATATTATAAAAATATAAAGCTAGTAAATGCGTCATCCCATAGCTTGTGTTTGTAAATTGTTTTTTAATTTCTTTTATAATATAGCGTTAACAAAACGTCTGTATTAATCATGACCCCGGAAGTAAGTGGGGGGGGGGGGGGGGGGGGGTTGTAGGGGGGAAGAAATTTGGCGTGACAATGGTCTTCAGCTGTTGGGAAATGTTGTCTGTAATTCCAGTTCTGTCCTCTGGGGGGAAATGGGAGCCAAACTCACATTTGGACATGAGGCCCTTCTGTTTGGGTGAAGGCTTTGGCCTTGTTGCCAAAACAGTATTTGAAATCACGATTAACATCCATCCATCCATTTTCTACCGCTTATTCCCTTTTGGGGTCGCTGGTGCCTATCTCAGCTACAATCGGGCAGAAGGCGGGGTACACCCTGGACAAGTCACCATCTCATTGCAGGGCCAACACAGATAGACAACATTCACACTCACATTCACACACTAGGGCCAATTTTAGTGTTGCCAATCAACCTATCCCCAGGTGCATGTCTTTGGAGGTGGGAGGAAGCCGGAGTACCCGGAGGGAACCCACGCATTCACGGGAAGAACATGAGAAAATCCACACAGAAAGATCCGGAGCCTGGGATTGAACTGCAGGATCTTCGTATTGTGAGGCAGACGCACTAACCCCTCTTCCACCGTGAAGCCCACGATTAACATCTAGAGACATAATATTTACTAGTGAGGCGGTAAAGAGGATGGATGTCGTCAGAAATGGGTAAAAGTAGGAGATATACTTCTGGCAACATCAGTGCCCTAACCCACGTCTTGTTTCATGAATATATTGTTGACCAGTAAATATTGTCTCAAGATGTTAATCGTAATATTTATTTGTCTCAAGATGTTAATCGTAATATTTACTGGCCAACAATATATTCATGAAACAAGACGTGGGTTAGAGCTCTGATGTTGCCTGAAGTATATCTCCTACTTTTACCCATTTCTGACGACATTCATCCTCTTTACCGCCTCACTAGTTAATCTACACTATAACGCGGTCCAAACTTGAGATTTTTTCTCAACTTTACCAAGTTTTTTCCTCAGAGTTTTGAACTTATGTCAAGTGTTTTGCCAATAGGATTATTTGTAGTATGTCAATTTTTATAGTATACTTGTTATATTTTTGGCCAAAGTCAGACAAAAAAAATAATCTGAAGTTGTCTTTATTTTTAAGTTATTATGCCATGATTTTACCAGTCCGTCTCGCGTGGGAATAGATTTTCCTTCACGCGGCCCCTTGAGCTAAAATGAGTTTGACACCTCCAAGTCTAAGCAACCGACTAGCCACTCTCGACTGTACTTGGCCTGCTCGAGTGGTTAGTTCTAAGAAGCCAGCAAACCATGGTGCGTTGGAGATCGGCCAAGTTGGTAGTTTTGTAGGGAAATCTTTAAAAAATTTAGTAATTCTGGATGTTTGACACAGGCGGTGACAGATGATGAAATATAAAAATGCTAAGGTCGTACCAGGTAAAGCACTCGGTAGGAGTGTCCCGTCAACTTGGCAACCTGCGTCAGCGACGGGTACTTCCACACCAAGATCTGGTTCTGAGAGTAGCCATGAGTGCTCACCTTTCACCAAACAATGGACACATTTTATAACATTAGAATTTCTGAAGCATCACGTACAGTAAAAAAAACTCTAACAAAACCTGACCGTGTTTTTGGGGAAAAAATATTCCTGACGACTGCAGGGTACCAGTAACAAACGTAGTGGTCCAAAAAGTAGTACATGTCTGTGTCCTGGCTGCTTAGTACCATATGGCTGAAGTGACAATTAGTCAAAAATAGTAATAAAAACACAACAGCCAATTGGGTTTAGTCTGAATGTGAAGAGACTGACTTCCTGGTCACATTTTTAAAATAGTTACTAAATAATCAACTCTTTACAGTTAGCATTACCTAAATCGTTAAAGCTTCTATGATACCTAGTTAGACAAAGACATATTTACTTTTTAAATGAACTGGTTTGTTGTTCAAATACTGTATTTTCCGGACTATAGAGCGCACTGGTATATAAGACGCACCCTCTAAATTTTAGGGTTAAAAATATTTTCTTTATATTAGCCGCATCGCAGATATATATGTTGTTAAATTAGTTATTTACACAGAAAGATTTTGTAATTGTTTATTTACATACCTTAATTCTTTCCAAACGGTGCCTGTAACACGGCAGTAAAACGGATGATCAAACAAAACAGAAGTCATCGTCATGGACCCACGAGCTATGGAAACTAGCTCCCCAACCAGCTAAACATACTCAATAAGTCCACGGTGACGTTCTGGTAAATTTACTGAGGAATTCGTAAAATTTAAACAATACAAAAAAAATGCCATTGTAAGTTAATAATACACTCAACAGACACTCGTAAACGTGTTAGCATATTAGCTAATGCTAATGACTCTTGCTTCATTACATTACGATAGCAACTACAAATATGCTTAAAAACACTCCTAAAGACATCACACTTAGGATGGATTTGTAAGTATAAACAGTTATAGTTGTATTGTAAGACTTACAAATGTTCCTTGGAGTGATGGATCCAAACCAGTAGAGACGCTATGGACGGCTAGAAGACAGAACAACACTTCTACTTCCGGCTCAAAGCACTAAAAAGAATGACACTGCAGCACCTGCAGTGAGCAAACTTGTCTAAAAGATGGTGCCAATAACACACCTATTTAGTAAGTTTGCTTGTTTGTTGGTTTTTAGTTATATGCATTATGGCTGTGAGCGAAGATAAATCTATACATTAGCTGCACTCTTTTATAAGCTGTAAAAGTAGCATTTTATAGTTGGAAATGTACGGTAAACCCAAACCTTCTTATCTTTGTGAAGGTGTT